>NC_050101.1:117951606-118254636 GCF_902167145.1 Zea mays | reverse complement strand
CAACTTATATCATACTATTCATAGGGTGCAGTGTGTCATAAAATAAACGTGATGCTCATGACATGGAATGCACTTATCAACTTTCTTCATCTTATGTTTTTCTTATGATTCCCCCTTTTGTTAATTATTTCTCCCCTTTTCTAAAATAAAGATAAGCTTTAATGCAAAATTTCTCCCCCTTTGTCATAAATCTCCAAAAAGGATACAAAGAATATAAAGGGTAGAAATTATGATTTAAGCAAGATGTGAACACACTATCATGAAAAAGATCCTTAGATGACAAAAAAGTAATGTAGAAGTGACATGAAGTGATGTACCTTTGCGTTTTACCTTTTCAAGGGGGTGTTCCAAACTTGTGTTGGATTTAGAATTCATTTTCAAGCTCTTGTTGGCATAATTTTGACATAGGTCCAAGATATCAAATGAAGATTGTCATACTAACTGAAAGATAAATCTTGATACCTGGAGTCTAGATGTCACCTAGCATTTTCTTATCACAACAAGAGGCAACATGATAATTGCACAAGTATGGATTATGCAACTAGTGATCATGTATGAAAAATATCAATTGAAAAACACCAATTGATACAATTTGATAGATAAATATATCACTAATAGCATATTACACTAAGTTCTCCTCAAGTTTTAGTGCATACATATATATATGAATTCAATTGATATCTGTTGAGAGTACTTATTTGCAACTTAAAGTACCATTAGCATAAAAGGAGTATCAATTGAACATAATCATACAACATAAGAAACATGTGCACTATTTAATCAATTAAGTTCTAGACAGGAGAATCTATAAGTTATGCTACTTCAGATATTTGTAATCAAAAAGATGTGATACATATTTACCAATTTTAGATGACGTTGGAGTAGCATATACAGGAGAAACTCATTCTCTTATGAAATGTATAGAAGATACATTTATTGGAGCAAAGAATCTTTGATACCCATCAAAATTTGCAGTGGAAGCGATTGTCTTTGCCCGAAGATTCCTTTCTAATTCGAGACTACACACATAATAGACTTGGAAATGAAGTTAGTCTCAAAGATTCAAATTATAGACTATTCTCCCCCTAAATGTGTGCATACAAGTGATGAATACTTGTTTAGCTTATGCACTTGGACTTGTGAGGCCAGGGGATTAAGTCCTACAATTTGAACCTTGGTACAAATAAAGTATGAAAATGTGAAATTGTACCAATTTAAGGAATTACTCATAATTAAAAGGTATATTAATAGACATGATATGCAATATTTTAAGTCAAGATTCTTGAGAAGTTAGCATGTTTGACTCATACCTCACTAAGATGACTTAAGACTAACTTATGATATCACCACAAGAGGTATTAATCAAATATCTAGAGATTCTTTAATCGTCACCACAAGTGCAACCTTATGATGTGACTTAAGATATTGCATATACATGCACACACTAGCATGTAAGAGCCTAGATACACAAATGTAATACAATAGTTCATGGAGTGACACACCTTTGTTCTACGCCACATGGTCTCCATTATAATCATGAATTTCCATCTTAGCTTTTGATAGGATTGACATTTCAAAGAGAAATTCATCCTCTTCAAACGATCAAGAGAAACTCATTTTCTTGATAGGTTCAAGAGAAACTCATTTTCATTTCTATGGAACCATTCATCCTCATTTGAAGCTCTCCAAGGTGTGAGACTACACAACATGAACTTGAAAGAAATCATTAGTCTCACAAGATATAGGCTAAACTCTCCCTCAATTTGTGCATGCAAGAGTACACAAAGTACACTTATGCACATTAACAATGTGAGGTTAAAGGAGATGTTTGTACTATATCTTGGCTTAACATAACATGCTTTATATAGATGATGAAAATTAAACCAATTGAAGATTTAAGAACTGAAAGTATATCAATTGAAATCCTGAAGGGTAAAGCATGCTAATATGAACCTCAAACCTCATAATGAAGGATATCATATAAATATGTCACTACATCTTCATTATTTGGTTGACAAAAAAATAACTCCCTTCTTGAATCACTGTGATCTCTTTTCTCTTTACGATTTCATCCAACCAAGTGATCTTGAACTTCTTTCATCTTTTCTTGATTCGATCATACTTGATATGAGATCAATTGAAACTCAATGATTGAAACACCCAAGACTCTTATATCCGTGGATTTTGAATCCATCTTGAAAGCACTTGGAAGGACCTTATTTAAACACTTAGAAAAGAGAGCATTAGAAACACAAGGGAGGGTTTCACAAATGATAATCCTTATATGTGGATGGAAAATGAATCATCATTCTTGAAACCCAAAAAGATAGATTAAATTCCTTTAAATTAGTGCACACATATAGTTGATGTCAAAGTTATATGCACTATTGAACAATTTATATTGCAAGGAAATTAACCTATACTATGGAACATCCCACTAAGGATAGAATACTAAAACAACTGAAGGAGAGGAAGTTTTCATACCTTGGCCTCTTATCACTTTATCTTACTTTAGTTGAATAGTATCCTTTAATTTAAGCTTGTGGTTTATCCAATGTAAAACAAGCACCATCTCTTAACATAGATTTTCTATGGATAAACTCAACATAAGAGATGGCATTAGTAGCACAAGCACTAGTTTCTTATTTAGCAACCATTTTATATGTGGGAGGCAAGCGAGTTGCTAAAATAGAGAAACCTCATAATATAGACTAAATTTCCTTGAACCCTCATGCACAATATATTTTGAATGACATGGATAATATGCATGGTTATTCAATGAAGCCTAGAGGGATGACTTAATCCATATTATGGTGTGTGTCTAATATAGAAGAATCAAATCCAAATTAACTAGATAGAGAATACATCACATAATTTTGGATTGTTCACCATATGATAATATTCATTCAACTTCCAATTAGACCTTTATTTCATAATCAACAACTGATGTATATCCTCAAGTGCTTCTTTTCCCTTAGTGGCTACACAAGTCACAAAAGAGATAAGATTTGAAAATAATTTGCACTTAAGATTCAGTTGTTACCACCCTTGCTACTATCTCCAAAGATGATTTATACATTCATTATCGAGCACCCAACTTGATCCATTGAAGGAGTGATCCTGCAAAACAAGTTTAAGCCTCATATCTTGGTACCCAATTTGAATTGGGTCCTTTGAGATTAGTAGTAAGAGCCTTGAGTACCCACACAATCTTTGTTGTGGCCTTTCTCTTTGTGTAGGCACCCACATATACTTGACAACCATCTTACATGGTTTCAAGTAAATATTTAATTACATAGATAAAAACTAGAGTTAAGAATAGGAGTCTTTTCTCCTTTTCTTGATACATCATTGTGTTGCCTTCTTGATGATGAACCTAGCTTGACCTTGGGTGCACCTAGCTTATCAAGGTTAGTCGCACAAGCATTCATATCATAAAGACAAGTTATGCATGGAATTTACAACTTAGTGATCCAATTCAATGTGAAGCATATGGATATCGATTGAAGTAGATTTCTAAGATATCAAAATATGGGTTTCCAAAATTTAGAGAGTATGGATCACTAATTGTACCTTTTAAAGTTTAAAAATCATATCCATGTTAGTGCATAAGTATGAGATGAATATCAACAAAAAGGTTCTTATGCACTTTTAGAATTAACGGTAAGGGAATTTTAAACTGCATCAAGAGTAGCTATTTAGAAAACAAAGATTACAATCCATATGAATGAGATACAAATTTACCATTTTGGATTGTCTTAGTATAGCTTACTCAAGTGAAACTTATTCTCTATGACACAAGATATATAATGTTCTCCCACTAGATATGTGCATCAAGTATTTGAATGACTTGCCACATGCACTTTCAATTCAGTTAAGAGTCTCATGAGGAGTATATTACATATCATGGTCAAGGCATGACAAAATTTGCAATGAATTAACTTATGCCTAAGAATACTTACCACCAAATAGAATATACCATTTTTTATACCAATTTGACAGATCTTACTATCTGTGGTGGTGTCACCTTAGTATTCTTCTTTTCATCATTTGTGGAGACTTCCTTCTTTGTTATCTCTTTTCTTTTTAAAACTAGTCGATAAAAACACTTTGAAAAGAGGTATTAGTAGTACAAGGAAGTATTTAATGAATGATGATAACTATATATGAATGGCAAACAAATCATCATTTATGAGGCATAAAGGCATAAATTAAATTCCTTTTAAATTAATGCACATGGATGAGTGAATTAATAATATGCACCAATTTACAAATTTAAGCCAAAAAGAATTTAACTTTCATATTGACATTTTTTTCTTCATAAAATAGATTATTACCAATTGAAAGAATGCCACTTGAAATGAACTATAATTGGTCATATACCAAATGAAACAGTAAAAGTCGCAAAAATAAAGCTGAAAAGGTACTGCAAAAGTTGCTGAAAATGTGCTGCAAAAGTTGCTGAAAAAGTGCTGTTGCAGACTGAAAAAGGCGTCTGAAAAAGGGCTGACGCAGTCAAAAAAATGGTCAGACTGGCCGGTCAAACTGAGCCAGACCGGTTCAGCCGGTCCTGGACACCAGTTCAACTGGTTTCAGCCAGGGGGTTTCCTGGTGAATACCAGCCGAACTGAAGTTCAACTCAGAAGTTCAGCTGGTCTCCCCAGCTGAGCTAGAAAGTTCAGCTGGTCAGACCAGTTGAGCTTGGAATGAAAATTTTAAAATAATTTTCCACAATAAACCTCATTTCAAAATTTTAAAATGTACGCATAGATTGAATGACACACTCTATTTTAGAAACACATTCTCATGTTGTGAAACTACATAAATCACTCAGATAAGAACATTAGTCTCACAACTTTAGTCATATAGAGAATTCCCCTTTTGATAAGTGCTTTAAGAATTTGAATTTCTTACTTAGCACTCTAATCATTTAAGAACATGGGATAATACTCTTTATGTCTAGGTCATGGCAATAATATGATGATTAACTTGAAATATGCCACAAGATACATACAATCAATTTAAAGCATGTAGATTGTCACAATATAAAAATATGAACTTGCAATCTACCATATAATTAGATCCTTTCCAAAGCAAGGTAAAATCTTTTAAGTTCATTTTCAAGTGCTTCATTTTTCCTATGTGGATACAAAAGACACAAAGGAATATATCAATTAAAAGCAATGTGCACTTAAGAATTAATTGTTACCATCCTTTGGATATCACTTGGTTGTAGGCCTTTTGCTTGATTCCCACAAAGATTAATCCTTATTCCCTACAACACAAGTTCTTGCTAGAGATGAATATGAAGTTAGTGATATAACAACACAATTCATCTTTGGGTCAATCTTAAAGGATAGACAATGTAAGATTGATAGCTTGAGGTAAGAATTGAGTTAAACCGCTCAAGCACCCCAAAGCTTCATATCATCTCTGGGTACCTACAAAACTTATTAAGTACATTTTGGTACCCATCTCATGATAGGTCCATCAAGGTTAGCTAATAAGGACTTAGGCACCCAAATAGCCTTGGTCCTAGAATGTGGTGAACTCATCACCTTTCTAGCACAAGAGTCAAATTTGGGTCTCCTAAGCATATTTGAATGTATTGACAAGTTAGGCTTAGGAGCTTTACCCTTTGGACAAACCTTGAATAGATGACCTTTTTCACGGCAATTGTAGCAAATGCGATGCTTGTCCTTGCAATGCATTTGCCTTTTGCTTTCATCCTTTTTGATGGTCATCTTTCTTGATCGTGCAAGGTCTTGATTCTTCATGTGGGGGCATGAATCAATTTCATGGCCCTTCTCCTTGCATCCATAGCATCTCCTATCGCTTCTCTTTGATCTTTCTTTGTTGAAGCACATAGATACATTATTAGAGCAAATCATATGAGCATTAATTTTCTCACCATGGATTTTGCTCATGCCCTTCTTGGAAAGCTTGGTATTCTTTTGAAGGGGTTTTGTGCATGCTACGGTTGTCCCCTTCTCAAGCTTTTTCACCACATTATCATGGTTATCTTGAGAAGGTTGAGCATGACACTTTCCCTTCAAACGAGTTAAGCTCCTTCTTAGCATTCCAACTTCTTCCTTGAGCTCTTTATTTTCTTGTGTGATAGAAATATCACTAATTCCTGAAGTGTCTAGCTCAATGGAAGATTGGCTTTCTTGAGAGCAACATTTGTTAGCACATGGTAATATAGTTTCAATTTCAACACATGTGCACATGTGAGGTTGGTATGATTTCAAATTAGTTAACACAACCTCATGAGCCATTTCTAACATGATATGTGAATCCATATATTTATTATGAGAGCACACAAGCATATCATGTTTTTCTTGCAAAGCTAGATTTTCAATATTTAGCCTTTCTATCGTGTTCTTGAACATAGCATTTTTATTTTCTAATTGAGCAATATATGATGAATGATTAACAGCTTTAATTTGCTCAATTGAAATGTCTTCATACCTTTGGACCAAATCATCATGAGAGCACTTTAGCTTCTCATGCTCTTTGGTCAACTTCTCTAAGTCTTCAATTTTTCTGATGAGGAAGTCTTCTTGCTTATGAAGCATTTCTTTTTGTTCTTCCGCTCTTTTCATGAGTTTAAGCAAGCTCATCCGATGTTTCTTGCTTAGCTGAGCAAAGAATTGTTGAAGATCATCCTCATCTTCACTATCACTTTCTTGCTCCTCCTCATCCTCACTTTCGCTTTCACTGTCACTCCCATTAGCAATAAAGCACATATGAGAAGTGGATTTGAAAGACGAACCTTGTGAAGAGGTGGATTCGTCGTTTGGTCTCCATCGATCATTTTCTTTTTCAATCTTGTTCTTCGCCTCATCTTCCTTCATTTTGAGGAACATCCTTTCGGCGATTTTCATGGCAAGATCTATTGCCCTAGGATCAACATCTGCACCAAAAGATAAAGTCGAGGCAACCTCAACTTTTTCAAACTTAGAAGCACTTTCGTTTCTTAGTCCCCCCGACATGATCTTTCCTCACGCGGTTAAGCGTTAGAACGAGGATTAGCCTCTGATACCAATTGAAAGTTGCCTAGAGGGGGGGTGAATAGGCAAGTTAAAACTTTTTCAACCAAAACTAGAAGCAAACTGGGTAAAACTGAATTGATCTCGAAATTCACCCAGTTAACTTTGGAAATGAGATGTTCTAAATGATCCACAGGGTTCAAGGTAGTAGATCTGAGAAGGGCACTTCTCAAAATCCACACACCAAAAATATATAAACAAATCTTCCACACAATGGTGAGAGAACGAAGAACACAAATAAGCACAATGACCAAGAATACAAGAGACACAAGATTTATCCCGAGGTTCGGTCACACCACCAAGGTGCCCTACTTCCTCGTTGAGGCGCCCACAAAGAGCCGGGTCTCTTTCAACCCTAATCCTCCCTTTGCCGACCACAAAGGTCAAGCCCACACAATAATCTTTGCTCAAACGAGCGGGTAATACAAACTTTCTTGTGGTCTTCCACAAGATTTGGAGACTCACAAGAGACACCTAGTCGTCTAGGAGCTAGAAGCTCCAAGAGTAATGAATCCACAAAGAACTCGATGTTGTACCAAAGCTCGAATGAAGAAGAACAAGAGAGATTTAGAGATGAAGCACAAAAACCGCAGCTCTCAAGCTCACTCAAAGATTCCTCTCCAAAGATTTGAAATGGGAGAGGCAAGAGATGTGTGTGAGGGAGAGGGAGGTGTTTCTTGGGTTAGAAATGGAGTTCAAATCGTGCTCACTACTTTGGGGAGAGAGGTAGGAGGTAGTATATATAGTGGGAGCTCAAAACTAGCCGTTGGGCAGAATTTTCTGCCTGAGGGCGGTTGAGCCTCCCCCTAGGGCGGTTGAGCCTCCCCTGGCAGGTCAGGCAGACTGTCTGCCAGTCTGACTGCCAGACTGACCTGCAGACTGGTCAAGGTTGACCAAAACCAGTTGAACCGCCCAGGGGGGCGGTTGAACCGCCCCTGACAGCTCCTGGCGACCTGTTTGCCAGTCTGACTGGCAGACTGCAGATCAGAGGTCAGAGGGGTCAGAGACCAGCTGAACTGCCCCTCAGGACCAGTTCAACCGGTCTTGACCAGAGAGTTTAGGAGAGAAAACCCCAGCTCAACTGCCCAGAGGCAAGTTCAGCTGGTGTATGGTCAAAGAGGTTCACAGCTGAAGTTGAGTTCAGCTGAAGTTCAGCCCAGCTGAAAAGCTCAGCTGCAGCTGAAGAAGCTCAGCTCAGCTGAAGTCCAGCTCAGCTGAAAAGCTCAGCTGTAGCTGAAGAAGCTCAGCTCAGCTGAAGTCCAGCTCAGCTGAAAAGCTCAGCTGCAGCTGAAGGAGCTCAGCTCAGCTGAAGTCCAGCTCAGCTGAAAAGCTCAGCTGCAGCTGAACAAGTTCAGCTGCTTTTCAGCAAGAACACTCTAGGTTTCTCAAACCTAACCATGGTCAACCATAGAACGATAAAGAGATTTTTGCTTTTCATAAATAGCTTTTGAATAGAGAGGTTTGAGCTTTGGCAAACACCAACCTTCTTTTTGGATCCCCCTTTATAGTACGACGATTCCTATACTCAAGTTAAATAAAATAAAATGAAGTAAACTCCTTGAGTCATTGGTGTCTCATGTGTGATTTCTCCATGGCATTGCTTCATAAGGATCACAAACATCTTTGTCTCACCTTTTGAAGCAAACTCAAATCAAACCCTGTGACTTGTACCATATCACCTTATATGAGTTCAAATCATGGCTTCAAGTCACCTTACTGATGCATCAACATGTTGTAACTCTTCATAGCTGATTAGTTCATCGACTTAGTGCAAGTACTCTCTTCTTCACCTTAGCCATGGTACCTCGGTCTACAAGCCGTCGCTTGGCCTTCACCTTCGCTTAGTTCCTCGAAGCCCTTTCCTTGCTATCTTCACCCTATCAAGCCATTCTTGAGTCACATCCTATTGAGCATCCATTAAGAGAATCATTTCTTCAATATTGTGAACCTTGCTTGAATGTCTTCTAGATATAACTATTAAGATTAATCAAGCTTTAGTTTGATTCTCATATATTCATATATGGACTAATAGTAATATGGTCAAGCCAATTCACGATTCCTCATATCTTATTCACTTTGGCTTGACCAATCCTCTTAATCACTTCAACCTCTATTATGATCATATTTATGCATAGTGATTTCTCAGGACTTGTCCATATATTCAAACCAATATAGAGACCATATTATATCCATTTGCATTGTCTCACTGGTTATTTCACCTTGTGTTGAACCTTGTTCACTGATCATTATACACTATTCAAGTATGTTCATCATACTGAATTTCCTGTTCAACACTTAGCAAACTTGTTAGACCTTTAAATGTGTTGTTATCCAAATCACCAAAACTCACAAAAGGGATGAATGCACTTTCAGTAACAAAACCAAATCAAAAGAACCTCGACAACCAGCCTCGACAGAGCAAGTACTGTTCCCGGACCCCATTGACGGCCCTACGGCGAAGCCGACTATACCTCAAGTTCCTCTAATTAGCTAAGGGCATCCCATTCCACCCTCATGGTTGTACTATTATCCCGGGTGGTCTCTCAACGAACAGGTCCTTACGGAGAGGTACTTAGAAAAACAACCTGAGTCCCCTAAAGTATCACAGTCCATTATCATAATCAAGATAACATCATCGTATCATAAATATTCTCATCATGTTCGTTGATTTAAAGTAGAGCAATAGCATGAAGCTAACCATAATAACCCAAAAGGTAATCAAGGACAAGGTAAATACAAAGCTAGTCAATCCAGGTTTCAATTAAGTAATGCGAGACAGTGAATTATAAAGTAAGTAGGACATAATAGGTCAGAGGACACTTGCCTTCACCAGGTTGTTGCTCAGGGAAGTCTCCGGCAACACACTCAGGAACCACGAACTACTCGTTGTCTACGCAAAGCAATCATGCATTCAACACATTTGGAAATGATAAAGGAACAATACACCAAACATATTCAATCAAATGAACACAAGTTCAATAGAAAAGTACAAACAACAAAGTGAAATCTAGATTCTAGGGTAGACAAATAGACTTAGGGGTTTGTGGTTCCCTAAGTACTGCTTATCTTGGTGGATTACATCACTTACTATAGTCATCTTAATGGATTATTAAAATTATACCAGAGATGGGTTCACATTACATGATATTAACTTCACAAAGTTAATCACCTAATTATCATTAGGGTTTTTCTTTTTATTTCCTTTTAAATAATAAACCATTATTTTAAATACACCTATAGCATAGACATAAAATTAACACATGCAGATAGTGAAATATACTAATTTTAACAGATAGAGAAAAATTTTATGAACATTTTTGCAATTTGAACCACCCAATTTAGAGTTCATATGCAAAAGATATGAAATAAATAAGTTTTGGAATTCAAAATACAAAACTAGACATATTTCTGTGATAAAACTAAAGTCCAGGGTTCTTTCTGCAAGATCCAAGGGGTCTACGCGCAAAAACCAGGGACAGTGGGTTGATTTTAAAAAAGCCGAGGGTCTCTTTAACAAAAGTCCACGTGAAGGGGCACGAGATGTCCTCAGCCATCCGATCATAGGTCGAAGGTCGAGATCAACCCCGAGCGCGGGCGCGAGCGCGGGCTGACAAGCGGGCCAGGGACGTCAGCGGCACTAGGCAGGGCTGGCTGATCGGCCAGGCCTAGCTATAGGGGTGCGGGTGAGGGAGCGGATCTGAGCGGTCGGATTCTAAGTGGACGGGTAGGATTAGGTCTGCTCTGATTAAATCTGGGCCACTTGATCTCAGATGGACGCCTAGGATCCCACAACAAGCCTGGGCAGGGTCTCCCTGGCTGCAAACGGTGGCGCCGCCCCACTCCGTGGTGGAGCTCCACCAGAGGCGAGGGCGTGGGCACGTCGGGGGCCCTGGGGCGCTGGGAAGGGCTCAGGTGGGTTCGGGGTGACACGACGGACTTGGTCGTGGGCACGACACCGACATAGAGGCACCAGAGGGTATCAGTCTGTGGCAAAGTGGCTCGGCGGCGACGCTAGCCTACTCCAGCGAGCGATTGCACGATCAACAAGGCAGGGACTGGGAAATCAGGGGCACATGGAGGTGAGTTACCTTGAGATGGCTCTAGAGCGCTTGAGCGATGGTGAGAACACAACGGACCCCTGAGTCAACGGCGACGGTGACACGGCTGCACGGCGAGGAGTCTGGTGAGCGCGAGCAGAGGGGAATCGAGGGGGTAGGGGCAAACCAAGGGGTGTCTTGATTTGCTGGCGAGGAGGCGGAGCTCACCGGAGCAACGAACACGATAGAGGCTCGACGGCGGTTGTGGAATGGACTCGAGATCACGGCGGACAGCGATGGTGCTTCTTGGGCGTGTGCTGTGCGAGGGAGAGGTGCAAGAGGTCTACAAAGGAGCGCTACTGAGCGAGGGGAGTGAGTGGGGTGCGTGCACAAAAGAGGGGTTGGTCGCGTGGGGAGGTGGTCACGTGGGCGCATCCACGACGGGGTGTGCGAGCGAGAGGTTAGGGAAGCGGAGGGGGCTGATGGGTGGGGTCCGCGGGCCAGCGAGAGAGAACTCGCATATGGGCGGTCAGCGCTGACAGCGGACCCACCGGACAGCGAGAGGGAAAGGGCGCATGAACGAGGGAAGTTGGCGCCGATAGGCTGGCCCCACCAGGCAGAGAGAGAGAGAGAGAGAGGGTGAGAGCGCGCGGGCACGGCTGGCACTGACAGGCGGGACCCAGCTGTCAAGGAGAGCGGGCGCGCGCGGTGTAGCTAGGCTGCTTGGACCGAAACGACTTTTCCATTTTTCCTGAATTTCTAAATGCCTTTTCTTTTTATTTTCTCTATGGAATTCAAATCAAATTCAACTAGAATTTAAATTCAAATTCAAATAATTCAAACATGTCCATCAAACAAAAAGGAATAATCTAGGCTCAGCATGATGCAACATTTCATGACTCCCATAGGTTTTGATATAGTAAAGAAATAATTAATCTCCCACCTAATAGACATAATTCTAATAAAAAGGAAGAGAGAAGAAAATTAGAGAGATAGAAACAAGAGGTAGCACCTGAATTTGGTAGGCATTAGAGAAGAAATTTTAGACCCCCAAATTTAGGGTGTTACACTGATCCCCCTAAAATGACTGATTTTACTCCTATTTTGGATTGACATTTTACTTTAAGAATGACTGAATCCACGGAGCACATGCCACTCTAGTCTTCCCCGGAAGCTATAGAGCCTCCCCCAAGTTTCTTCTGTTCCAACAATGGCAGTGACGCCTCTCTGAGAGCATCTAGAGGGGGTGAATAGGTGATCCTGAAAAATTTAACTTAAAACAACAAACTTGGTCTAATAGTTGAGTTAGAGTAAATCAAGCCATGTTTGAGAGCAGAGAAAGAGAGAAGAGAAATCTTCACTTGATTGCTGCTTTGAGATGTGTATCAAACTTAGGGGCAATAATACAAGTGAATATGAGAACTCAAGAAGACGATAATCGCAATAAAGCAAATGGACAAGAGACACAATGATTTTATCCCGTGTTTGGCTAATGCCTACTCCACGTTGTGGTGACCTATTTCGGTCAAGGGTTGCACTCAACCCCTCTCAAGTGATCCAAAGATCAAACTTAAGTATCATGGTTGTATTCCTTATATCAATTCCTAGTTGTGAGGAATCTCCATAAATTGGAGTCTCTCATGCCTTACATAAATGATTTCAATCAAAACCGGAGTAAGGAGGGAGTAGCAACACACAAAAGAGTACAATCATAGCAACAACATGCACACAAGCAGAGAAGAGGGTGCAAGAATGAAAACGATAGAGTCACAACTCAGAATGCGCTCAAATCTCTCTAATGAATCAACAGCGTGGTTGCGGAGTCTCAGAGTTGTAGAGTGCTCAAAGTGTGCTTGGGTATTGTTCTATGGCGCCTAGGTGTTCTTTTATATCCTAAAGAGGCCTAGGAATTGTTGGAACTCCATTTTGAAGGCTCTAGTTGTCTTCTATCTGTGGCTCCACTAGACTATCCGGTGCACACCGGACACTACGCAGTGCAACAGCTACAGATCACTTGATTGGCTACTTTCTGGTTCTGGGGGGGCACTGGACTATCCGGTGCTCCTGTTGACCTTTGGCTCCAGCTGATGTGTCAAGTAGCCATTGACCGTCTAGTGAATTATAGCAGAGCGAGTCTGCCTTTTCTTGAGAGCAGCCTGTACGGCCGGATCGTCAGCGGATTGTCTGATGGTTGGCACCGAACCGTCCGGTGCTACGCAGACGAGTCCAGATGCTCCTTTTTCATGCCAATTCTCTTTTGCTCCTTTTGACTCGATTTCTCATAGCACCTAACAATTAGACAAATATGGTTTGTACCTAAAACAATTGACCAAGTGCTAGGAACATACCTTTTTCACTTTGAACCACATAGATTTGTAGTATGCCCATTTTCAAGCCTAAAAGTGCCTTTTTTCTCAATTTGCTTTAACTACATGTACTCATGCTCATACAGGATGATGTTAGTCCAAAAACAATGTGTTGAGCATTTAATCACAAAAACAAAATAGAAATGGCCCAATGGTACATTTCCCTAAACCTTTGTTGTGCCTGGTAGACAACGGGTCGTGCCATACTCGCTAAAACTATGTTGTGCCATAGACCGCATGTTAGGCCCGACCCGTTTGGACATTTGTGGAGACAGGTTCTATACTCAGTGAATGCTCGTTAGCGAAGATATGTTGATACTGGTCTACACATTGTAATTTGGAGGATGTCCGCATGGCGTCGGCCGTCGGGTGAGCACCATCCACACGATGGAATATTGACCCTAAACTAAAATAAAGATGATGGAATATTTAGCCAAATTTCATGAGATAACTATACAAATATAGGTTATGGTTGTAAGTCACCTTTTTTCCCCATACAGTTGTTAAAAATTGGAATATAGAGAATTCAAAACAATAGAACACCTTTGAAACTTAAAACAGTGTTTCTATGATATTGAGGGCATTGTATTCGCACGAGAGGCTAGCTAATGACCTTTTGTGATACCAAGTTTTCCATAATTCCTTCTATTCAAGGCATACCTAGACGATGTTTATGTCCACTCAAGTAAAGCAGCACACATCATTATGCCACATCGTTTCTCAAACTAAAATAAAGACCATGGAAAATTTAGCCAAATTGCATGAGAGAACTGTCCAAACAAAGGTTAAGGTTGTAAGATACCTTTTTAACTCCATACAGTTGCTAAAAAGTTGGAATATAAAGAATTCAAAACAATAAATCACCTTTTAAATCACAAATGGCATTTCTCTCATGTCGAGGGCATTCTATTCACACGAGAGGGTATTAGAGTACAACTAGTGGATGAAAACGTTATTGGGCTTGCTAATGACCTTTTGTGATACCAAGTTTTTCATAATTCCCTCTATTCAAGGCATAACTCGATGGTGCTTATGTCCACTCAAGTAAAACACCACACATCATTTCTAAAACTAAAATAAAGACATGACAAATTTAGCCAAATTGCATTAGAGAACTGTCCAAACACAGATTAAGGTTGTAAGGCACCTTTTTTCCACCATACAGTTGCCAAAAAGATGGAATATAAAGAAATCAAAACAATAGATCACCCTTTAAACCACAAATGATGTTTCTTTGATGTCGAGGGCATTCTATTCGCACGAGAGGGTATTAGGGTACAACTAGTGGTTGAAAACTTTATTGGGCTAGCTAATGACCTTTTGTGATACCAAGTTTCCCATAATCCCCTCTATTCAAGCCATACCTAGACAATATTTATGTCCACTCAAGTAAAAGACCACACATCATTATGCTACATCGTTTCTCAAAATAAAATAAAGACGATGGAATATTTAGCCAAATTTCATGAGAGAATTTTCCAAATATAGTTATGATTGCAAGGCACCGTTTTCCCCCATACAGTTTCTAAAACGTTGGAATATAGAGAATTCAAAACAATAGAACACCTTTGAAACTTAAAATAGTGTTTCTATGATATTGAGGGCACTGTATTCGCCCGAGAGGGTATAGAGTATAACTATTTGATGAAAACGTTACTGGGCTAGCTAATGACCTTTTGTGATACCAAGTTTTCCATAATTCCCTCTATTCAAGGCATACCTAGATGGTGTTTATGTCCACTCAAGTAAAACACCACATATCATTATGCCACATTGTTTTTTGAACTAAAAAAAGGCCATGAAAAATTTAGCCAAATTGCGCGAGAGAACAGTCCAAACACAGGTTAAGGTTGTAAGGCACCTTTTTCCCACCACACAAGTGCTAAAAAGTTGGAATACAAAGAATTCAAAACAATAGGTCACCTTTTAAATCACAAATGACGTTTCTCTGATGTCGTGGGCATTCTATTCGCACGAGAGGGTATTAGAATACAACTAGTGGATGAAAACGCTATTGGGCTCTTTAATGACCTTTTGTGATACCAAGTTTTCCATAATCCCCGCTGTTCAAGGCATACCTAGAAGGTGTTTATGTCCACTCAAGTAAAACACCACATATCTTCATGCTACATCGTTTCTCAAAATAAAATAAAGACCATGGAATATTTAGCCAAATTTTATGAGAGACCTGTCCAAACATAGGTTACATTTGTAAGGCACCTTTTCTCACCATACAATTGCTAAGAAGTTGGAATATAAAGGATTCAAAACAATAGATCACCTTTTAAACCAGAAATAATGTTTTTATGATGTTGAGAGTATTCTATTCCCACAAGAGGGTATTAGAGTACAACTAGTGGATGAACACTTTTTTGGGCTAGCTAATGACCTTTTGTGATACCAAGTTTCCCATCATCCCATCTATTCAAGCCATACCTAAATGGTGTTTATGTCCACTTAAGTAAAACACAACGCATCATTATGCTACATCGTTTCTCAAAATAAAATAAAAACCATTGAAAATTTAGCCAAATTGCGTGAGAGAACTGTACAAACACAGGTTAAGGTTGGAAGGCACCTTTTTCCATCATACAGTTGCTAAAAAGTTGGAATAGAAAGAATTCGAAACAAAAGGTTACCTTTTAAATCACAAATGGCATTTCTTTGATGTCGAGGGCATTCTATTTGCATGAGAGGGTATTAGGGTACAACTAGTGGATGAAAACTTTATTGGGCTAGCAAATGAACTTTTGTGATACCAAGTTTCCCATAATCCCCTCTATTCAAGCCATACCTAGGCAGTGTTTATGTCCACCCAAGTAAAACACCACACATCATAGTTTCCCATAATCCCCTCCATTCAAGCCATACCTAGACTGTGTTTATGTCCACTCAAGTAAAACAACAGAAATCATTATGTTACATCATTTCTCAAAATAAAATAAATACGATGGAATATTTAGCCAAATTTGATGAGAGAGCTATCCAAACATAGGTTACGGTTGTAAGTCAACTTTTCCACCATACAGTTGCTAAAAAGTTGGAATATAAAGAATTCAAAACAATAGATCACCTTTTAGACTAGAAATTGTGTTTCTATGATAATAAGGGCATTGTATTCGCACGTGAGGGTATTTGAGTACAACTAGTGGATGAAAACTTTATTGGGTTAGCTAATGACCTTTCGTGATACCAATTTTGCCATAATTCCCTCTATTCAAGGCATACCTGGACGGTGTTTATGTCCACTTAAGTAAAAGACCACACAACATTATGCCACATCGTTTCTCAAAATAAAAGAAAGACCATGGAAAATTTAGCCAAAGTTCATGAGAGAACTGTCCAAACATATGATACTGTTGTAAGAGCATCTCCAATAGTTATGTAGACAACTCCCTAAATATGAATTTAAGAAGTTTTCCGGGAAAACTCTTCTCCAACAGTTATGTAAAGCAGGTCCTTAAATTTACAAACTCGCTACAAAATCCAATTTCATCCCTATATTTACCAACCACGTTGGGACTCCCTAAATCAATGTTGGTTCTAAATCCATCGCGAAAACCATATTTCGGCCACTGTTTTGCGTCATCCCACCGTCCCGTTGAGCACAAATTTATCTCCAGTGCCATGTGTTGTCTTCATGCCGTTGCCGCGGCGACATTCTAGTCTTCCATCGACAACTTCGAACTTTCTAGACATAATGGAAGGTTGTTGATGTGCTAGCTCAATCAAAAATAGAAAGCATGCTCACTTTTTTGTTGACGTGGATAATTTTAAAAATTAGCAACCAATAAATAGAAAACTGTTGGAGCACACACATTTTTATACTCTTTAAAGTGATTTAGCAACTTCTTAAATCTATATTTTAGGGTGCTAAATTTATATAACTATTGGAGATGCTCTAAGGTACCTTTTCCACCAAACAATTGCTAAAAGTTGGAATATAAAAAAATTCAAAACAATAGATCACCTTTTAAACCAGAAATAGTGTTTTGATGATATTAAGGGTATTGTGTTCACACGAGAGGGTATTAGAGTACAACTAGTGGGTGAAAACGTTATTGGGCTAGCTAATGACCTTTTGTGATACCAAGTTTCCCATACTCCCCTCTATTCAAGGCATATCTAGACGGTGTTTATGTCCACTCATGTAAAAAATCACACATCATTATACAACACCGTTTCTCAAAATAAAATAAAGACCATGGAAAAATTAGCCAAATTGCGTGAGAGAACTGTCCAAACATAGGTTAAGGTTGTAAGACACTTTTTTCCACCATACAGTTGCTAAAAAGTTGGATTATAAAGAATTCAAAACAATAGAGCACCTTTTAAACCACAAATGGCATTTCTTTGATGTCGAGGGCATTCTATTCGCATGAGAGGGTATTAGAGTACAACTTGTGGATGAAAACTTTATTGGGCTAGCTAATGACCTATTGTGATACCAAGTTTCCCATAATCCCATCTATTCAAGCCATCCCTAGTCGTTGTTTATGTACACTCAATTAAAACACCACACATCATTATGCTAAATCGTTTCTCAAAATAAAATAAAGACCATGGAAAATTTAGCCAAATTGCATGAGAGAACTGTCCAAACATAGGTTAAGGTTGTAAGACACCTTTTTTCCACCATACAATTGCTAAGAAGCTGGAATATAAATAATTCAAAACAATAAATCACCTTTTAAATCACAAATCGCATTTCTCTGATGTCGAGGGCATTCTATTCGCACGAGAGGGTATTAGAGTACAACTTGTGGATGAAAACTTTATTAGGCTAGCTGATGACCTTTTGTGATACCAAGTTTCCCATAATCCCCTCTATTCAAGGCATACCTCGACGGTGCTTATGTCCACTCAAGTAAAACACCACACATCATTATGCCACATCATTTCTCAAACTAAAATAAAGACCATAAAAAATTTAGCCAAATTGCATGAGAGAACTGTCCAAACACAGGTTAAGGTTGTAAGACACCTTTTTCCACCATACAGTTGCTAAAAAGATGGAATATAAAGAAATCAAAACAATATATCACCTTTTAAACCACAAATGGTGTTTCTTTGATGTTGAGGGCGTTGTATTCACATGAAGGGTATTAGAGTACAACTAGTGGATGAAAACTTTATTGGGCTAGCTAATGACCCTTTGTGATACCAAGTTTTCCATAATCCCCTCTATTCAAGCCATACTTAGACTGTGTTTATGTCCACTCAAGTAAAACACCACACATCATTATGCTACATCGTTTCTCAAAATAAAATAAATACCATGGAATATTTAGCCACATTTCATGATGGAACTGTCCAAACACAAGTTAAGGTTGTAAGGCACCTTTTCCCACCATACAGTTTGTAAAAAGTTGGAATATAAAGAATTCAAAACAACAGATCACCTTTTCAACTAGAAATAGTATTTTTATGTTATTAAGGGCATTGTATTCACACGAGAGGGTATTAGAGTAAAACTAGTGAATGAAAACATTATTGGGCTAGCTAATGACCTTTCGTGATTCCAAGTTTCCTATAATCCCCTCTATTCAAGGCATACTTAGACGATGTTTATGTCCACTTAAGTAAAACACGACACATCATTATTCCACATTGTTTCTCAAAATAAAATATAAACCGAGGAATATTTAGCCAAATTTCATGAGAGAACTATCCTAACATAGGTTACGGTTTCCACCATACAGTTGCTACAAAGTTGGAATATAAGGAATTCAAAACAATAGATCACCTTTTAAACCATAAATAGTGTTTTTATGATAATAAGGGCATTGTATTCACACGAGAGGGTATTATAGTACAACTAGTGGATGAAAATGTTATTGTGCTAGCTAATAAACTTTTGTGATACCAAGTTTCCCATAATCCCCTCTATTCAAGCCATACCTAGACACTGTTTGTGTCCACTCAAGTAAAACACCACACACCATTATGCTACATCGTTTCTTAAACTAAAATAAAGACGATGGAATATTTAGCCACATTTCATGAGAGAGTTGTCCAACATAGGTTACGATTGTAAGACCATCTCCAGCAGCTTATCTATACCCATTCCCATACTCAAACTACATTCTATAAACAATACAGTCTACAATATAAAACGATGCAAAATGGTGTTTTTAGTGACCATAGAGGTACAATGTACAATATTTCACCCATATGGTCACAAAAAACACCTTATGCACTGTTTTGCACTATAGATTATAATGTTTGTAGAGTGTAGTTTGAATATCGATATGAGTATGGGGAAACTGCTGGAGATGGTCTAACACACCTTTTTCCACCATACAGTTGCTAAAAAGTTAGAATATAAAGAATTCAAAACAATATATCACCTTTTAGACCAGAAATTATGTTTTTGCGATATTGAGGGCATTGTATTCGCACGAAACAGTATTAGAGTACAACTAGTGGATGAAAACGTTACTGGGCTAGCTAATGACCTTTTGTGATAGCAAGTTTCGCATAATCCCCTCTATTCAAGGCATATTTAGACGATGTTTATCTCCACTCAAGTAAAACACCACACATCATTATGCCACATCGTTTCTCAAAATAAAGTAAAGACGATGGAATATTTAACCAAATTTTATGAGAGAGCTGTCCAAACATAGGTTACGGTTGTTAGGCACCTTTTTCCACCATACAGTTGCTAAAAAGTTGGAATATAGATAATTCAAAACAATAGATCACCTTTTAAACCAGAAATAGTGTTTCTACGATATTAAGGGCATTGTATTCGCACAAAAAAGTATTAGAGTACTACTAGTGGATGAAAACGTTATTGGGCTAGCTAATGACCTTTTGTGAGACCAAATTTTCCATAATTCCCTCTATTCAAGGCATACCTAGACGATGTTTATGTCCACTCAAGTAAAACACCACACTTTAATATGTGGCATCGTTTCTAAAACTAAAATAAAGGCCATGGAAAATTTAGCCAAATTTCATGAGAGAACTGTCCAAACATATTTTACGGTTGTAAGGCACCTTTTTTCACCATATAGTTGGTAAAAGTTGGAATATAAAGAATTCAAAACAATAGATCACCTTTTAAACCACAAATGGTGTTTTTTGATGTTGAGGGCATTCTATTCACACGAGAGGGTATTAGAGCACAACAAGTGGATGAAAACTTTATTCGGCTAGCTAATGACCTTTTGTGATACCACATTTGCCATAATCCCCTCTATTCAAGGAATACCTAGACGATGTTTATGTCCACTCAAGTAAAACACCACACAACATTATGCCACATTGTTTCTAAAAATAAAATAAAGACCATGGAAAATTTAGCCAAATTGTGTGAGAGAACTGTCCAAACATAGGTTAAGGTTTTAAGGCACATTTTTCAACCATATAGTTGCTAAAAATTTGGAATAAAAGAATTCAAAACAATAAATCAACTTTTAAACAACAAATGATGTTTCTTTGATGTTGAGGGCATTCTATTTGCACGAGAGGGTATTAGAGTACAAATAGTGGATGAAAATGTTATTGGGCTAGCTAATGACCTTTTGTGATACCAAGTTTGCCATAATCTCCTCTATTCAAGGCATACTTAGACGGTGTTTATGTCCACTCAAGTAAAACACCACACATCATTATGCTACATCGTTTCTCAAAATAAAATAAAGACCATGGAATATTTAGCCAAATTTCATGACAGAACTGTCCAAATATAGGTTACGATTGTAAGGCACCTTTTTCCATCATACAGTTGCTAAAAAGTTGAATATAAAGAATTCAAAATAGCAGATCACCTTGAAACCACAAATGGTGTTTCTTTGATATTAAGGGTGTTGTATTCGCACGAGAGGGTATTAGAGTACAACTAGTGGATGAAAACTTTATCGGGCTAGCTAATGACCTTTTGTGATACCAAGTTTTCCATAATCCCCTCTATTCAAGGCATGCTTAGAGGGTGTTTATGTCCACTCAAGTAAAATACCACACATCATTATGCCACATCATTTCTCAAAATAAAATAAAAACCATGAAAAATTTAGCCAAATTGCATAAGAGAACTGTCCAAACATAGTTTTAGGTTGTAAGGCACCTTTTTCAACCATCAAGTTGCTAAACTTTGGAATATAGAGAATTTAAAACAATAGATCACCTTTTAAACCACAAATAGTATTTCTTTGATGTCGAGGGCATTCTATTCGCACGAGAGGGTATTAGAGTACAACTAGTGGATGAAAACTTTATTCGGCTAGCTAATGACCTTTTGTGATACCAAGTTTGCCATAATCCCCTCTATTCAAGGTATACCTAGACGATGTTTATGTCCACTCAAGTAAAACACCACACATCATTATGCCACATCATTTCTGAAAATAAAATAAAGACCATGGAAAATTGAGCCAAATTGGGTGAGAGAACTGTCCATACATAGGTTAAGGTTGTAAGGCACATTTTTTTCAACCATGCAGTTGCTAAAAAGTTGAAATATAAAGAATTCAAAACAATAGATCAACTTTTAAACCGATGTTTCTTGAATGTTGAGGGCATTCTATTTGCACGAGAGGGTTTTAGAGTACAAATAGTGGATGAAAACGTTATTAGGCTAGCTAATGACCTTTTGTGATAACAAGTTTGCCATAATCCCCTCTATTCAAGGCATACTTAGATGATGTTTATGTCCACTCCAATAAAACAACACACATCATTATGCTACATCGTTTCTCAAGATAAAATAAAGACCATGGAATATTTAGCCAAATTTCATGAGAGAACTGTCCAAACATAGGTTACGATTGTAAGGCACCTTTTTCCATCATATAGTTGTTAAAAAGTTGAATATAAAGAATTCAAAACAACATATCACCTTTTAAACCACAAATGGTGTTTCTTTGATATTAAGGGCGTTGTATTCGCATGAGAGGGTATTACAGTACAACTAGTGGATGAAAACTTTATTGGGCTAGCTAATGACCTTTTGTGATACCAATTTTGCCATAATTCCCTCTATTCAAGGCATACCTAGACGGTGTTTATGTCCACTCATGTAAAAGACCACACATCATTATGCCACATCGTTTCTCAAAATAAAATAAAGACAATGAAAATTTAGCCAAATTGCATAAGGGAACTGTCCAAAGATAGATTATGGTTGTAAGGCACCTTTTTCCACCATACGGCTCCTAAACTTTGGAATATAGAGAATTTAAAACAATAGATCACCTTTTAAACCACAAATTGTGTTTCTTTGATGTCGAGGGCATTCTATTCGCACGAGAGGGTATTAGAGTACAACTAGTGGATGAAAATGTTCTTGGGCCAGCTAATGACCTTTTGTGATACCAAGTTTTCCATAATTCGCTCTATTCCAGGCATACTTAGACGGTATTTGGGTCCACTGAAGTAAAACACTAGAAATCATTATGCCACATCGTTTCTCAAAATAAAACAAAGACCATGAAAAATTAAGCTAAATTGCGTGAGAGAACGACCCTAACACAGGTTACGGTTGTAAGGCACCTTTTTCCACCATATAGTTGCTAAAAAGTTGGAATATAAAGAATTCAAAACAATATATCACCTTTTAAACAACAAATGACGTTTCTTTGATGTCGAGGGTAATCTATTCGCACGAGAGGGCATTAGAGTACAACTAGTGGATGAAAACTTTATTGGGCTAGCTAATGACCCTTTGTGATACCAAGTTTCTCATAATCCCCTCTATTAACGTCATACCTAGTCGTTTTTTATGTCCACTCAATTAAAACACCACACATCATTATGCTAAATTGTTTCTCAAAATAAAATATTAACTTTTCATATTTAGCCAAATTTAATGAGAGAACTGTCCAAACATGTGTTACCGTTGTAAGACACCTTTTTCGACTATACAATACTAAAAGTTGGAATATAGAGAATTCTAAACTATAGAACACCTTTTTAACTTAAAATTATGTTTCTATGATATTGAGGGCATTGTATTCGCACAAGAGGGTATTAGAGTCTAACTACTAGATGAAAACGTTATTGGGCTAGCTAATGACCTTTTGTGACACTAAGTTTCCATAATTCCCTCTATTCGAGGCATACCTAGAAGGTGTTTATGTCCACTCAAGTAAAACACCACACATCCTTATGCCACATCATTTCTAAAAATCAAATAAAGACTATGGAAAATTTTGCCAAATTGCGCGAGAATTGTCCAAACACATGTTAAGGTTGTAGGGCACATTTTTTCCACCATACAGTTGCTAAAAAGTTGGAATATAAAGAATTCAAAACAATAGATCAACTTTTAGACCACAAATGATGTTTCTTTGATGTTGAGGGCATTCTATTCGCACGAGAGGGTATTAGAATACAAATAGTGGATGAAAACGTTATTAGGCTAGCTAATGACCTTTTGTGATACCAAGTTTTTCATAATCTCCTCTATTCAAGGCATACTTAGACGGTGTTTATGTCCACTCAAGTAAAACACCACACATCATTATGCTACATCGTTTCTCAAAATAAAATAAATATCGTGGAATATTTACCCAAATTTCATGAGAGAACTGTCCAAACATAGGTTACGATTGTAAGGCACCTTTTTCCACCATACTGTTGCCAAAACATTGAATATAAAGAATTCAAAACAATACATCATCTTTTAAACCACAAATGGGGTTTATTTAATATTAAGGGCGTTGTATTCGCACGAGAGGGTATTAGAGTACAACTAGTGGATGAAAACTTTCTTGGGCAAGCTAATGACCTTTTGTGATACCAAGTTTGCCATAATCCCCTCTATTCAAGGCATACCTAGACGGTGTTTATGTACACTCAAGTAAAACACCACACATCATTATGCCACATCGTTTCTCAAAATAAAATAGACCATTAATATTTTTGCCAAATTGCATAAGAAATCTGTCCCAACAAAGTTTAAGGTTGTAAGGCACCTTTTTCCACCATACAGTTGCTAAATTTAGACTATAGAGAATTTAAAACAATAGATCACCTTTTAAACTACAAATGGTGTTTCTTTGATGTCGAGGGAATTCTATTCGCACGAGAGGGTATTATAGTACAACTAGTGGATGAAAACGTTCTTGGGCTAGCTAATGACCTTTTGTGATACCAAGTTTGCCTTAATCCCCTCTATTCGAGGCATACCCAGAAGGTGTTTATGTCCACTCAAGTAAAACACCACACATCCTTATGCCACATTGTTTCTAAAAATAAAATAAAGACCATGGAAAATTTAGCCAAATTGTGTGGGAGAACTGTCCAAACACATGTTAAGGTTGTAAGGCACCTTTTTTCATCCATACAGTTGCTAAAAAGTTGGAATATGAAGAATTCAAAATAATAGATTACCTTTTAAACCACAAATGGTGTTTCTTTGATGTCGAGGGCATTCTATTCGCACGAGAGGGTATTAGGGTACAACTAGTGGATGAAAACATTATTGGGCTTGCTAATGACCTTTTGTGATACCAAGTTTGCCACAATCCACTCTATTCAAGCCATACCTAGATAGTGTTTATGTCCGCTAAAGTAAAACACCACACATCATTATGCTACATCGTTTCTCAAAATATCATGAAAATGATTGAATATTTAGCCAAATTTCATGTGAGAGCTGTCCAAACATAGGGTACGGTTATGAACACCTTTTTCCACTATACAGTTGCTAAAAAGTTGGAATATAAAGAATTCGAAAAAATTAATCACCTTTTAGACCAAAAATTGTGTTTCTTTTATATTAAGGGCGTTGTATTCGCATGACAGGGTGTTAGAGTACAACTAGTGGGTGAAAACTTTATTAGGCTAGCTAAAGACCATTTCTGATACCAAGTTTACCATAATCCCCTCTATTCAAGGCATACCTAGACGATGTTTATGTCTAGTCAAGTAAAAGACCACACCTCATTATGCTACATCGTTTCTCAAAATAAAATAAAGACCATGGAAAATTTAGCCAAATTGCATAAGATAACTGTGCAAACATAGTTTAAGGTTGTAAGGCACCTTTTTCCACCATACAGTTGCTAAACTTTGGAATATAGAGAATTTAAAACAATAGATCACCTTTTAAACCACAAATGATGTTTCGTTGATGTCGACGACATTCTATTCGCACGAGAGGGTATTAGAGTACACCTAGTGGATGAAAACAATATTGGGCTAGCTAATGACCTTTTCTGATACCAAGTTTGCCATAATCCCCTCTATTCAATGAATAATTAGGCGGTGTTTATGTCCAATCAAGTAAAACACCACACATCATTATACCACTTCGTTTCTCAAAATAAAATAAAGACCATGGAAAATTTATCCATATTGCGTGAGAGAACTGTCCTAATATCAGTTAAGATTGTAAGGCACATTTTCCACCATACAGTTGCTAAAAAGTTTGAATATAAAGAATTCAAAACAATACATCACCTTTTAAACCACAAATGGCGTTTCTTTGATGTCGAGGGCATCCTATTCGCACAAGAGAGTATTAGAGTACAACTAGTGGATGAAAACTTTATTAGGCTAGGTAATGACCCTTTATGATACCAAGTTTCCCATTATTCCCTCTTTTCAAGCCATACCGAGACATTGTTTATGTCCACTCAAGTAAAACACCAGACATCATTATGCTACATCGTTTCACAAAATAAAATAAAGACGATGGAATATTTAGCCAAATTTCTTGTGAGAGTTGTCCAAACATATGTTACGGTTGTAAGGCACCTTTTTCCATCATAAAGTTGCTAAAAAGTTGGAATATAAATAATTCAAAAGAATAGATCACCTTTTAAACCACAAATGGTATTTCTTTGATGTCGAGGGCGTTGTATTCGCACGAGAGGGTATTAGAGTAGAACTAGTGGATGAAAACTTTATTGGGCTAGCTAATGACCTTTTATGATACCAAGTTTCCCATAATCCCCTCAATTCAAGCCATACCTAGTCGTTGTTCATGTCCACTCAAGTAAAACACCACACATCATTATGCTAAATCGTTTCTGAAAATAAAATAAGGACCGTGGAATATTTAGCCAAATTTGATGAGAGAACTGTCCAAACATGTGTTACTGTTGTAAGGCACCTTTTTCCACTATACATTTGCTAAAAAGTTGGAATATAGAGAATTCAAAACAATAGAACACCTTTTTAACTTAAAACAATGTTTCTATGACATTGAGGGCATTTTATTCGCACGAGAGGTTTTGAAAGTATAACTACTAGATGAAAATGTTATTGGGCTAGCTAATGACCTTTTGTGATACTAAGTTTTCCATAATTCTCTCTATTCGAGGCATACCTAAACAGTGTTTATGTTCTCTCAAGTAAAACACCACACATCATTATGCCACATCGTTTCTAAAAATAAAATAAGGACCATGGAAAATTTAGCCAAATTGCATGAGAGAACTGTCCAAACAAAGGTTAAGGTTGTAAGGCACCTTTTTCCACCATACAGTTGCTAAAAAGTTGGAATATAAATAATTCAAAAAAATAAATCACCTTTTAAACCACAAATGGTGTTTCTTTGATGTCGAGGGCATTCTATTCGCACGATAGGGTATTAGAGTACAACTAGTGGATCAAAACGTTATTGGGCTAGCTAATGACCTTTTGTGATACCAAGTTTGCCATAATCCCATCTATTCAAGCCATACCTAGATAGTGTTTATGTCCACTAAAGTAAAACAACACACACCATTATGCTACATCGTTTCTCAAAATAAAATAAAGATGATGGAATATTTAGCCAAATTTCATGTGAGAGCTGTCCAAACGTAGGATACGGTTGTAAGGCACCCTTTTCCACCATACAGTTGCAAAAAAGTCGGAATATAAGAATTCTAAAAAATAGATGACCTTTTAGACCAGAAATTTTGTTTCTTTGATATTAAGGGCGTTGAATTCGCATGAGAGGGTGTTAGAGTACAACTAGTGGATGAAAATTTTATTATGCTAGCTAATGACTATTTGTGATACCAAGTTTGCCATTATCCCCTCTATTCAAGGCATACCTAGATGGTGTTTATGACCACTCAAGTAAAAGACCACACCTTATTATGCCACATCGTTTCTTAAAATAAAATAAAGACCATGGGAAATTTAGCCAAATTTTATAAGAGAACTGTCCAAACATAGTTTAACATTGTAAGGCACCTTTTTCCACCAAACTGTTGCTAAACTTTGGAATATAGAGAATTCAAAACATTATATCACCTTTTAAACCACAAATGGTGTTTCTTTTGTGTCGAGGGTATTCTATTCGCACGAGAGGTTATTAGAGTACAAATAGTGGATGAACACGTTATTAGGCTAGCTAATGACATTTTGTGATACCAAGTTTGCCACAATGCCCTGTATTCAAGGCATACTTAGACAGTGTTTATGTTCACTCAAGTAAAAAACCACACATAATTATGCCTCATTGTTTCTTCAAATAAAATAAAGACCATGGAAAATTTAGCCAAATTGCATGAGAGAACTGTCCAAATACAAGTTAAGGTTATAAGGCACCTTTTTCCACCATACAATTGCTAAAAAGTTAGAATATAAAGAATTCAAAACAATAGATCACCTTTTAAACCACAAATGACGTATCTTTGATGTGGAGGGCATTCTATTCGCACGAGAGGGTATTAGAGTACAACTAACGGATGAAAAATTTATTGGGCTAGCTAATGACCCTTTGTGATACCATGTTTCCCATAATCCCCTCTACTCAAGCCATACCTAGACGGTGTTTATGCCCACTCAAATAAACGCCACACATCATTATGCTACATCGTTTCTCAAAATAAAATAAAGATGATGGAATATTTAGCCAAATTTCATGACAGAGCTATCCAACATAGGTTACAGTTGTAAGGCACCTTTTCCACCATACAATTGCTAAAATGTTGGAATATAAAGAATTCAAAACAATAGATCACCTTTTAGACCAGAAATTGTGTCTCTATGATGACAAGGGCATTCTATTCGCAAGAGAGGGTATTAGAGTACAACTAGTGGATGAAAACTTTATTGGGCTAGCTAATGACCTTTTGTGATACCTAGTTTCCCATAATCCCCTCTATTCAAGCCATACCTAGACCATGTTTATGTCCACTCAAGTAAAACACCACACATCATTATGTGACATCGTTTCTCAAAATAAAGTAAAGACAATGGAATATTTAGCCAAATTTCATGAGAGAACTGTCCAAACATATGTTACCATTGGAAGGCACCTTTTTTCCACATACAATTGCTAAAAAGTTGGAATATAGATAATTCAAAACAGTAGAACACCTTTGAAACTTAAAACAATGTTTATATGATATTGAGGGCATTATATTGGCATGAGAGGGTATTAGAGTATGTAACACCCTGAATTTGGGGGTATAAAATTTCTTCTCTAATATCTACCAAATTCAGGTGTTACCTCTTTTCTTCTCACTATAGATTTCCTTTCCCTTCCTCTTCATGGAGTTTTGTTTATATATTTGGAAGATATATTATTTCTTCAGTATATCAAAACCTAGGGGTGACATGAAATGTTGCATCATGCTGAGATTAAACTTGGTTTTTGGTTGATGCACATGTTTGAAATATTCAAATTTGAATTTGTGGTTTGGTTGGATTTGAATTCAAAAGAGAAACTAAAAAGAAAAGGAATTAGAAATTTAGAATAAAAGAAAAATAGAAAACAGCCCAGCCACCCTTCTCTCTCGGCCTTTTGGCCCGAGAGGCCCAGCTCGCCCGCGCGCGTGCCCGCCCCCGCCCCCTCTCCCACTCTCTACCAAGTGCGCCCGACCTGTCGGTGCCACTCCTTTTGCGTCCCCCCGCCCTCTCTCTTTGCGTTGCGGGCCTGCCTCATCAACGATGCACCGTTTCCCTCCACACGCATGTGGCTATGTCCCGCGGGCCCCGCTCGCCAGCCACCCCGCGCACGTAGTCGCTAGCGCTCCGAGCCCACCTGTATCCCTGTCTTCCCTATAACCGCCGCTGACCCGCACGCACGCACGCTGAGAAGTCCGGCCACGTCGCACCCCCACGCCCCCAGCTCCCTTTTGAGCCCCACCCGCACCCGCTCTCTCCCCCTGCCTCATTTCGCCCGCTCTTAGCCCCTCTCATGCTCAGCCGTCGCCGCCCGAGCTAGCCGGACAAGCGCACCTACTATTGTAGGATCTAGGACACCGGCTAGAGAGGGGGGTGAATAGACGGTTTTGACTAAAATCAAAAACACTAGAGAAATTTAATCAATATGACAAGAGGTATAAATTATCTAGTGACAACAAGTAAACAATCTATGCGAAATAACTATGGTGATTGTATACTCGAAGAACAATATGCAAAATACTAATCACTTGCACGACAATAAGCAATGCAAGAAAAGAAAGACACTGGATTTTATCCCGTGGTATCGGTGATTTGTCGATCACCCCTAATCCACGTTGAGGTGGACTTCAAGCTCTCACTTGCTCCTCTGTCAAGACACGGCTTGATCTTTGAGCCAAGTGGACAAGAAATCACTCAATACCTCGTTTCTACTAATGTCACCTTTGCTGCTCCAGCGAGGTAGGCGCGAACCTCCCACAATCGACACCGTGGCTCCTCCACAATATTCTTGGAGAGCTCGACGGAGACAACACCCGAGCCGTCTAGGAGGCGGCAACCTCCAAGAGTAACAAGCCGATGACGCTTGCTCGGTGTACCACCTAGTGCCTCAAGGATCACCAATGGATGCAAATGCACTAGGAACTCTCAATCTCTCACTAGAATGCAATCTCAAGCAAAAATTGTGAGAGAATGAGTGGGAGGATCATAAATGAGCTCAATGTGTGCAAGGAATGGCCAAGAGAACCCTCACACATGAGCTCCCCTTCTATTTATAGCACACCTCTCAAATCCAACCATTATGTGCAAACAACACACATTCTGCGCATGCACGGACGGTTCGCGCCCTGAGGCCGGACGGTCCATCGTACATATAACGGCTAGTTCTTCTGTTTGAAAACTGTCAGAGCTATCAAAAAAGCAAGGTCCAGACAGTCTGCCAGCCTTGGCCGGACCGTCCGAGACCTGGCAACTTGGAGCACCAGTGCTCTGACCAAGAGGAGTTAACACATGCGGACAATCCGCCCTACAAGGTCGGACGGTCCGTGACCTGGGAGTCAGTACTGTCCGGGCTTATCCTCTGGATAGTCCATAGTACAAATGTCCAAAAACACACAGTCCCTGCCCAAACCAATTTGGCACCTGCGGATGGTCCGTCGACCCTGGCCGGACGGTCCACATAAAAATACAGGGACTATGAAGAGAGCAACCTTCTCTAGTCAGGACTGCGGACGGTCCGACCCCAAGGCCCAGACGGTCCGCAGTACAAATATACAGGACTAGTCTGAAGTGATCACACTTCGGACCCACTGGATGAATCGCGGACGGTCCGCCCACAAGGCCCGGACGGTTCGCCTATCCCAAGACTTAGCAACTTTTCAAACACGCTTTTGAAAAGATTTTTAACTCTCGAAATTGGAAGCGCTGTTAGTCCTCATGCAAATGCATGCACTAAATTCTCTACGAGGCACTAAGATTTACACAGACAAACGTCATTGACCCCTCTTAATAGTATGGCCATCTAGCCTACTAATCCGGTCAAATATCTTCTCTAAACTCCTGGAGACCAGCAAAAACAAAAACCTATGTTATACCTTTGCCTTCACTTGATCCACAACCAATGTTTATAAATCTCCAAGCTTTTATGTTCTATGTGGTCTAACCCTGCATTCTTATTTCTCCAAGAACCGTTAGTCCACAACCAGTTGTCATTAATTACCAAAACATCACTAAGGGGCCTAGATGATTCACAATCTCCCCCTTTTTGTAATTGATGACAACACTACACATTATATCAAAGAGAAGTTTTGTTTTTTGAATCTCCCTCATACCTTAGGTATAAAAAGGATTTTAGAGGTGAGTTTCATAAGACTTATCTTGATTTGAAGTTCCATTCGAGAGATAGATAAATCTCAATAAAACTTAGAGTGTAGGAATAGCTCCCCTATGTGTGTGCATGATATTTCTAGTTGAAGATACAACACACATAATCGATCGGAGTTTTGTTGGATATGTTCCTACAATCATGGTTATCGAGGCATACAAGAAGTAATATGTAAAATAAGCGCAGCAAATTTAATCACTCCTTGATCAACCATTCACAGAATAATTCGAACTAATTTAAACATAAGATTTAACACACATAGTTCAACCCACAGAATATTACAAATATTTGTCCACAACCATACGACATAGTTCACCAAATGCATAAGACATAAAGTTCAAATAATAACCAAGTGCATAAGACATAAAATAGTAAACATGCACATGCATAGTCTCAATGTCCACATGAGCGAGCTCCCCCTGAATATGACATTTCCAACTTCTCTTCTCTTCTCTCCCCCTTTGGCATCAATTGCCACAAAGGAGGGGCCTCACTGACCACCAGGTGGAGGATACATACTGTAATAATGAGTGCTGAAGGTGTCGAAGGGAGAGGAGAACTGCCCAAAGTCTTGCTGGAGCTGCTGCTGCCTCTGACTTATATCTTGAATGCTTTCATTTGTAGACAGATTGTCAAACTCACTAGACAAAGCCCCCATATTGTCCTAAAAACTCTGCTGCATGTTGTTCCGCCTGGTCATAATTGGATAAGTAACAGTGTCTCGGATGTGACTGCGAAACTCAGAAAGCTCAGAATTTATCGCATCCAAGTTATCATCAAAGCGAGATTGCATGGCATCCATGCGCTGGTCCATATGGGTCATCATGCCCTAGAAGCGGCCATCCATGTGGGTCTAGAGCCCTTGCTGCATGTTCTGAAAGTAAGGGTCAAAATAGCCTGGACCAGGTTGCCAGTACTGCTGAGGCTGAGGAGGAGGTGGAGGAGGAGGCATCTGCTCTGCATCAGCTTCAGGAGCAACTCTTGCATCATCACCAACTTCTTCCTCATAATCTGGGAAAGGAGTAAGAGGCCTGGTGAGGAACCCAATCTCATTCTTGAAGGGCCTAAAAGGACTGTGAACTATCTCACACTGCCCCTCAAATCTGATCTTAGCTTTGATGAGAGCCATAATGTATGGAGCATAGGCTAAGTTCTGGTTCTTGTCCATTTTAAGGTCATTTAATTGTCTCATCATAAATAGCACAACATTCATTACCTCACCATTCATGACATGGTGGATAATGTTCCAGAACTTGTCTCTCATTTTGCTCTTATCTCCACTCTTGGGAAAAATTGTTACTCTAGCAATTTTGTTAATCACAGCAGGATGATGCCTCAGTCCTGCTGTCTCACCAAACCTCCTAGGAATTCCCAGCCTGACTGGTTCATAGAATTGCACAAATTCTTCAAAGTTATCTTCAGTGTACAAATGAATCCCAACTGAAATTGTATCATAATCCAAACTGTTTGCAGTAGCAAATTCAGCAAAGGTTGCAGAATACCTCTTGAAACCAATCATCTAAGTGATGGATTGCTCATCAATATCGATCTCAGCAGTGGCCAGGAATTGTTTCACAGCCATCTCACTAAAGTCGGTCCTCTGACCCATAAAGTGATAGAGACCACACGCCTCAAATTTTGGAATCAGGTCCTCCATGGCTGATTGGCCCAGCATAAAAGTCCAATCTATAACTTGATGCTTATGAAAGTTTGTATCCATCAGTGTGCCCCAGAAGACATCAAATTGAAGCTGAGTGTGAAAGAACTGAATATTGGTGTCTGAGGGTAGAGCATACTGATTGACTGTCCTCCTGGAGCAATATTCTGCCATAGAGAATCTCCTCTTTGGACAGGTCCATCCTGTGATGTCAATTGGATAGTCAGGATGAGCGTGTGGAACATCTTCTGTGTCCATAGAAATGCTACCCCTAGCTGAAGATTGGGCCTCTGAGTCTATGGTTGGATTATAGTCTGCATCATCGGCACGAGGGCGCTTTGATTTGAAACGACCGGCAAGCTTCTTCCGAAGACCACCCAGACCACTGCAATATATGTGAGAAATAACCACAGGTGAATTGTTGATAACACCACAACATAGAGAAAGAAAGTGTAACTTTCTGTCAGGGGCCAGACAGTCCGCGCTAGGGCGGCGGACTGTCCGCGCCAGGGGTCCGGACTGTTCGCACCAACCTGGCGGACGGTCTGTGACCGTTCAGGGGCGATTTTCTAGAACCCTAGCCGCCCCATTCATTCAATCAACGATTTGGCAGAAAATAACCATCCAAACTTGTTCAAATTTTTGCACAACATTCACAATCAGTAACACTAGCAATTCCACCAATCATATTTGTAAATCCACTGGTGAATTCTAGATCAGAGAGAAAATTTGAAGAATCCCCAAATTTGAAGAAATCAGATAAAGTCCATGAGATTTTGAAATACCAGGATGAAGACATGATTGTTGAACTTCCAACACGCTTCCGGACAGTCCGTGCACAAGTTCACTTCACCGTCCGCTCACAATCGACAAGAGTCACCTTTAGGCGTGTGGAAAGTGTGAGAGGAGAAGATAACTGATGAAAGTGACAATTTGACTGTCTCTGCCCGACTTAACTGCCTGTCGCGGACGGTCCGCGTAGGGACGGCGGACGGTCCGCGACCTGTTGATTCAGACTGTCTGCTCTGTTGACTCGGACTGTCCAGACCCTGATACGGCGGACGGTCCGCGGCCTGATACTCAAATCTCCAAACTTTGTCCACTTTCTGATTTTGAATTTCAAATATGATTTGACGCTCATATATGGACATTTCAACCAATCCAAGGGTTAGTATGCATGCATATACACATTATGTATTTGAGGAATACACATTTTCATATAAAACTACTTAGACCAAATGAGAATGAAAAATTCATCAAAAAATACCCAATAAATAGCCTAGAGAGCATATTTAGAAGCGAAATGCAATACTACACATGTGTATTCAACCTCAAGCCACGTTTGAGAGATCTATCACATTCATTTCACTTCTTAGTGAGCAAAATCTCGTTTCATCTAATGGCTTTGTAAATATATCGGCCAATTGATCATCCGTGCCAATTGAATGTATAGTGATGTTGGGGACTTGTTCTCAAATGTTATGAATTAAGAACAAGGCAACATAAAATGTTAAATGTTAATGTCCTTCGTCCGCTGAAGCATTATTTCCTCAAGGATTTAATGCACTTCGGACAAAGGTTAAAACGACACAATTACGAAGGTTGAATTTCCATAATTAAATTCTCAAAGATTATATAAAATAATGTGAGATATAAAGCATTAAAGACAAGTAAACTATAAGCAAACAACATCATTTACATATTATATAAACTTGATGTATTCAAATATAATATTAGATACATTTATACCTCTGCCTTGGCAAGGAATAATTCCCGAGTGATGCGATTGCAATTACAGGAATGCGTGAACAGTAAAGGAATACTGTTCACTATTTTTAGGCACAAGACACAGCCTGTGAGGAATTACAATCATGCCCCTCATAAAAGTTTACAACAATGACTCAAACACTTGTGGACTAAAAGGTTGTCACACCCGGATTTTAGGGGTCCAAAACCCGGGCGCGAGCATAATCACCAGGTGTGCTGGGACCAAGTCTCACACATATGATGATTCATGGCACAGGATCGAATGTCACAATTTTACTATATAATAGGAGTTCTATACAAAATAAATAGATAATTACATTATAAGGAGACAACGGTCCAGCAACCCAAAGTTGACTGGGAGACGACGACCTAGACCTCTCACGAACACATCGCAGCATCCTCCATGCGCCTCATCCTGTGGTACCTGTTCTTGACCTGTGGGGGGGTGTGAGACAGCAAGAGTGAGCTCACATACGTTCATCGCTCAACAAGTTGTGGGGAATAATGTGCATGAACTCGCCAAAGGTGGGAGCTCACGTGAAGTGTAAGGCTTACCAAAGAGGATGGTTAGAGCTGAGCATTGCTTTTAAAGTTGGTCAAAATTTTATTAGCAATTACTAAGTATAAGTAAATACCAACCCAATTAAGCAGTAGAACAAAAAGTAACATCATCACCTGCGATGCAATGCATATGACAAATTGAATTTAAATTCCATAAATTAATCATCAGAGAGTCCTGAGCTGCTCATGACCGTGAGCTCGGCTAGTATACCAGTTTTACACTCTGCAGAGGTGGTACCCTTTACCCACAAGTCATGTTACCCATCTGCCAAGAGATCGCGACTTCCCATACACCTCTACCGAGGAGGCGAGGCAGGGTAACACTACGAGGCCTTTACAAAGTTCCACTAGCTTCAGAAAACCTGCTACAGTTTATAGGAAGCTCCAATGCAGGGTTCTTGTCTGACTGCCATCGCAGCAAAATCATCCAAGGACCTCCCTACACTGACCACTCCCCTACTGCCCTTGCCCCTTTCGGGTAAGGTAGTCCTCCACTAGCTTTCCTAATTAGTCAGCCAAGGGCGTCCCATTAAACCCTTGTGGTGGCACGTGGTTCTCAAGTTAAGCTCTATGTTCCAATTAACATTAATGATCTTGACATGAACAGTAAATAACAACGGATAACTAAAATATAATCATGAATAATGTATCTTCATACCCAAAACCACATAAAGCACTAGCAAGTACTACCCAAAAAGTTCAGTGGTAAACAAGGCACAAGGATAGACAAACTAGGGTAACCTATTAGGTCCCATCAAAATTAACCTATGCAGATCATTATGATTAATTAGGACATGGGTGGGTAAAAGAAGTGATCAAGGGCACAACTTGCCTGGGACTTGAGATTCCAGGTACCAACTTGCTCTTTAGATGACACGTGTCCTCGCGCTAGTCGTAGCAATACAAACAAACATGGTATAGATAAAATGAACATCACATCAAACATAAGATCAAACTGCATAATAATAACCTATGCGTTGCTACGAGACTAACGCAACTCGAACGGATCAAATCGGAGTAAAAACGGAGGAGTTATGAATTTCCTAAGGTTTTATGGATTTGATATAAGATTAGTTAGGAAATAAATTTTAAAGTGGCTTTCATGACGAATAAGTGGCACTAATTGATAAACCATAATATTATAAAATTATAGAAATTGGGATGGGTCAATTCGGAGTTCATATGAATTTTCTATGATTTATACAAGTTTCTACCATTATTTTCGTATTAAAAATGATTTTAAAATGAATTTCCTTGATTTTATTCGCTAACTGGTCGGCGCGCCAAATTCGGAGAAGCCCAGGGGCTAACACATAAATTTTCTAAGACTCAGTGAACATCGCCCATGGACGGCGGGTTGATTTTTAAGAAAGCCAGGGGTTCTTTAGAAAGAAAGCCAGGGCGAAGGGGTATCGTTGATTCAGAGCCGCCCGATTCATTCCGGATGGTCCAGATTAAATATGTGAAGGGGTACACAAAGTTCTAATCCTGAACCCACAACTCCAATCCAACGGACCTTATCCATCCTCAATCCTGCCCGTGGATCTATCCATCTACGGCCTGGATTCAACCTCCGAATGGGTAAGTTACCTTCTAATCCTGGACGTCCGCATTTGATCCAACGGTTCTAAGCTTTCTTCCCCACCAACCACGAGCAGTGTCACCGCCGCCAGGTTCACACGGCGGAGCATCACCGGTGAGCAGTGCTCCGGCACCCAGGTGCCCCAGCTAGGCTACGAGTCTATGCTAAACAGAGCGGAGGGTATGAAGAACTTAATGGAGTGCACCATACCGGTTATCGTAGCGTCTGCAGTGTTGTCCACGCCGCGGCACGGATCCACGACATGGCCGCCACCGCGGCGAGAAATTGTCGCCCTTCCGATCACCCACGAGCTTGGCGGCCTCATCGAACACACTCGGGGTTCACCAGCGAACGCCCCCGAACGCGCCGTGCGTGCCCAACCAGTACGGAGATGAGGGACGCCGGTGGCGAATCCCGCGCCCGACCTTGACCCGCGCGGCACCAGAGTCCGCAGTTGAGGTCAGCTCGAGCCTTGAGCTGGAAGTACGGGCACGGTCACGGTCACGGATCTATCTTATAGGGCATGGGGGAACCCGGTGACCAAGGGTTGTTGAAACGGTCGCCGAGATCACAGGGGCGAGCACGCCATGCGCGGACCAAGCGATTGGAACCGAAGTCCTAGCGGCGGGTTCGGTGTTTCTTTTAGGGGGGTTGGGGATGATCCTGACGAGCGGGTCCCATGGATGGGCGAGACGAGCAAGCGCCAGCAGGCATCGCGCAGCACACGGCGAGATCATCGCGCGGATTCCGGTGAGGTTTGTTACGGTGAAGGAGACGCATCAGATAATCGGGCCCCATATGTCATTGTCATCGCGCGCACAACGTCAAGCGCCCGACCCGCGGGTCCCACCTTTCAGTGGCCACAGGAGCGCGCGTGGTGGGGTGTTGGGCAGTGGGGCATTGTTGCCAGCGTCAGGGAGAATGGCGGGCTGGCGAGGTGAGGGGGAAGATGGGCCGAATTGTGCATGAGCGACCCAGGTTAGTGTTTTTCTTTTATTCTTTTATCTTTTCTGTTTTCTTTTCAAATTCAGTTCAAATTCAAACATGTTTTGAACTTCAACTTTTCAAGTGTCACAATAATTCCTAATATAAAATCTATTGTTTACAATATTATTTTTTTCTATCCTTTTCCTTGTCATCTATTTACCAAAGGAATAAATGGTTCCATAAATTGTTTTCTTTCTCATTTAGAAAAATAGTACTTTGAATGTGGAATGAGAAGTAAAAGTTACTTCAAAATTAGATATTCATGTAAATAAATGCTTATGGTGCATCATTTAATGATATGCACAATTATTTAGTTGAATAGAAACCTTTCTATATTTTTTTTATAAATTAATTCTCAGTTTCAAAATTCAGTCCTCAACATTCATTACTCAAGTATAAGTTGAGATATTTGAACTTACTATTTTATTTATATATTTATTTATTGTCTTATGCAAATTTTGGGCTTTACAAATCCTACCCCCCTTAACAGAAATCTCGTCCTCGAGATTTGTAAGAAAAGGGAATATATAAAGCCAAATGTTTGGTTGCAGTTTAACTTTGAGTTTTTTTTTTCAAATGGTTTTAAGCACAAATGTTTTCTATATTTTTTTTCTTAAATCATTAAATAAGGAAATGATCAGGAACACATGGGTATACTTTGTTTAGCTATTGGGCAGGAGTAGGGAAGGTTGCGTTAATAAAGGTTAGGGCAAAGAAAGATTCCAATATGGATGGGGAAACTTTTCTCATCTGATGATCCAGCTTGGTCTTTGAAGACTTGAGTTGGTGTTTATCCTTCCTTGATGAGGTTGATCATCTTCGGTCTTTAATCTTGGAGTTATCATCTGAGTTTATGGACAAGTAGATAGATGTGGGTAGGATAGGTTTTATGAGATAGTTCAAAATCTTGGGCGTTTTTAATTTATGTTGATCTATACGGATTATACATGTAGGTCAAATAGTAGTATATGGTCGAGTTGGTCTAGGACACCAAATTTGGATTAAATCATTATCATAGGAGTAGGGTCTAGTCTATTTTTTTCCACTATTAATTGGTGAAGTGACTGACCTTAGGTTACTCAACTTAAGGTTAGACTTCGTTAGGTTAGATTAACCTATTAGATGGGATCAGATCTAGAATAAATTGATATGATTATTTTGGACTAGTTAAGATCTAATTACTTTGGATTAGATCATGGTTGTTACACGAGTATGGGATAAATATGTTTATTAGGGCAAGATAAATCCATAAGGAATATGTAGAATCTTTTGAGGTAAGTTAGATCTATTTGGATAAGATAAAATCTTTTCAAGATAAGATGAATCTATTAAGATAAGAAAGAATCTTTTAAGATAAGATGGATCTATTAGGCTTGATATATTTTTAATAGGGAATATTATGTGTTGTCTATTTTATAAATATTTTTCCTTATGTCTACGTGTATATGCAGATGCAATCGTGGACATTACTCCACAACTCATCACACTCAAGCAAAGATCCAAATCAAACAAGTATCATAAGAACAAACATTCAAGTGCATAGATATCCATAACAAAATAGTTTTGTTTTTGTTCCTGAGAGTAGGTCTCCTATTCCTAAAGGTCACTTTAGGCACTGGGTTTCAAAGTATGAAATCCACATTTGTCTTTAGAAAGAAAAGGTAAGAATAATCAGAGTAAGCGGAAAAAGAAGAGTTTAGGAAAGAATCAGAGTAAGGTAAGTATTGGTTGTCCAGTTCTATCTAGGTTTCGTCCTACAATCAGCATCCCTCTGATACCACTTCTGTCACACCCGGATTTTAGGGGTCCAAAACCCGGGCACGAGCATAATCACCAGGTGTGCTGGGACCAAGTCTCACACATATGATGATTCATGGCACAGGATCGAATGTCACAATTTTACTATATAACAGGAGTTCTATACAAAATAAATAGATAATTACATTATAAGGAGACAACGGTCCAGCAACCCAAAGTTGACTGGGAGACGACGACCTAGACCTCTCACGAACACATCGCAGCATCCTCCATGCGCCTCATCCTGTGGTACCTGTTCTTGACCTGTGGGGGGTGTGAGACAGCAAGAGTGAGCTCACATACGTTCATCGCTCAACAAGTTGTGGGGAATAATGTGCATGAATTCGCCAAAGGTGGGAGCTCACGTGAAGTGTAAGGCTTACCAAAGAGGATGGTTAGAGCTGAGCATTGCTTTTAAAGTTGGTCAAAATTTTATTAGCAATTACTAAGTATAAGTAAATACCAACCCAATTAAGCAGTAGAACAAAAAGTAACATCATCACCTGCGATGCAATGCATATGACAAATTGAATTTAAATTCCATAAATTAATCATCAGAGAGTCCTGAGCTGCTCATGACCGTGAGCTCGGCTAGTATACCAGTTTTACACTCTGCAGAGGTGGTACCCTTTACCCACAAGTCATGTTACCCATCTGCCAAGAGATCGCGACTTCCCATACACCTCTACCGAGGAGGCGAGGCAGGGTAACACTACGAGGCCTTTACAAAGTTCCACTAGCTTCAGAAAACCCGCTACAGTTTATAGGAAGCTCCAATGCAGGGTTCTTGTCTGACTGCCATCGCAGCAAAATCATCCAAGGACCTCCCTACACTGACCACTCCCCTACTGCCCTTGCCCCTTTCGGGTAAGGTAGTCCTCCACTAGCTTTCCTAATTAGTCAGCCAAGGGCGTCCCATTAAACCCTTGTGGTGGCACGTGGTTCTCAAGTTAAGCTCTATGTTCCAATTAACATTAATGATCTTGACATGAACAGTAAATAACAACGGATAACTAAAATATAATCATGAATAATGTATCTTCATACCCAAAACCACATAAAGCACTAGCAAGTACTACCCAAAAAGTTCAGTGGTAAACAAGGCATAAGGATAGACAAACTAGGGTAACCTATTAGGTCCCATCAAAATTAACCTATGCAGATCATTATGATTAATTAGGACATGGGTGGGTAAAAGAAGTGATCAAGGGCACAACTTGCCTGGGACTTGAGATTCCAGGTACCAACTTGGTCTTTAGATGACACGTGTCCTCGCGCTAGTCGTAGCAATACAAACAAACATGGTATAGATAAAATGAACATCACATCAAACATAAGATCAAACTGCATAATAATAACCTATGCGTTGCTACGAGACTAACGCAACTCGAACGGATCAAATCGGAGTAAAAACGGAGGAGTTATGAATTTCCTAAGGTTTTATGGATTTGATATAAGATTAGTTAGGAAATAAATTTTAAAGTGGCTTTCATGACGAATAAGTGGCACTAATTGATAAACCATAATATTATAAAATTATAGAAATTGGGATGGGTCAATTCGGAGTTCATATGAATTTTCTATGATTTATACAAGTTTCTACCATTATTTTCGTATTAAAAATGATTTTAAAATGAATTTCCTTGATTTTATTCGCTAACTGGTCGGCACGCCAAATTCGGAGAAGCCCAGGGGCTAACACGTAAATTTTCTAAGACTCAGTGAACATCGCCCATGGACGGCGGGTTGATTTTTAAGAAAGCCAGGGGTTCTTTAGAAAGAAAGCCAGGGCGAAGGGGTATCGTTGATTCAGAGCCGTCCGATTCATTCCGGATGGTCCAGATTAAATATGTGAAGGGGTACACAAAGTTCTAATCCTGAACCCACAACTCCAATCCAACGGACCTTATCCATCCTCAATCCTGCCCGTGGATCTATCCATCTACGGCCTGGATTCAACCTCCGAATGGGTAAGTTACCTTCTAATCCTGGACCTCCGCATTTGATCCAACGGTTCTAAGCTTTCTTCCCCACCAACCACGAGCAGTGTCACCGCCGCCAGGTTCACACGGCGGAGCATCACCGGTGAGCAGTGCTCCGGCACCCAGGTGCCCCAGCTAGGCTACGAGTCTATGCTAAACAGAGCGAAGGGTATGAAGAACTTAATGGAGTTTACCATACCGGTTATCGTAGCGTCTGCAGTGTTGTCCACGCCGCGGCACGGATCCACGACATGGCCGCCACCGCGGCGAGAAATTGCCGCCCTTCCGATCACCCACGAGCTTGGTGGCCTCATCGAACACACTCGGGGTTCACCAGCGAACGCCCCCGAACGCGCCGTGCGTGCCCAACCAGTACGGAGATGAGGGACGCCGGTGGCGAATCCCGCGCCCGACCTTGACCCGCGCGGCACCAGAGTCTGCGGTTGAGGTCAGCTCGAGCCTTGAGCTGGAAGTACGAGCACGGTCACGGTCACGGATCTATCTTATAGGGCATGGGGGAACCCGGTGACCAAGGGTTGTTGAAACGGTCGCCGAGATCACAGGGGCGAGCACGCCATGCGCGGACCAAGCGATTGGAACCGAAGTCCTAGCGGCGGGTTTGGTGTTTCTGTTAGGGGGGTTGGGGATGATCCTGACGAGCGGGTCCCATGGATGGGCGAGACGAGCAAGCGCCAGCAGGCATCGCGCAGCACACGACGAGATCATCGCGCGGATTCTGGTGAGGTTTGTTACGGTGAAGGAGACGCATCAGACAATCGGGCCCCATATGTCATTGTCATCGCGCACACAACGTCAAGCGCCCGACCCGCGGGTCCCACCTTTCAGTGGCCACAGGAGCGCGCGTGGTGGGGTGTTGGGCAGTGGGGCATTGTTGCCAGCGTCAGGGAGAATGGCGGGCTGGCGAGGTGAGGGGGAAGATGGGCCGAATTGTGCATGAGCGGCCCAGGTTAGTGTTTTTCTTTTATTCTTTTATCTTTTCTGTTTTCTTTTCAAATTCAGTTCAAATTCAAACATGTTTTGAACTTCAACTTTTCAAGTGTCACAATAATTCCTAATATAAAATCTATTGTTTACAATATTATTTTTTCTATCCTTTTCCTTGTCATCTATTTACCAAAGGAATAAATGGTTCCATAAATTGTTTTCTTTCTCATTTAGAAAAATAGTACTTTGAATGTGGAATGAGAAGTAAAAGTTACTTCAAAATTAGATATTCATGTAAATAAATGCTTATGGTGCATCATTTAATGATATGCACAATTATTTAGTTGAATAGAAACCTTTCTATATTTTTTTATAAATTAATTCTCAGTTTCAAAATTCAGTCCTCAACATTCATTACTCAAGTATAAGTTGAGATATTTGAACTTACTATTTTATTTATATATTTATTTATTGTCTTATGCAAATTTTGGGCTTTACAAAGGTCATTCTACTTTTAAGTCGGTTTGCAATTCCGAAGCTTCATGAACAGCAACCTTCGGTCATCACGTGCAGACAGCTTCAGCCGAAGCTGTTTCTTCCTGCAGGACCTTCGGCGACGAAGTATGGTCCCAACAGTAGCCCCTTCGCGGTGCTAGATCGTTTTTCGTAACGAGCTTGATCCGTGAAAAAAGTCTATTAGGCTTCAGGAAGCCGAAGGTCCGAAAAACACCTTCCCTGAGCTCGTTGTCGAGAAACGATTCAGTTTCCGAGCGCGTAGCGGTCCCACCCTGCAGGGTTACTATTTGGTCTCTGCGGTCCACCGCGCAGCGGGTGTAAGCAGCTGTTTGCCTGGTGTAAAAATCCCGACGATTCACCTTCTTACCTGCAACACTATATAAACAGACGGGTAGGTGTGAAGTTACCACAGCATTCATTGCTATTGCACTGTTTTGCTGCCAAAATTTTTAACCATAGCCGAAGCTTGACTCTCGCAAGCAGACGAAGCTTCAGTTTTAAAGCCTACTTCGTCAGAAGGAAAAGCTTCAGAAGAAAAAGTTCTTTAGTTCCCAAGAAATTCAGAATTAAATGGCCAGAGTGCGCTCTACCGCTAGAGTTGAGCGTGAGGGAGGCGAAGCCGAAGGAGCGGAGACTGTTCCTATCTCTGAAGCGATGCAACGATCCGGACTGGTGACCTCGGAAGGAATCCGTACTGCCGAGACAGAGCAGACTGCTGCCGAGACAGAAGAAGCTGTTGCCGAAGCGGAAGAAGGAAATATTGAGGAAGCTGATTCTGATGATGATTACCATATTGCCGTGCCAAGCAAGCCCAGCCACTTGGACTTCGGGAAGTCGACTGTCTCCAAGGCTGATTTCTCCAAGATGGTGAAGTCGGGTTATTTCAGTGAGAATGAGAAGAAGCTACTTCGCTTCGGGGGGGAAGAAACTACCCCGAAGCCAGAAAAAGATGAAATAGTTATTTTTAAGAGCTTTCTAAAAGCTGAATTAAGATTCCCCTTAAATAGGATGATATCTGATGTGCTGCAAAGATTTGGTATCTACTTTCACCAACTGACTCCCAACGCAATTGTCAGACTCAGCGTCTTTATCTGGGCTCTCCGAAGCCAGGCGGTGGAGCCATTTGCTGACAGCTTCTGTCGAGTTCATGAGTTGCATTACCAAACTAAGGCCAGAAAAGATGGATTGCATGAAAATTTTGGCTGCTATAATTTTGCTTATCGGAAAACCACGAAGTTTCCCGTGATCAGCTACCGAAGCAAATGGCCGGCAGGCTGGAAATCAGAATGGTTTTATGTCAAAGTTGATGAAGATAAAGAGAAGCTGGTTCAGAGCCCTCTTGAATTAATCTTCGGAGAAACAAGACCCCGATGCAAAATGGCAGTAGAAGGTCCAACTTGGGCTGCACTGGGCGAATTCAAAATTATAGCAGAACATATTGGCACTAGAGATTTAGTGCAAGAATTCCTGGCCTTCAGAGTTTTTCCAACGATGAAAGAGTGGACAATGCCGAAGCTTAAAGGGGAAAAGAAAGAGGGGGAACTCGTCAGGCTACCTTATCATTATAAATTCAAGAAATATTTTAAAGTACCCTGCCAAGAATGGCTTGATACAATTGAAATAATGAGCAATGAAATTCTTGGGAACTACTCTAAAAAAGAGGACCAACTGATGACAGCGGCCTTCGGCACTCGGCCGAAACGAAGGCTGAACAGGGTGCTTGATGCCATAGGATTTGAATACGCTGACTACGGTCGACTGGGCGGAGATGCCGGAGGCCCGAAGCGAAAAAGGATTACCAGCGCTACTGACGAAGAGGTCGTCAAGGTAGCCAAAAAGAAAAAGAAAGATTCTGAAAATCTTAGCGCTGAAGAGTTAAATCCTGAGCCGAAGGTGGCCACTTCAAGAAAGAGAAAAGGTGCATCCCCGGAGCCGGAAACGCCGGTCCGAGAAGAAGATATTCCTGCTTCTCCTTCTGCTGTTGAAGTAGAAGAGATTATGAAGGTAATGACTGAACCCTTGCCTATCAAGCTAAGTCCACTGGCACTGGAACTGACGAAGTTTTTTCAGAAGGACAAGGCAGCTTCGGCAGCAGAAAGTCCTGCGAAGCCGAAAAAACGGAGAATTATTCAAGTAACAGATGTGATCCACTAGACACCGCCACCGGCAACGGTGCCGAAAATTCCCTTTGCTGAAACTGCCGAAGCCGAAGCTACTGGGATGAAAACTACTGAAGCTGAAACCAGCGAAACCGAAGCTACCGGGGCCGAAGCCGGGGCCACCGAAGAGTCGAACCTGGAAACTACACTTGAGGTTATTGACAATATTCTCCTGAAAATGGCCGAAGAAGAAGCTACTGTGGCTGCAGTGAATACGGCAACTGAAAAGGGGAAAGAGCAAATTGGTGAAATTTCTGAAGGAGAAGATTTTAACTTTCAAGACCTACTTGGACAAGAGTTAACAGACGCTAAGAAAGAGGAGTTGAAAAAATATGCCATATCTTGCGGATATAAATCAGGCGCTGTGCTATTTGGTGGGGTGAACGAAGGGAAACTAAGGTGCCTTCGGAACCGCACCGAGGCCAAAATTGTCAGAACCCTTTCCAAAAGCATTGGCTTGCCGAAGGTGGAAGCGGACTTGTGTCGTTATCAACGACACCACATCGCCGGAAGCTTGCTTTATGCTAACTTCAAGGTAACGAATATTTTTGTTATTTTATTACTGTTATTATTAACTTTTGGGTCGTGTTCTAACGAAGATCATTTCGACAGAGCATATTATTAAGCAAGGTTCTGAAAATGCAACAAGATCTGGAGGAAGAGAAAATAAAGCCGTCATTCAAGATTTGGCTGAAAAGGTTGAAAACTACGAAGCCAATCTGAAAAAGAAAGACTTCGCAATCCAAGATCTTGATCATGGTCAAAGAGCACGAAGGTGCATTAGAAAAGAAGGATTTTGTTATTCAGACCATGGAGGGCTCTTTGGCTGAAGTCCAAACTGAAAATGACAAATTAAAGAATGAATTGCTCCGTCAATCAGAAAAATTCGAGCAAGAAAAGAAATATTTTGAAACAAGCCTGAAAGCTGAAGTGGATAAATACTCAAATTTGCAGAAATCCTTTACAGAACTTCAGGAGAAATGCTTAAGCTTCGGCATCCGATGTGTGCAGCGGCTGAAGGACGTGTTTCACTCTGTCGGAGCTAGCTCTTTGAAATTTACACCTTCAGCCAAAAATCTGCCAAGAACATTAGAACATATTGAAGGCGAAGTTGATGCCCTTGACGAAGTTATTGATGGGCACGCTGACTTCTGCGCCCTGGTATCTTCTCGGGGCATAGCTGGTGCTTTTTTGAAGGCTGGCTGCACACATGGAAACATCGTGAACAGACCAAACTTCAGCTTGTCAGCTTCAGATTTGTTAGATATCCCAAGCTTAGCCAGAAGCATTGGAAATAGATTCATGACCCAGATTTGGGTATGTGGCGGGCGGAAAATGGCAGGCGACGAAGCTCGAAGCCATCTGAAGCCGGTAAGAAACTTATGTTTGTTACTTTTACCTTCTCCTTTGAAATTTGTACCTTTCTTATTGTGCTGTTTGATATATACAGGATGACGAAGCTGAAGATTGACAATGCTGAAGTTTGACAAAACTGAAGACGAAGCCTTAGCTGAAGCTTAAAATTGCTTGTAATGCGCTTTCCTGCAAAAAATCTTGGAGAAACTCTTGTAATATAGATATGGAATAACTTATGTAAATTTGTACATACCTTGTAATATATTCTGTCTCCTATAACCGCATCTAGTCTGCTTTGCTGTGGACGAAACTTCTCTTTTGAGCCGAAGGCGAAAAACACCTTCCCTTCTTTTCGTACACAACGAAGCATAGAAAATTTTTCCTTCAAATCTTTTCCTTATTTTCTGAAGCACCTGTCTTTTTTGTGTAGCATGATGATGACTCTACATATGTCTAAATGGATATTTATGAATGCAAATGACATGATGATATGTTATGTGCAAATGAATATTAGGACACAAGTTCAAAAAACCATAAGCACGACCCTTCGTCTCCTCAAGAATGATAAAAATCTTTTTGCCGTTTACGTTTCGGCTTCACCGTTTACTTTTCGGTGTATTAGCGTTGACTTTTCGCTGTAAGCCTCCCTTAGGAGCTTCTTCACCTTTTACTTTCAGCAGAATCAGCGTTTATTTTTCGCTGTAAGCCTCCCTTAGGAGCTTCTTCACCTTTTACTTTCAGCGGAATCAGCGTTTATTTTTCGCTGTAAGCTCTGCATTCCCTTAGGAACGACCTTTGAGCTTCTCCCTGTTTTCTTTTCTTTTTTCTTTGCACTCGAAGGTGCGTTCTCAGCTTTTACATTTACATTTTGGGGGATATCGCTCTTATAGAATTGAAATAAGGAAAAGAAAAATTACATGTTGTGGCCCCATTAAAAACCTTTCTCCCCCTTTGGAAAGGAAAAGGGTGCCACAAAAAAGAATATAAAAAATTACATCAAACTAAACATAATATCGCCGAAGCTCATCCGCATTCCACGATCTAGGAATGTCATTGCCGTTCATATCCTTCAATCTGTAGGAACCAGGTCTTGACGAAGATACTACCAAAAAGGGGCCTTCCCACTTCAGCTGTAATTTGCCTACTGTTTCAGGGTTAGCTACTCTTCGAAGTACCAAGTGTCCTGGTTCAATATTCTTTAGCTTGACCTTTCTATCATGCCATTTTATTGTTTCAGCTTGGTATTTATTGATGTTTTCCACAGCTTGAAGTCTAATCCCTTCAATAGCATCTTTTTCCACAGAGCAATCAGCTTCGTTTTCACCCTCTGCCGAAGCTACTGTCCTTATCGATCCTGTTTTAGCCTCTTCTGGGGTTATTGCTTCATCACCAAACAATAGTTTAAAGGGTGTAAAGCCTGTTGATCTTGAGATGGTTGTGTTATGACTCCACACCACTTTGATTAACTCGTCTGGCCACTTTCCCCTTGGCTGATTGAAGATTGACTTCATTATTCCTGTCATTATGATCCCATTGGCTCTTTCAACAAGTCCATTAGATTCTGAGTGTCGGACTGATGCAAAATGGATCTTCGTGCCGATTTGATTGCAAAATTTTCTGAAGGCTTCAGAATCAAACTGTGTCCCGTTATCCACAGTTATAGCCTTCGGCACTCCGAAGCGACAAACAATGTTTTGCCAGAAAAACTTTTGAATAGTAAACGAGGTTATTGTGGCTAAGGGCTTTGCCTCAATCCATTTGGAAAAATATTCCACTGCCACCACCACATATCTTAAGTTCCCCTGTGCAGGTGGTAATGGACCTAGCAAATCTAGACCCCACCTTTGCAATGGCCAAGTGAGCTGTATTAATTGAGTTAAAGACGAAGGTTGTTTTTGATCTCTTGCACATTTCTGACAAACTTCGCACTTTTGAACTAAATCCGCTGCATCCGAAGCTGCCTTTGGCCAATAAAATCCTTGGCGAAAAACTTTCCCAAGCAAGGGCCTAGATCCAATGTGAGATCCACACAGACCTGCATGTATGTCCTTCATTAATTCTATACCTTCGGATCTGGATAAGCACTTGAGCAATGGGGAACAGACCCCGCGCTTGTATAACTCCCCTTCTATTATGACATATGGTCGAGCTCTTGCTTCTATTCTCCTGTTATAAGCTTCGTCGTCTGAAAGAAAATTACCCTGAAGGAAAGAGATGATTTCAGTTCTCCAATCTTCACTATAAACAGGGGATATGTTGAGGATTGCTCTTTCAAGAAGCTCGACCGAAGGTGCTTTTATTGTTTCAAAAAATACTTCCGAAGGTATAGGCAGCCCCTGGGCTGCTGACTTAGCCAATAGATCAGCGTATTCATTTTCTCCACGAGGAATATTTTTGACAGAGAAACCTTCGAAGGAAGCCTCAATCCTTCGGACTGTATCTAGATACCTTTCAAGCTTCGGGTCTCTTGCTTTGTAACTTTTGTCAATATGACCAGAAATAACTTGAGAATCAGTTTTAAGAATGGCCCTTCTGATTCTCATTGCCTTTAATTTCCGAAGACCCAAAAGCAGAGCTTCATACTCGGCGATGTTATTTGTGCAACTAAAATCAAGTCTTGCCGCATAACAAGTTTTAACTTTGGAAGGTGAAACCAACACAGCAGCCGCTCCTGCTCCGAAGGTTCCCCAAGACCCATCGCAAAACACTGTCCATGCTTCGGCGTCTTTATTTGTTTCTTCCTCCTGAGCCCCTGGCGTCCAATCAGCAATGAAGTCTGCTAATTCCTGGGACTGAATCGAAGATCTATGAACATAATCAATACAAAATTCATTGAGCTCTGCAGCCCATTTTCCAATCCTTCCAGTAGCTTCTCGGTTCCTCATAATATCCTTCAGAGGTTGTGAAGAAGGAACAATTATGTTGTAAGCTTGAAAATAGTGCCGAAGCTTTCTGGAGGCCATCAAGACAGCATACAGTACCTTCTCCAACTCTGTATAATTTTTCTTTGATAAACTAAGAACCTCGGATACAAAATATATTGGGGCCTGCCTCTTAACCTGGCCTTCAAGCTTCTCCTGAACAAGTGCTGCACTTACCGCTGAGTGCGAAGCTGCCACATATAATAACAAAGGAGCCCCTGGCGTAGGTGGAGTTAATGTTGTTAGATCTATCAAATACTGCTTCAGTTCTTCGAAGGCCTTCTGCTAGAGTGGTCCCCATTGAAAGACTTCAGCTGTCTTCAGCACTTCGAAGAATGGTAAGTTTCTCTCTGCTGATCTAGATATGAATCTGTTGAGAGATGCTAGCCTTCCTGTCAATCTTTGAGCCCCCTTTTTGTACTTGGTGGCTCCATTCGAAGTATAGCTTCGATTTTACTTGGGTTGGCCTCAATTCCCCTTGTTGAAACTAAGCAACCGAGAAATTTCCCCTTCTTTACTCCGAAGACACATTTTTCTGGATTCAGCTTTAGACCAGCCTGTCTAAAATTAGCGAAGGTCTCCTGTAAATCAGCAATGTGGTTATCCTGCTTCGTGCTTTTTACAATGATATCATCAACATAAGTTAGTACATTCCTGCCTATCTGAGAATGGAGAACCTTTGCTGTCATTCTGCTGAAACTTCCTCCAGCATTTTTAAGCCCCTCAGGCATCCGAAGGTAGCAATATGTCCCACTAGGGGTTATGAAGCTGGTTTTTGGTTCATCTTCCTTCTTCATCCATATTTGATGATAGCCTGAATAGCAATCCAGCAAACTTATGAGCTCTGATGAAGCTGCTGCATCAACTAAGGAATCTATCCTTGGCAATGGAAACTCGTCCTTCGGACAGGCTTTATTAAGGTCAGTAAAATCAATACACATTCTCCATTTACCATTGGCCTTCTTCACCATAACAGTGTTAGCCAACCATTCTGGATATTTTACCTCTCTAATAACTCCGGCACTGAGGAGTCTTTTCACTTCATTTCGAGCACCTTCGGCCTTGTCATCAGACATCTTCCGAAGCCTCTGTTTCCTGGGTCTGAAGGATGGATCAACATTGAGCGAGTGCTCAATAACATCCCTGTTAACTCCGCAAAGATCATTAGCTGACCAAGCAAAAACATCTTTATTGTTAAACAAAAACCTTATCAAGGTTTTCTCCTGCTCTTCGGATAATTGAGATCCCAATAGCACCTTCTGCTCTGCTATATCCTCACATAAGAGCATGGGTTTCGGCTGGTCAGCCGAAGCAGCTTTTTCCCTTCTGAACTTGTATTGCTCACAAGCTTCAGTTCCATCTATATTATGGATTGCTTTTGAGTCTGTCCAATTTCCTTCAGCCCTTCTGGCAGCTTCTTGACTTCCATGAATAGCAATGGGCCCTTGGTCCGAAGGTATCTTCATGCAAAGATAGGCTGGATGCAGAATTGCTTCGAAGGCATTAAGAGTACCACGACCAATGATTGCATTGTAAGGGTACTCCATGTCAACGATATCAAACATAATTTGTTCAGTTCTTGTGTTGTTGATGAATCCGAAGGCCACTGACATTGAGATTTTGCCGAGTGCTACAATCTGCCTTCCTCCGAAGCCACAGAGGGGATGTGTGGCATCAAGAATTTTATCTTCGGGCTCTTGCATCTGTCTGAAGGCTTTAGCAAATATGATGTCAGCTGCACTGCCTGTATCAACCAAAACATTGTGGACCAGAAATCCTTTGATAACACAAGAGATAACCATAGCATCATTGTGTGGGTAATCCTTGAGTTGAAGATCCTCTTGGGAGAAGGTAATAGGAATGTGAGACCATCTTGACTTGATGAAGGGTCCTTGCACCCCGACATGCTGTACCCTTCTCTGTGCTTCCTTCTTCTGCTTCTTGTTGGCTGGTTCTGAACATGAACCGCCTGTTATCGGGAGTACCAGCTTCGGAACCAAAGCAGCTCCAGCTTGAATATTGAACGAAGCCATCAGCTCAGAAAAAGTGGTAGTGAGTTCACCAGAGGTGGGCGCCAATGTTGGGGACTTGTTCTCAAATGCTATGAATTAAGAACAAGGCAACATAAAATGTTAAATGTTAATGTCCTTCGTCCGCTGAAGCATTATTTCCTCAAGGATTTAATGCACTTCGGACGAAGGTTAAAACGACACAATTACGAAGGTTGAATTTCCATAATTAAATTCTCAAAGATTATATAAAATAATGTGAGATATAAAGCATTAAAGACAAGTAAACTATAAGCAAACAACATCATTTACATATTATATAAACTTGATGTATTCAAATATAATATTAGATACATTTATACCTCTGCCTTGGCAAGGAATAATTTCCGAGTGATGCGATTGCAATTACAGGAATGCGTGAACAGTAAAGGAATACTGTTCACTATTTATAGGCACAAGACACAGCCTGTGAGGAATTACAATCATGCCCCTCATAAAAGTTTACAACAATGACTCAAACACTTGTGGACTAAAAGGTCATTCTACTTTTAAGTCGGTTTGCAATTCCGAAGCTTCATGAACAGCAACCTTCGGTCATCACGTGCAGACAGCTTCAGCCGAAGCTGTTTCTTCCTGCAGGACCTTCGGCGACGAAGCATGGTCCCAACAGTAGACCCTTCGCGGTGCTAGATTGTTTTTCGTAACGAGCCTGATCCGTGAAAAAAGTCTCTTAGGCCGCCAATGTTGGGGACTTGTTCTCAAATGCTATGAATTAAGAACAAGGCAACATAAAATGTTAAATGTTAATGTCCTTCGTCCGCTGAAGCATTATTTCCTCAAGGATTTAATGCACTTCGGACGAAGGTTAAAACGACACAATTACGAAGGTTGAATTTCCATAATTAAATTCTCAAAGATTATATAAAATAATGTGAGATATAAAGCATTAAAGACAAGTAAACTATAAGCAAACAACATCATTTACATATTATATAAACTTGATGTATTCAAATATAATATTAGATACATTTATACCTCTGCCTTGGCAAGGAATAATTCCCGAGTGATGCGATTGCAATTACAGGAATGCGTGAACAGTAAAGGAATACTGTTCACTATTTATAGGCACAAGACACAGCCTGTGAGGAATTACAATCATGCCCCTCATAAAAGTTTACAACAATGACTCAAACACTTGTGGACTAAAAGGTCATTCTACTTTTAAGTCGGTTTGCAATTCCGAAGCTTCATGAATAGCAACCTTCGGTCATCACGTGCAGACAGCTTCAGCCGAAGCTGTTTCTTCCTGCAGGACCTTCGGCGACGAAGCATGGTCCCAACAAGTGATATCTCCCTTTCCAACGTGATCCCTCAAGAAGTGATGTCATTTATCAATATGCTTAGTTCTTGACTGTTGGACCGGATTTGTAGCCAATTTTACCGCACTCTCATTATCACACATGAGAGGCACATTCTTAAAAATGATCCCATAATCCAATAGAGTTTGTTTCATCCATAATAATTGAGCACAACAATTATCGGCCGATATATATTCCGCCCTGACGGTAGAAAGGGCAACGGAATTTTGCTTTTTAGAAGACCATGAAACAAGAGATGTTCCAAGAAATTGACAACAACCGGAGGTGCTTTTTCTATCAACTTTGCAACCCGCATAATCCGAATCCGAATATCCAATTAATTCAAATTGAGCACCTTTGGGATACCATAGACCAATATTGGGGGTATACTTCAAATATCTTAGAATTCTTTTTGCGGCCTTCAACTGAATCTCTCTAGGTGAAGCTTGAAATCGAGCACACATGCAAACACTAAACATAACATCGGACCTAGATGCGGTAATGTAAAGCAAACTACCAATTATTGAATGAAAAAGTTTTTGATCAACCATAGTACCTCCCTCATCTAAGTCTAGATGACCATTTGTTGTCATAGGAGTCTTGATAGGCTTTGCATTCTCTAAGCCAAACTTCTTGAGTATATCCTTCAAGTATTTTGATTGACTTATAAAGATTCCATCTTTCAATTATTTGATTTGAAGACCGAGAAAGAAGCTTAATTCTCCTATTATAGACATTTCAAATTCTTTTGACATCATTTTTCCAAATTCTTCACAAAACAATTCATTAGTGGATCCAAAAATAATATCATCAACATAAATTTGACAAACAAACAAATCTTTGCCAATTCTTTTAGTGAATAGGGTAGTGTCAACCTTCCCAATTTTAAAGTCTTTGGAAAGCAAGAAATCCCTAAGCCTTTCGTACCAAGCGCGTGGGGCTTGCTTAACCCCATAGAGAGCTTTAGAAAGGTTGAACACGTGGTTAGGTCTTTTGGGGTCCTCAAAACCAGGAGGTTGTTCAACATACACTAGTTCACTAATCTTACCATTTAGAAAGGCACTCTTTACATCCATTTGGTAGAGCTTGATATTATGAGCACAAGCATAAGCAAGAAGGATCCGGATTGCTTCCAATCTTGCCACGGGAGCAAATGTCTCACCAAAATCCAATCCCTCTATTTGAGTATACCCTTGTGCAACTAATCTTGCCTTGTTTCTGAAAGGGAAATGTGCCCTTGGGCCATTTCTAAGTATTTTGGTGATTGAGTGCCAACACAAGTGCTTAAATGTGAATCTATGCCCATGGATGAACAAAGTGCAAATCAAGAGCAAAGGTATGTTTCTAAGTCTTAGTACATTGGTTTTGTGTACTAATATACTTGTCTAAGTATCAGAAACAGAAAGAAGAAGGAAAGAGAAGAGTTGGCTGTGTACAGCCAAGAGGCTGTTTCGGTCTGGGGCACCGGACTGTCCTGTGGTGCACCGGACAGTGTCCGGTGCGCCAGACTGGCTCAAGCGAAGTGGCCGCTCTCGGGAATTCGCCGACGACGTACGGCTAAAATTCACCGGACTGTCCGGTGTGCACCGGACTGTCCGGTGAGCCAACGGTCGGCCGCGCGATCTGCGCGGGACACGTGGCCGAGCCAACGGCTAGAAGGGGGCACCGGACTGTCCGGTGTGCACCGGACATGTCCGGTGCGCCAACGGCTCCAGATCTGCAACGGTCGGCTGCGCCATTTTAGGAAGGAGATCGGGCACCGGACAGTGTCTGGTGTGCACCGGACTGTCCGGTGCGCCCGATGACAGAAGGCAAGATCAGCCTTCCAGAATTGCTCTCAACGGCTCCTAGCTGCCTTGGGGCTATAAAAGGGACCCCTAGGCGCATGGAGGAGAATATCAAGCATCCTTTGAGCATCATTGATAACTCACACTTCATTCTTGCACACTTGTTCGACATTCTAGTGATTTGAGCTCCGTTCTAGTGTGCTAGTTTCTTGAGCTCAAGTCTGGGTTTTGCGTGTGCGTATTCGCTGTGATCTTTGTGTCGTGTGTGAGTTGCTAATCCCTCCCTTGCTCTGTGATTCTTTGTGAACATCTTTTGTAAGGGCGAGAGACTCCAAGCTGTGGAGATTCCTCGCAAGTGGGATTAAGAAAAGCAAAGCAACACAGTGGTATTCAAGTTGGTCTTTGGACCGCTTGAGAGGGGTTGATTGCAACCCTCGTCCGTTGGGACGCCACAACGTGGAGTAGGCAAGCGTTGGTCTTGGCCGAACCACGGGATAACCACCGTGCCATCTCTGTGATTGATATCTCTTGGTTATTGTGTTGTGTTGAGATTCTTCTCTAGCCACTTGGCAAATTACTGTGCTAACAATTAATCAAGTTTTGTGGCTTAAGATTTTGTAGTATTACAGGATCACCTATTCACCCCCCCTCTAGGTGCTCTCAATTGGTATCGGAGCCGTTCTCTTCAAGAAAGGGACTAACCGCCCGAAGAGATGGATCCTAAAGGCAAGGGGATGGTGATCAACGACAAGGAAAATGAGTCCTTCGTCAACAAGCCCAATGATGACAAGCCCACCGACTCAGGCTCGGGCCACAAAAGAAAAGACGGGAGAAAGAAGAAGGCAAGGCGCATCAAGGAAATTGTCTACTATGACAGCGACGAATCTTCCTCATCCCAAAAGGACGACGACGACTACGATAGATGAAAGACGGTTAACTCAAACTTTTCTTTCGATTATTCGCGCATCCCGCATAGTTCAAATGCTCAATTGCTTCCCATTCCACTTGGCAAGCCCCCTCACTTTGATGGAGAGGATTACGGATTTTGGAGCCACAAAATGCGTACTCACCTGTTTTCTCTCCATCCAAGCATTTGGGAGATTGTGGAAAGTGGAATGAAATTTGATAGCTCGGATAGCCCTATGTTTATTAATGAACAGATTCATAGAAATGCACAAGCTACTACTATATTGCTAGCCTCTTTGTGCAGGGACGAGTATCACAAGGTGAGCGGCTTGGACAATGCCAAGCAGATCTGGGACACCCTCAAGATCTCTCATGAGGGAAACGACGTCACCTTGCTCACCAAAATGGAGTTGGTGGAAGGCAAACTTGGACGGTTCGCGATGATAAGGGGGGAGGAGCCGACGCAAACATACAACCGGCTCAAGACCCTTATCAACAAAATAAGGAGCTACGGGAGCACGCGATGGACGGACCACGACGTCGTCCGCCTAATGCTAAGGTCATTTACCGTTCTTGATCCTCATTTGGTGAACAATATACGTGAAAATCCCAGGTACACCAAGATGTCGCCCGAAGAAGTTCTTGGGAAATTCGTTAGTGGGCGAATGATGATCAAGGAGGCAAGGTACGTGGACGACGCCTTGAATGGTCCGATCAACGAGCCGCAACCCCTTGCTCTCAAAGCAACACGAAGCAAGGAGGCGCTACCTAGCAAGGTGGCACAGATTGAGGCGGCTAGACTTAATGATGAAGAGATGGCTCTCATCATCAAAAGATTCAAGACGGTGCTTAAAGGTCGCAAGGGACAGCCAAGCAAGACCAAAGCCAAGGGGAAGCGCTCATGCTTCAAATGCGGTAAGCTTGGTCATTTTATTGCTAACTGTCCCGACAATGATAGTGATCAGGATCAAGGGAACAAGAGGGAGAAAAAGAAGAACTATAAGAAGGCAAAGGGCGAGGCTCATCTGGGCAAGGAGTGGGATTCAGACTGCTCTTCATCCGACTCCGACAATGAAGGACTCGCCGCCACCGCCTTCAACAAGTCATCCCTCTTCCCCAACGAGCGTCACACTTGCCTCATGGCAAGGGAGAAGAAAGTAAGCACTCATAATACTAGTACTTATGCTTCTTCAAGTGAGGATGAGTCTAGTGATGATGATGAGATAGATTACTCATGCTTATTCAAGGGATTAGATAGAACCAAGGTAGACAAAATTAATGAATTGATTGATGCCTTGAATGATAGGAATATACTTTTAGAAAAGCAAGAGGATTTGTTGTATGAAGAACATGATAAATTTGTAGAAGCTCAGAAATCTCTTGCTCTAGAAATTAAGAGGAATGAAATGCTCTCTAGTGAATTATCTTCTTGTCATGAAACTATTGCCAAGTTAAAGAGTTTTAATGATGATTTAAATGCTAAACTAGAAGTAGCGAGTAAATCTAATTCTTGTGTAGAAATTGTTGAAACTTGTAATAGGTGTAAAGATATTGACATTGATGCTTGTAGTGATCATTTAGTTTCAATTTCCAAATTAAATGATGAATTAGCTAGTCTTAATGCCCAACTTAAGACTAGCAAGAATGAATTTGACAAGCTAAAATTTGCAAGGGATGCCTACACGATTGGTAGACACCCCTCAATTAAGGATGGACTTGGCTACAAAAGGGAAGCCAAGAACTTGACAAGCCATAAGGCTCCCATCTCCGCCAAGGAGAAAGGGAAGGCCCCTATGGCTAGTAGTGTGCAAAAGAACCATGCCTTTATGTACTATGATAGAAGACAACCTAGAAATGCTTATAGGAGTTGTAATGCATATAATGCCTTTGATTCTCATGCCATGTTTGCTTCTAGCTCTTCTTATGTGCATGATAGAAATGTTGGTAGGAGAAATGCTGTTCATAATATGCCTAGGAGAAATGTTGTTAATGTTCCTAGGAAAGTAAATGAACCTTCTACAATATATCATGCTTTAAATGCTTCTTTTGCTATTTGTAGAAAGGATAGGAAGATAGTTGCTAGAAAATTAGGGGCAAGATGCAAGGGAGACAAAACTTGCATTTGGGTCCCTAAGGATATTTGTGCTAACCTTGCAGGACCCAACATGAGTTGGGTACCTAAGACCCAAGCCTAAATTTGCCTTGCAGGTTTATGCATCCGGGGGTTCAAGCTGGATTATTGACAGCGGATGCACAAACCATATGACGGGGGAGAAGAAGATGTTCACCTCCTACGTCAAAAACAAAGATTCCCAAGATTCAATAATATTCGGTGATGGGAATCAAGGCAAGGTAAAAGGGCTAGGTAAAATTGCAATCTCCAATGAGCATTCTATCTCTAATGTGTTTCTAGTGGAGAGTCTTGGATATAATTTGCTATCTGTTAGTCAATTATGTCATATGGGATATAACTGTTTGTTTACAAATGTAGATGTGTCTGTCTTTAGAAGATGTGATGGTTCACTAGCTTTTAAGGGTGTACTAGACGGCAAACTTTACTTAGTTGATTTTGCAAAAGAAGAGGCCGGTCTAGATGCATGCTTAATGGCTAAGACTTGCATGGGTTGGCTGTGGCATCGCCGCTTAGCACATGTGGGGATGAAGAACCTCCACAAGCTTCTAAAGGGAGAACACGTGATAGGTCTAACCAATGTTCATTTCGAAAAAGATAGACCTTGTGCAGCTTGTCAAGCAGGGAAACAGGTGGGAAGCTCTCATCACACCAAAAATGTGATGACAACATCAAGACCCCTGGAGCTGCTACATATGGACCTCTTCGGACCCGTCGCCTTTCTGAGCATAGGAGGAAGTAAGTATGGTCTAGTTATCGTTGATGACTTTTCCCGCTTCACTTGGGTGTTCTTTTTGCAGGATAAGTCTGAAACCCAAGGAACCCTCAAGCGCTTCCTCAGGAGAGCTCAAAATGAGTTTGAGCTCAAGGTGAAGAAGATAAGGAGCGACAACGGGTCCAAGTTCAAGAACCTTCAAGTGGAGGAGTTTCTTGAGGAGGAAGGGATCAAGCACGAGTTCTCTGCTCCCTACACACCACAGCAAAATGGTGTGGTAGAGAGGAAGAACAGGACGCTAATCGATATGGCGAGGACGATGCTTGGAGAATTCAAGACCCCCGAGCGTTTTTGGTCGGAAGCCGTGAACACGGCTTGCCACGCCATCAATAGGGTCTACCTTCATCGCCTCCTCAAGAAGACTTCGTATGAGCTACTAACCGGTAACAAACCCAATGTATCTTACTTTCGTGTATTTGGGAGCAGGTGCTACATTCTAGTGAAGAAGGGTAGAAATTCTAAATTTGCTCCCAAAGCTGTAGAAGGGTTTTTGTTAGGTTATGACTCAAATACAAAGGCGTATAGAGTCTTCAACAAATCATCGGGTTTGGTTGAAGTCTCTAGCGACGTTGTATTTGATGATACTAATGGCTCTCCAAGAGAGCAAGTTGTTGATTGTGATGATGTAGATGAAGAAGATGTTCCGACGGCCGCTATACGAACCATGGCAATTGGAGAAGTGCGGCCACAGGAACAAGATGAACGAGATCAACCTTCTTCCTCAACAACGGTGCATCCCCCAACTCAAGACGATGAACAGGTTCATCAAAAGGAGGCGTGTGATCAGGGGGAGCACAAGATGATCACGTGATGGAGGAAGAAGCGCAACCGGCACCTCCAACCCAAGTTCGAGCGGTGATTCAAAGGGATCATCCCGTCGACCAAATTTTGGGTGACATTAGCAAGGGAGTAACTACTCGATCTCGATTAGTTAATTTTTGTGAGCACTACTCCTTTGTCTCTTCTACTGAGCCTTTCAGGGTAGAAGAGGCCTTGCTAGATCCGGACTGGGTGTTGGCCATGCAGGAGGAACTCAACAACTTCAAGCGCAATGAAGTTTGGACACTGGTGCCTCGTCCCAAGCAAAACATTGTGGGAACCAAGTGGGTATTCCGCAACAAACAGGACGAGCACGGGGTGGTGACGAGGAACAAGGCTCGACTTGTGGCAAAAGGTTATGCCCAAGTCGCAGGTTTGGACTTTGAGGAGACGTTTGCTCCTGTGGCTAGGCTAGAATCAATTCGTATCTTGCTAGCATATGCCGCTCACCATTCTTTCAGGTTGTTTCAAATGGATGTGAAGAGCGCTTTCCTCAACGGGCCAATCAAGGAGGAGGTGTACGTGGAGCAACCCCCTGGCTTCGAGGATGAACGGTACCCCGACCACGTGTGTAAGCTCTCAAAGGCGCTCTATGGACTTAAGCAAGCCCCAAGAGCATGGTATGAATGCCTTAGAGACTTTCTAATTGTTAATGCTTTCAAGGTTGGGAAAGCCGATCCAACTCTTTTTACTAAGACCTGTGATGGTGATTTGTTTGTGTGCCAAATTTATGTCGATGACATAATATTTGGTTCTACTAACCAAAAGTCTTGTGAAGAGTTTAGCAGGGTGATGACGCAGAAATTCGAGATGTCGATGATGGGCGAGTTGAACTACTTCCTTGGGTTCCAAGTGAAGCAACTCAAAGACGGCACCTTCATCTCCCAAACGAAGTACACGCAAGATCTGCTAAAGCGGTTTGGGATGAAGGACGCCAAGCCCGCAAAGACTCCGATGGGGACCGACGGACACACCGACCTCAACAAAGGAGGTAAGTCCGTTGATCAAAAAGCATACCGGTCAATGATAGGGTCTTTACTTTATTTATGTGCTAGTAGACCGGTTATTATGCTTAGCGTATGCATGTGTGCTAGATTTCAATCCGATCCTAAGGAGTGTCACTTAGTGGCGGTGAAGCGAATTCTTAGATATTTGGTTGCTACGCCTTGTTTCGGGCTCTGGTATCCAAAGGGGTCTACCTTTGACTTGGTTGGATACTCAGATTCCGACTATGCTGGATGTAAGGTCGATAGGAAGAGTACATCAGGGACGTGCCAATTCTTAGGAAGGTCCCTGGTGTCGTGGAACTCTAAGAAACAAACCTCCGTTGCCCTATCCACCGCTGAGGCCGAGTATGTTGCCGCAGGACAGTGTTGCGCGCAGCTACTTTGGATGAGGCAAACCCTTCGGGACTATGGCTACAATCTGAGCAAAGTCCCACTCCTATGTGACAATGAGAGTGCTATCTGCATGGCGGAAAATCCTGTTGAACACAGCCGCACAAAGCACATTGATATCCGGCATCACTTTTTGAGAGACCACCAGCAAAAGGGGGATATCGAAGTGTTTCATGTTAGCACCGAGAACCAGCTAGCCGATATCTTTACCAAGCCTCTAGATGAGAAGACCTTTTGCAGGCTGCGTAGTGAGCTCAATATCTTAGATTCGTGGAACTTGGATTGAAATGTAGCATACATGTGTTTATGCTTTTGATCATGTTCATTCTGCATTTTGTTGCTTATTGTGGTGCTCAAGTTGTACAAACACTCCCTAGACCTCACAAGTCCTGTTTGCAAGTGATGCACATATTTAGGGGGAGCTGTGCTACAACTTGACTCTTTGAGACTAACCATGTACTTGAGTTTGGTTGTTTTAGTCTCCAAGGAGAATTGAAAGAAAAAAAAAGTGGACTTGGACCATGAAAGACTTCCACTGCACTTCGATGAGAGGGTAACTTATTCCCAGTTCATCTTTAAACTCTTATTGCCTATTTGCTCTTAATTGAAGATTTTGGTGAGGCAATGGGGTTAAAGGGCCAAGATTGATCCCGTTTTGGTGCTTGATGCCAAAGGGGGAGAAAATAAAGGCCAAAGCAATAAATGGATCAGTTTCCACTTGAGAAACTTTGAAAACAGTAGGATAGAGCTTTTGGTTTGTCAAAACTCTTCATTGTCTCTTTTGTCAAAAGTTGGCCTCTTGTAGGGAGAAGTGTTGATTATGGGAAAAAGGGGGAGTTTTTGGAATCTTGAATCAATTTTCTTTGGAAAACCTCTCTTTATGTCTCTACAAGTGGATTTGACTTAGAGATAGGATTTTGAGTTTCATTTGCAAAAACAAACCAAGTGGTGGCAAAGGATGATCCATATATGCCAAATTGAATCAAAATAAATTTGAGTTTTTATTTGAAGTGATATTGCACTTGTTCTAGTTGCTTTATGTTGTGTTGGCATAAATCACCAAAAAGGGGGAGATTGAAAGGGAAATGTGCCCTTGGGCCATTTCTAAGTATTTTGGTGATTGAGTGCCAACACAAGTGCTTAAATGTGAATCTATGCCCATGGATGAACAAAGTGCAAATCAAGAGCAAAGGTATGTTTCTAAGTCTTAGTACATTGGTTTTGTGTACTAATATACTTGTCTAAGTATCAGAAACAGAAAGAAGAAGGAAAGAGAAGAGTTGGCTGTGTACAGCCAAGAGGCTGTTTCGGTCTGGGGCACCGGACTGTCCGGTGGTGCACCGGACAGTGTCCGGTGCGCCAGACTGGCTCAAGCGAAGTGGCCGCTCTCGGGAATTCGCCGACGACGTACGGCTAAAATTCACCGGACTGTCCGGTGTGCACCGGACTGTCCGGTGAGCCAACGGTCGGCCGAGTCAACGGTCGGCCGCGCGATCTGCGCGGGACACGTGGCCGAGCCAACGGCTAGAAGGGGGCACCGGACTGTCCGGTGTGCACCGGACATGTCCGGTGCGCCAACGGCTCCAGATCTGCAACGGTCGGCTGCGCCATTTTAGGAAGGAGATCGGGCACCGGACTGTCCGGTGCGCCCGATGACAGAAGGCAAGATCAGCCTTCCAGAATTGCTCTCAACGGCTCCTAGCTGCCTTGGGGCTATAAAAGGGACCCCTAGGCGCATGGAGGAGATTATCAAGCATCCTTTGAGCATCATTGATCACTCACACTTCATTCTTGCGCACTTGTTCGACATTCTAGTGATTTGAGCTCCGTTCTAGTGTGCTAGTTTCTTGAGCTCAAGTCTGGGTTTTGCGTGTGCGTATTCGCTGTGATCTTTGTGTCGTGTGTGAGTTGCTAATCCCTCCCTTGCTCTGTGATTCTTTGTGAACATCTTTTGTAAGGGCGAGAGACTCCAAGCTGTGGAGATTCCTCGCAAGTGGGATTAAGAAAAGCAAAGCAACACAGTGGTATTCAAGTTGGTCTTTGGACCGCTTGAGAGGGGTTGATTGCAACCCTCGTCCGTTGGGACGCCACAACGTGGAGTAGGCAAGCGTTGGTCTTGGCCGAACCACGGGATAACCACCGTGCCATCTCTGTGATTGATATCTCTTGGTTATTGTGTTGTGTTGAGATTCTTCTCTAGCCACTTGGCAAATTACTGTGCTAACAATTAATCAAGTTTTGTGGCTTAAGATTTTGTAGTATTACAGGATCACCTATTCACCCCCCCTCTAGGTGCTCTCAGTTTCTTACTACTAACTTATCTTCATTGTGCTTGTTGCGAAACACCCATTTTGTACCAATAACATTGTGGTTCTTTGGTCTCTCAACAAGCTCCCAAACTTCATTTCGAGTGAAGTTATTTAATTCTTCATGCATTGCATTCACCCAATCGACATCAAGTAAAGCTTCATCTACACGGTTAGGTTCCATACAAGATACAAAAGAGAAATGTTCACAAAATGAAGCTATACGAGAGCGAGTTTGAACACCCTTACTAATATCACCCACAATTTGATCAACCGGGTGATCCTTCACAATAGAATGACGTATTCTTGATACCGTTTGATAATTGCTCGTTGAAGCATGAGGAGAAACTGAATGACTTGAGGTATCTTGATCATGAGTATCCATAAATTCATCATTTTGTTGGCTTTGGTGATTTTCTTTATTTAGGGTTGAAGAGGATGGAATGACAACCACACTATTTTTATCATCATCTTCCTTTGGCTTTATTTCACCAATGGCCATTGTTTTCATAGCATTTTTCAATTGAGTTCCACCAACATCATCAAGATTATCGCTTTCATCTTGAGACCCATTAGTTTCATCAAACTCAACATCATATGCTTCTTCAATAATACCATGAGTCTTGTTGAAAACTCTATAAGCCTTGCTATTTGATGAATATCCAAGTAGAAAACCCTCATCACATTTCTTCTCAAATTTAGAGAGTCGGCTTCCCTTTCTCAAAATATAACATTTGCAACCGAATACTCTAAAATATGAGATATTTGGCTTTCTACCAATGAGCAATTCATAGGGAGTTTTCTTCAAGAGCTTATGACAATATAGCCTATTTGATGAATGACATGTGGTGTTTATTGCTTTGGCCCAATAAGAATCCGATACATTATATTCCGCTAACATAGACCTAGCCATATCAATGAGAGTCCTATTCTTCCTTTCAACAATACCATTTTGTTCCTGAGTATACTTGGAAGAAAATTCATGTTTAATACCCTTGTCATCACAATATTTATTAATTCTAGCATTTTTTAATTCTGACCCATTATCACTTCTAACTTTCTTGATGTCAAAGTCAAATTGATTTTGAGCCAATATAGCAAATGACTTGAATGTTTCAAACACATTAGATTTATCTCAAAGAAAGTAAACCCAAGTGAATCTAGAATAATCATCCACAATCACGAGGCAATATGAATTACCGTCGATACTCACAAACGATGTTGGGCCAAATAAATCCATGTGAAGTAATTCCAAAGGCCGATGAGTAGACATTTGACTTTTATTTGGATGAGTATTCGCCACTTGCTTCCCGGCTTGACAAGAGCTACACAATTTGTTCTTCTCAAATTTCACATCTTTCAAGCCACTGACTAAATCATGTTTGGTTAAACGATTGAGTTGCTTCATTCCAACATGACCAAGTCTTCTATGCCATAACCAACCTAGTGAAGCCTTTGAGAATAAGCAAGTTGTGAGCTTTGCCTCACTAGATGAGAAATCAACAAGGTAAAGATTTTCATATCTAAAACCTTTAAACTTAAGATTGCTACCATCAACACTAGAGATAATAATATCATCAACGGTGAAATTGCAACTAAACCCTAAATCACATAATTGAGCTACGGATAGTAAATTAAAATTCAAAGACTCAACCAAAAGCACATTTGATATGGAATGATCATTCGAAATAGCAATTTTACCCAAGCCTTTAACCTTTCCTTTGCGATTATCTCCAAATGTGATACTATCATAATTTGAGCAATCTTCCTCACTCATTTGGGTGAACATTTTCATATCTCCGGTCATGTGTTGAGTGCATCCACTATTTAACACCCAATGATTCCCTCCCACCTTGTAGTTCACCTACAAAAGGAAATCAATCTCTTTTAGGTACCCAAACTTGCTTGGGTCCTTGGATGTTAGTGACCAAGGTCTTTGGCACCCAAATAGCTTTCTTCTTGTTGCCAATAATTGAAGTACCAACAAATTTAGCATGAACACCTTTTGTATTATGAGAAAGAACATAACAATGCTCAAAACAAGTGGAGGATACATTCTTGAGCTTAGGACAATTCTTCTTGATATGTCCCTTCTTATGACATTTGTGACACACTTTGTCACATTCTTTCACAAACAATGTCTTTTGCTTTACAAAAGCATTCTTTCCTTTCTTGGGAACATATCCAAGACCCTCACGATTAAGTGAGCACCGTTGACTTCCCAATATGAAATCCAATTTAGCCTTTCCACCATATGCCTTCTCTAGATCATGGGTTAGAGCATTCACTCTATCTACTAATACTTCATTCTCAACAATGATTTGTGATTCATCAAGAGCAATATTATCATTCATAAGAGAAATTTTGCATTTATCACAAATAGAGTTAGTAGGTTGTGGTTCACTTGTAGGAATATCAAGTAAGTCACAAGTGACTCCAACATCCTCGGTGACCACCACAACTTCATGCACAAAAGATGAGTTTTGAGCTTCCACAAGCTTCTCACAATTCTCTTTTAGATCGTTGTGAGAGGTCTTGAGCTCCTCAAAAGACACTTGGAGGTTTTTATACAATTCCTTCAAGGTCTTAAACTTTTCTTTTTCTTTGTGCATGTAGTCATCGGCCTCACCTAACATTCTAACAAGATCATCATATGAATAGCCATCATCATCAACATCATCATCATCATTTATATCATTTAAATCAGTGATGATTTTTACCTCAGCATCTCCCTTTGCCATGAGACAATGAGGGGATGAGAAAAGTGAAGGAGCATCCTTGATGGCAATTCCGGCATTAAGCTTGGATGAGGTGTCTTCATCATCATCATCCGAGCTATCATCCGTATCCCATTCAACTAGGTAGGCTTTGCCATCTTTCTTCTTGTTGTAGAATTTCTTCTTCTTCTTATCATCCCCATATTTGCCCTTCTTCTTCTTGTTAGGGCAATTCATGGCAATGTGACCGGGTTCCCCACACTCAAAACATTTTCTATCATTGAAAGCATTTCTCCTTGATGTTTGGCCTCTTCTAGGTTGACTTCTCTTCATCTTCATAAATTTGTTGAGTTCCTTTACAAATAGAGCCATATCTCCATCACTCTCACTTTCATTTTCTTCATCATCACTATCTTCTTTTTCAATTGCCTTAGAAGCTTTAGCTTTGAGAGCGATTGATTCATTCTTCACTTTCTTTGCCAAACTTATAGCATCAGCTTGAGATTTCTTGAATATATCTTGAGTGAGAATTTCCCCCAATACTTCGGTTGGAGAAGTTGTAGATAGATCACTTCTTACTAACATAGTCACAATGGTCTCATACTTCTCTAGAAGAGATCTAAGGAACTTATGAGTGAAATCCACATCTGGTACATTAAAACCAAGTCCCTTGAGTTCATCCACTATCTCATTTAACCGAATGAACATATCGGATACACTTTCATCTTCTTTCATAATGAATTGCTCAAATTTTCCTTTGCACACATATAGCTTGGCACTCTTCACAATTGTAGTTCCTTCATGAATTTCCATTAGCTTAATCCAAATCCCATGAGCAGTTGTGAGATTCTTAATACGGTTGAACTCATTTATGTCAAGAGCATCATAGAAAACATTCATGGCTTGATCATTTGTAAGAATGTTTTCATTGTCACTAGCCGATGGTTCATCTTCTTTCAACACAACAAACCCATCCTTGACAATTGGCCAAATTTTTCCACCCATTGCTCTAAGATGCATTGACATTCTTATTTTCCAATAGTCGTAGTCATTCCCATCAAAATGCGGTGGCTTCCCAATGTGCACATTGTTGTTACTAGCCATTTTGTTCCACTCCGGGATGATTAGATCCACAAACAATGGAGTCCTCGGCTCTGATACCACTTGTAGGATCTAGGACACCGGCTAGAGGGGGGTGAATAGACGGTTTTGACTAAAATAAAAAACACTAGAGAAATTTAATCAATATGACAAGAGGTATAAATTCTCTAGTGACAACAAGTAAACAATCTATGCGAAACAACTATGGTGATTGTATACTCGAAGAACAATATGCAAAATACTAATCACTTGCACGGCAATAAGCAATGCAAGAAAAGAAAGACACCGGATTTTATCCCATGGTATCGGTGATTTGCCGATCACCCCTAATCTACGTTGAGGTGGACTTCAAGCTCTCACTTGCTCCTCTATCAAGACACGGCTTGATCTTTGAGCCAAGTGGACAAGAAATCACTCAATACCTCGTTTCCACTAATGTCACCTTTGTCGCTCCGGCGAGGTAGGCGCGAACCTCTCACAATCGACACCGTGGCTCCTCTACAATCTTCTTAGAGAGCTCGACGGAGACAACACACGAGCCGTCTAGGAAGTGGCAACCTCCAAGAGTAACAAGCCAATGACGCTTGCTCGGTGTACCACCTAGTGCCTCAAGGATCACCAATGGATGCAAATGCACTAGGAACTCTCAATCTCTCACAAGAATGCAATCTCAAGCAAGAAGTGTGAGAGAATGAGTGGGAGGATCACAAATGAGTTCAATGTGTGCAAGGAATGGCCAAGAGAACCCTCACACATGAGCTCCCCTTCTATTTATAGCACACCTCTCAAATCCAACCGTTATGTGCAAACAACACACATTCTGCGCACGTGTGGACGGTCCGTGCCCTGAGGTCGGACGGTTCGCTGTACATATAACGGCTAGTTTTCCCGTTTGAAAACTGTCAGAGCTATCAGAAAAGCGAGGTCCGGATAATCTGCCAGCCTTTGCCAGACCGTCCGAGACCTGGTAACTTGGAGCACCGGTGCTCTGACCAAGAGGAGTTAACACATGCGGACACTCTACCTTACAAGGCCAGATGGTCCGCGACCTAGGAGTCAGTACTGTCCGGGCTTATCCTCAGGACAGTCCGTAGTACAAATGTCCAAAAACACACAATCCCTGCCCAAACCAATTTGGCACCTGCGGACGGTCCGCCGACCCTGGTCGGACGGTCCGCATAAAAATACAGGGACTGTGTAGAGAGCAACCTTCTCTGGTTAGGACTGTGGACGGTCCGGCCCCAAGGCCCGGATGGTCCGCAGTACAAATATACAGGACTAGTCCGAAGTGATCACACTTCGGACCCACTGGATGAATCGCGGACGGTCCGCCCACAAGGCCCGGACGGTCCGCCTATCCCAAGACTTAGCAACTTTTCAAACACGCTTTTGAAAAGATTTTTAACTCTCGAAATTGGAAGTGTTGTTAGTCCTCATGCAAATGCATCCACTAAATGCTCTATGAGGCACTAAGATTTACACAGACAAACGTCATTGACCCCTATAGTATGACCATCTAGCCTACTAATCTGGTCAAATATCTTCTCTAAACTCCTGGAGACTAGCAAATACAAAAACCTATGTTATACCTTTGCCTTCACTTGATCCACAACCAATGTTTATAAATCTCCAAGATTTTCTGTTTTATGTGGTCCAACCCTGCATTCTTATTTCTCCAAGAACCATTAGTCCACAACCAGTTGTCATTAATTACCAAAACATCACTAAGGGGCCTAGATGATTCATAGCTATGTCGTCCACCCGGAGCTCCAAACGTCGCCTCGAGCCTCCCCGAGTGTCGTCCCGAGGTGAATGTTTCTCCATGCTCTGTTTGTCTCAATTCTACCTCGTCGGTACACCGCACCCGCACAGAGTCTGGTCAATTTAGCTCTGCCCCGTGCCTGTGCTTTGGCTCTAAGTATTCCCCATCCCTCATCGGAGGTCGTGCCAGCCTCGGCGCACCCGATCCCCCCTCCCCGTGGCCGGGATTGCTCGCTGGAGTAACCCCGACCCACCCGAAGCGCCCCCTCCGCCATTCACTCGCCTCTAGTCTCGTTCTCACGGCCAGAACCCTGCCATCGAGTTTGCCGGGTCCCCCTCACCGGTCCTGACCAACTCTGGCGACCCCAGACCCCCGGAGTCTGCGCCTGCCTCATCTCCGGCGAATTCACTGTCGCGGATGGAGCAGCACCGACAGCCTTGCCATTAACCCCCTGACACCTGATCCCAGCCGTTTAGCCCTGATCCACCGGTCCAGATCGCTGGATACCGCTTCGTGTGGGCGCCCCTGCCCTTGGGCCCCACAAGTCGACCGTCTACGCCCCTGGAGTTGGGCCCGACCGGTCAGCCCACCCTTGCCCCGAGCCACTGACCGCCCTGGCCCAGCTGTCAGCGTTCGCTCGCGCCTACGCGCGCGCGCTCGTTCGTAGATTTGATCTCCATCATTGATCTGTGATCGGATGGCCAAGAGCGCTTGATACCCCATTGCTTGGAAATTTTGTTAAAGAGTCCCTCGGGTTTCCGAGAATCAACCCGCAATGCGTTTTTCTTGCGCCTGAGTCCCTAGTTTTTTGCAGAGAGACCACTAGGCTTTATTTTAATCACAAAAATAGGTTTAATTTAGGGTTTTTGAATCCCAAAACTTGTAGATTTCATAACTTTTGCATATGAACTCCAAATTGGGTGGTTCAAATTGCAAAATGTTCATAATGTTATTCTCTATCTGTTTAAATTAAGTTCATTCACTCTTTCCATGTCTCAATTTTGTGGGTAGTCTCTAGGTTAATTTAAGGTTATAGAATATTTATTAAAGGTAAAATAAAAGATAAAACCCTAGTAAGTATTCATGTGCCTAAATTTGTAGACCTAATCTCATTTAAATGCATAATCCCATCCCTGGAATAAGTTTACTTAAGTAAGTAATTTACTGAGATAGACAGTAGTTGGAGAACTATAGACCACTAGGCATGGTGATCTACCCCCATAACCCTTAATGCACCTGTGTGTCTTTACCTTTTATGGAATCTATGTTCACTCTGTTGCAAATGTTTGGTGTACTGTTCTTTTGTTATTCCCTAAGTGTGTTGAATGAATGATTGCTTTGCGTAGACAACGAGCAGTCGAAGGTTCCCGAGTGTGTTGTAGGAGACTTCCCTGAGCAGCAACCTGGTGAAGGCAAGTGTCCTCTGACCCATTATATCCTACTTACTTTATAATTCACTGTCCTACACAACATGATCAACCTAAGGATTGACTAGTGTTCTGTTTTCCTATCCTTAGTTACCCTTTGGGAATTGGTTACTATGATTCGTATCATGCTATTGCTTTACTTTAATCAAGGAACATGATGAGAAAATTTATGAAACGTTGATGATATCTTGATTATGATGATGAACATGCGATACTTTAGGGGACTTGGGCTGTTTCCCGAGCACCTCTCTATAAGGACCTGTCCGTTGGATGACCCCCTAGGAAAATAGTACAACCATGAGGGTGGAATGGGACACCCTTAACTGATTAATTGGAGGAACTTGGGGGTGTAGTTGGCTTCGCCGTAGTGCCGTCAATGGGGGTCAGGGCATAGTGCTTGCTCTGCTAAGGGTGGGTGCCGAGGTTCATTCGATTTAGTTTTGTTAATCACCCACCTTAGAGAGGAGTACTGTGTTTGAGGGTTTGAATCTTTGTGAAGGCAACTACATCCCAGGAGAATCTTTGTGACGGCTACGTAGTGAAACCTTGCCGATTCACCTTGGTAGTGTTTGAGGGTTTGATCGACCCAAGGCAAAAAGGGATCATGGCCTATGGGTAAAGTGTGCAACCTCTACAAAGTGTTAGAAACTGGTATATCAATCGTGCTCACGGTTATGACCAGCCTTGGGAGGTCCTTTTATTAGAGTTACTCTGGATACCTTTACGATGATGCTTAATGATGATGAGTATATTTATGGTACTTGGTATTTCCTCTTGGAGAGAGTATTATTTGGGTTAATAACTTGGGATTACTGTTAAAACTTGGCTTTCTACTAGTAATAAATACCTAACCAACTAAAAGAAACTGCTCTAAGCTTAACCCCACATACAACTAGTCCACTTTAGCCAAATGAGACATTTGCTGAGTACATTGATGTGTACTCACCCTTGCCTAAAAACAGCAAACCCCAAGTTGTCCCCATTACAATCAGTGCTCAGGAGAAGATGAAGGCAACATGGAGGACTTTCAGGAGTTTCAGGACTTCGATGAGTTCTACAATAGTTTAGTGGCAAACCCCCAGTCAATTGCCTGTGAAGGCCTTATCATACTGTGTTTAGTTGGGCACTTTGATTATGACCTAAGTTAAAGACTGTGGATGTCTTGGACATCGTGATGTAATAAAGCACTTATTTTTGGTATTATTTTGAGCAATGTGTGATGATGTCCAACTATGTAATCGTTGTATGTGAGTTTCTGATCCTGGCACGTACATGGTTTGCCTTCTAAAACTGGGTGTGACATAAGTGGTAACAAAGCCTTGCTGACTGTAGGACTGCTAACCTAGACTAGAATGGTCGCTCTAAGGACTATTGACCCTTATTCTCACCTTGACCTTTGGTGTTACTTCAAAAGTTGGTCATCTCGACCAATTCTATGTTATACTATTACATATATACTCACCTTACAAATTTTTTTAATCTTATTCTGCTTATGGTTTACCTGCTGGTCATATAGTTCTGTTCTTACTCTTATTCTTATGACATATTTTATAGATGGCCCGTCTTAGATACACCGCATGTAAGTCGGTGATCCCTTTCCTGCCCTCTCGCCTTATGGAGCGTCCACTGCGCCACGTGGTGACTAGATAGTCGAGTCACCTAGAGAGACTGCACCACCACCTACGTGAGGAGTAGGAACGCCGACACCAAGAGAGGGAGCAGCAGGACTCTTCCCCTCGCCTCAGCAGGAGGTGGAGTCTTGGAGGCAGCCCTCCTCTGTGCCTCAGTTAGAGGTGCCCCCTGCACCACCACAGGGCACCTCGGATGCTAGAGGAGACCCCGATAGAGATGATAATGGTGGCAGTTCGAGCCATAGCACGGAGCCTCCTAAGGAGCAAAAGCTAGAAGGATGGGTCGCCCGACCCATCACTCGTGACGCCGCTAGCGGTTGTCATTTCGACGACGCTCTCGACACCTTGCTGCGTCGGGCCTTCGACCGACACAATTGGTCGATCAAGTACCATTGTGTAGTCTACCAGCACAGTCGTGGGTTATACCTGGACCAATGGGAGGCTACCTTCTTGGTGCGCCATCTGGACAATGATCTCTAGGGTGCAGAGGCCTACTCAGAGCATTATTCTATCATTGAGCGGAACACTGTCGAGGCAGCCATGCAGGATGCTGCAAGGCGTGCACTTTCGTAGTACTGTTCATTGTTCAGTGGGGTGGCTGACGGTCTTGACCTGAAGTGCTACCCCCACCGCTCGACTGGCAATACCATAGGTGTGATTGTCTCACCCGTTGGTGAGGGCAATCCTAGATTGAGCAGCATGGTCAACCTGGTCGGCATGCTCAACACCGAGCTGGACCACACCCTTGATGAGTTGGGCAAGGCTTGTGCGATGATTGCAGAACTGTGTGCTGAGTGCGTGGAGCACTGCCATTAGGAGGATGGTTCTCTTGCCCCTGTTGGGACTCAACACCCTTACCGCTCGCCGCCCTGTGGTCGTTATGTTTATGGCACCCTAACTGCAGGACCTAGATAAACTTGGAGCCTTAGATCTCTAGTGTCGGAGTTTGTAATAAATTTTTAAGTCAGATATCATAGTCTTAGTCAATCATAGTTAGTCAGGGTAGGTTTCTTACCATGTCTTTTAGTGTTTGTCGTGGTGAACTTATGATGGATGGCCCATTGTAATGATTATCACCAAAATGTGGGTGTTCCCTGCAATTTGGTATAGTTATTAATGTTAATAAAGTTAATCATTTAGTTGGGTAACCTTTTACTTCCACTTTCCTCTTTATCTGAGAAGCTGTGTTTGGTTGTATTGAGAGTTAGTGTAGATGCTCATTTGTTCAATGCTATGAAGACCTCTATGTATCTTTTCTTATGGAAAAGGTACCTTACAACCTTAACCTGTGTTTGGACAGTTCTCTCATGAAATTTGGCTAAATTTTCCATGGTCTTTTTTTAGTTTGAAGAACGATGCGACATAATGATGTGCGGCGTTTTACTTGAGTGGACGTAAACATCGTCTAGGTATGCCTTGAATAGAGGGAATTATGTAAAACTTGGTATCACAAAAGGTCACTAGCTAGCCCAATAATGTTTTCATCCACTAGATGTACTCTAATACCGTTTCGTGCGAATACAATGCCCTTAATATGATAGAAACACTATTTCTTGTTTAAAAGATGATCTATAGTTTTGAATTCTCTATATTCCAAATTTTAGCAACTGTATGGTGGAAAAGGTGCCTTACAACCTTAAACTATGTTTGGACAGTTCTCTTATGCAATTTGGCTAAATTTTCCATGGTCTTTATTTTATTTTGAGAAACGATGTAGCATAATGATGTGTGGTCTTTTACTTGAGTGGACATAAACACCATCTAGGTATGCCTTGAATAGAGTGGATTAGGGCAAACTTGATATCACAGAAGTTCATTAGCTAGCCCAAGAAAGTTTTCATCCACTAGTTGTACTCTAATACCCTCTCATGCAAATACAACGCCCTAAATATCAAAGAAACACCATTTGGGGTTTAAAATGTGATCTATTGTTTTGAATTCTTTATATTACAACTTTTTAGCAAATGTATGCTGGAAAAAAGGTGTCTTACAACCGTAACCTATGTTTGGACAGTTCTCTAATGAAATTTGGCTAAATATTCCATAGTCTTTATTTTATTTTGAGAAACGATGTAGCAAAATGATGTCTGGTGTTTTCTTGAGTGGACATAAACACCATCTAGGTATGGCTTGAATAGAGGGGATTATGGCAAACTTGGTATCACAAAAGGTCATTAGCTAGCACAATAACGTTTTCATCCACTAGTTGTACTCTAATACCCTCTCGTGTGAATACAATGCCCTTAATATCATAAAAACACCATTTCTGTTTAAAAGGTGATCTATTGTTTTGAGTTCTTTATATTCCAACTTTTTAGCAACTGTATGGTGGAAAAAAGGAGCCTTACAACCGTAACCTAAGTATGTCATGTTCTCTCATGAAATTTGGCTAAATATTCCATGATTTTTATTTTATTTGGAGAAACGTTGTACATAATGATGTGTGGTGTTTTAGTTGAGTGGACAAAAACACTGTCTAGGTATGGCTTGAATAGAGGGGATTATGGTAACTTGGTATCAAAAAGGTCATTAGCTAGCCCAATAATGTTTTCATCCACTTGTTGTACTCTAATACCCTCTCGTGAGAATAGAATGCTCTCGACATCAAAGAAACACCATTTGTGGTTTAAAAGGTGATCTATTGTTCTGAATTCTTTATATTCTAACTTTTTAGCAACTGTATGGTGGAAATAGGTGCCTTACAACCGTAACCCATGTTTGGACAGTTCTCTCATGTAATTTGGCAAAATATTCCACGATCTTCATTTTATTTTGAGAAACGATGTAGCATAATCATGTGTGGTGTTTTACTTGAATAGAGGGGATTATGGAAAACTTGGTATCACAAAAGGTCATTAGCTAGCCCAATAACGTTTTCATCCACTAGTTGTACTCTAATACCCTCTCGTGCGAATAGAATGCCCTCAATATCATAGAAACAAAATTTCTGATCTAAAAGGTGATCTATTATTTTGAATTCTTTATATTCCAACTTTTTAGCATCTGTATGGTGGGAAAAGGTGCCTTTCAACCGTCATCTATGTTTGGACAGCTCTATCATGAAATTTGGCTAAATATTCCATCGTCTTTATTTTATTTTGAGAAATGATGAAGCATAATGATGTGTGGTGTTTTACTTGAGTGGACATAAAAAATGTCAACGTATGGCTTGAATAGAGGGGATTATGGGAAACTTGGTATCACAAAAGGTCATTAGCTAGGCCAATAAAGTTTCCATCCATTAGTTGTGCTCCAATACAATCTCGTGCGAATAGAATGCCCTCAACATCAAAGAAACACCATTTGTGGTTTAAAAGGTGATTTATTGTTTTGAATTCTTTATATTCCAACTTTTTAGAAACTGTATGGTGGAAAAAGGTGCCTTACAACCTTAACCAGTTTTTGGACAGTTCTCTCACGCGATTTGGCTAAATTTTCCATTGTCTTTATTTTATTTTGAGAAACGATGTGGCATAATGATGTATGGTGTTTTACTTGAGTGGACATAAACACCGTCTAAGTATGCCTTGAATAGAGGAGATTATGGCAAACTTGGTATCACAAAAGGTCATTAGCTAGCGTAATAAAGTTTTCATCCACTAGTTGCACTCTAATACCCTCTCATGCGAATACAACACCCTTAACATAAATGAAACTTAGTTTCTAGTCTAAAAGGTGATCTAATGTTTTGAATTCTTTATATTCCAACTTTATAGCAAATGTATGGTAGGAAAATGTGCCTTACAACCGTAACTTATGTTTGGACAGCTCTCTCATGAAATTTGGCTAAATATTCCATCATATTTATTTTATTTTGAGAAACGATGTAGCATAATGACGTGTGGTGTTTTACTTGAGTAGACATAAACACTATCTAGGTATGCTTGATTAGAAGGGATTATGGAAAACTTGGTATCACAAAAGGTCATTAGCTAGCCCAATAAAGTTTTCATCCACTAGTTGTACTCTAATACCTCTCGTTCTAATACAACGCCCTTAATATCATAGAAACACAATTTTTGGTCTAAAAGGTCATATATTGTTTTGAAATCTTTATATTCCAACTTTCTAGCAATTGTATGGTGGGAAAGGGTGCCTTACAACCGTAACCTTTGTTTGGATAGGTCTCTCATGAAATTTGGCTAAATATTCCAGTCTTTATTTTATTTTGAGAAACAATGTAGCATAATGATGTGTGGTGTTTTACTTGAGTGGACATAAAAACTGTCTAGGTATGGCTTGAATAGAGGGGATTATGGGAAACTTGGTATCAAGAAGGTCATTAACTAGTCCAATAACGTTTTCATCCACTAGTTGTACTCTAATACCCTCTTGTGCGAATAGAATGGCCTCGACATCAAATAAACGCCATTTGTGGTTTAAAAGGTGATCTATTGTTTTGAATTATTTATAATCCAACTTTTTGGCAACTATATGGTGGGAAAAGGTGTCTTACAACCATAACCTGTGTTTGGATAGTTCTCTCACGCAATTTGGCTAAATTTTCAATGGTCTTTATTTTATTTTGAGGAACGATGTGGCATAATGATGTGTGGTGTTTTACTTGAGTGGACATAAACACCGTCTATGTATGCCTTGAATAGAGGGAATTATGGGAAACTTGGTATCACAAAAGGTCATTAGCTAGCCCAATAACGTTTTCATCCACTAGTTGTACTCTAATACCCTCTCGTGCGAATACAATGTCCTCAATATCATAGAAACACAATTTCTTGTTTAAAAGGTGATCTATTGTTTTGAATTCTTTATATTCCAACTTTTAGCAACTGTATGGTCGAAAAAGGTGCCTTACAACCGTAGCCTATGATTGGATAGCTTTCTTATGAAATTTGGCTAAATATTCAATCGTCTTTATTTTGTTTTAAGAAACGATGTAGCATAAAGATGTGTGGTGTTTTACTATATCTAGGTATGCCTTGAATTGAGAGATTATGGGAAACTTGGTATCACAAAAGGTCATTAGCTAGCCTAATAAAGTTTCCATCCACTAGTTGTACTGTAATACCCTCTCGTGGGAATAGAATGCCCTCGACATCAAAGAACCAACATTTATGGTTTAAAAGGTTATCTATTGTTTTTGAATTCTTTGTATTTCAACTTTTTAACAACTGTATGGGGGAAAAGTTGCCTTACAGCCTTAAGCTGTGTTTGGACAGTTCTATCACGCAATTTGGCTAAATTTTCCATAGTCTTTATTTTATTTTGAGGAACGATGTGGCATAATGATGTGTGGTGTTTTACTTGAGTGTACATAAACACTGTCTAGGTATGCCTTGAATAGATGGAATTATGGGAAACTTGGTATCACAAAAGGTCATTAACTAGCCCAAAAAAGTTTTCATCCACTAGTTGCACTCTAATACCCTCTCGTGCAAATACAACACCCATAATATCATGGAAACTCAATTTCTGGTCTAAAAGGTGATCTATTGTTTTGAATTCTTTATATTCCAACTTTTTAGCAACTGTATGGGGGAAAGGTGCCTTAAAACCGTAACCTATGTTTGGAAAGTTCTCTCATGAACTTTTGCAAAATATTCCATCATCTTTATTTTAGTTTGAGAAACGATGTAGCATAATGATGTGTGGTGTTTTACTTGAGTGGACATAAACACTCTCTAGGTATGCCTTGAATTGAGGGGATTATGGCAAACTCGGTATCACAAAAGGCCATTAGCTATCCCAATAAAGTTTTCATCCACTAGTTGTACTCTAATACCCTCTGGTGCGAATACAATGCCCTCGACATCAAAGAAACACCATTTGTGGTTTAAAAGGTGATCTATTGTTTTGAATTCTTTATATTCCAACTTTTTAGCAACTTTATGGTGGAAAAGGGTGCCTTACAATCTTAACCTATGTTTTGACAATTTTCTCATGAAATTTGGTTAAATATTCCATCGTCTTAATTTTATTTTGAGACACGATGTAGCAGAATGATGTTTGGTGTTTTACTTGAGTGAACATAAACATTATCTAGGTATGGCTTGAATAGAGGGGATTATGGGAAACATGGTATCACAAAGGGTCATTAGCTAGCCCAATAAAGTTTTTGTCCACTAGTTGTACTCTAATATCCTCTCGTGCGAATAGAATGCCCTTGACATCAGAAAAACGACATTTGTAATTTAAAAGGTGACCTATTGTCAGTACCCTGAAACTAGGGTACCCCTTACTACTCTATAAAGATGTAGTGCCCACGCGGCTATCTCTTCGTCGTGTGGTAAAAGTGTTGTGTGTGAGACCAGGCCATGACTCGCCCTAGTCTCGGGCGACTACTCTGGGTCCACAACAGCGCCTGACTCCACCACATGGGCGGGTCCAGAGCTGCCACGTGTCCAGAGAAGGTGATATACTCCAAGGCATCAATAGTAAGTCCGGACCCCCATGGGAGAGCACCGGACCCCTGGATATACAGTTCGAAACTCCAAGGTTGGTCCAGGACCTTCACGTGTGCAAGTCGTACCCCTAGAATGGGATCTGGACCCCCCGTATGGGGTCCGGGCCACCCAAAATGGGGTCACAAGGTCCTAGGACAGAACATACTCGGGCCTGGAACAAGACCTAGGCAGGGGTCCGGTGCCGACACATGTCCAGACCTAGACCTGTCTGCATACACTCCTGCTCCCCGCTCAGACGGAGACCCGATGCGGCCACGTGGACTACTGCACGTGACTTAAGCCAACGGACGGAGCCTGACATAAAGCCTCTGGGCTACACCGCCCCTACATTTATTACGGATAAGACGAGCGCCTGTCCATTCCAATGGCAGGCGGCATGCTCATCATTACTCACACGTTACCAAGAAAACGGTCGCCGCTTATCAATAATGCGTGGACTGCGGCCATCATGGCGCCCGGTGATTACTCAGATGTTATTAGTATTAATTATCCACATAATGTGTTTCATCCATTATGCTTCTGGGCCCACATGTCGGGGCTTAGCACCCTTGTATGTGCCTCCCTTAAACTATAAAAGGGAAGGCACACAACGTTACAGGGACAAGTTCTCTAAGCTCACAGTCTCTCAAGCACACACACTCACACGCACAAACTCTCATACTCAATACAACATATACACAGTGGAGTAGGGTTTTACGCTCCGGCGGCCTGAACCACTCTAAACCCTCGTGTCCTCGTGTGTTGATCCACCTTCCAATAGACAAGCAAACCGCTAAGGCCCCCTCCTCATCTTAGGATTAGGGCAGGTGCATTCCGCCACCTGGCTGGAGAATTTCCTCTCTGATATTTGGTGCGCCAGGTAGGGGCTTTGGCTTTAGGTTTTTCTGTTTCCTTGCTCGGCACGATGGTCCAGATCGTTGAGCACCATGGCTTGACTCCTGAGGACTTCCTAATGGAGGAAGAGGCTGCGTCTTCCATGCCACTGTCACACCCGGGTTTCGGGGCACCAAGACCTAGGTGTGAACATAATCACCAGGTGTGATGGGACCAAGTCAAACACATATGATGAATCATGGCACAGGATCGAATGTCACATCTTTACTACATAACAGGAGTTCTATACAAAATAAATAAATATTTACATTATAAGGAGACAATGGTCCAGCAACCCAAAGTTGACTGGGAGACGACGGCCTAGACCTCTCACGAACACATCGCAGCATCCTCCATGCGCCTCATCCAGCGGTACCTGTTCTTGACCTGTGGGGGGGTGTGAGACAGCAAGAGTGAGCTCATATACGTTCATATCTCAACAAGTGGTGGGGAATAATGTGCATGAACTCGCCAGAGGTGGGAGCTCACGTGAAGTGTAAGGCTTACCAAAGAGGATGGTTAAAGCTAAGCATTGCTTTTTAAGTTGGTCAAAATTTTATTAGCAGTTACTAAGTATAAGTAAATACCAACCCAATTAAGTAGTAGAACAAAAGTAACATCATCACCTGCGATGCAATGCATATGACAAATTGAATTTAGTTCCATAAATTAATCATGTGAGGGTCCGAGCTGCTCATGACCGTGAGCACGGCTGATATACCAGTTTTACACTCTGCAGAGGTTGCGCATCTTTACCCACAAGTCATGTTACCCATTTGCCAAGGGATCGCGACTTGCCATACACCTCTACCGAGGAGGCGAGGCAGGGTAACACTACGAGGCCTTTATAAAGTTCCACTAGCTTCAGAAAACCCGCTACAGTTTATAGGAAGCTCCAATGCAGGGACCCCTCGCATGACCGCCATCGCAGCAAAATCATCCCAAGGACCTCCCTACACTGACCACTCCCCTACTGCCCTTGCCCCTTTCGGGTAAGGTAGTCTTCCACTAGCTTTCCTAATTAATCAGCCAAGGGCGTCCCATTAAACCCTTGTGGTAGCACTGTTTTCCCGGGTGGTCGCTCCATGTTCCAATTAACATAATGAGCTTATCATGAACAGTAATAATAAACAGATAATAAAAATGTGATCATGAATAATGTATCTTCATACCCAAATCCACATAAAGCACTAGCAAGTACTACCCAAAAAGTTCAGTGGTAAACAAGGTATAAAGATAGACAAACTAGGGTAACCTATTGGGTCCCATCAAAATTAACCTATGCAGATCATTATGATTAATCAGAACATGGCTGGGTAAAAAGAAGTGATCAAGGGCACAACTTGCCTGGGACTTGAGATTCCAGGTACCAACTTGCTCTTCAGGTGACACGTGCCCTCACTGCTAAACGTAGCAATACAGACAAACATGGTATGGGCAAAATTAACATTACACCAACCATAAGAACAAAATACATATTAATAATCTATATATTAAAATAAGATCATAGGAACAGGAATCGTTAAATTTGATGTTATAGATTTTAAGTTATGAATTTTTGAAGGTTTCATGTGTTTTGTACAAGATTAATTAGGATACCAATTTTAATATGACTTTCATGTCAAAACAGTGACACAAAATGATAAATAATAATATTACAAAATTATAGAAATTGGAATGGATAAATTTGAACTCCATATGAATTTTCTATGATTTATACAAGTTTCTACCATTATTTTCATATTAAAAATGATTTTAAAATGAATTTCCCTGATTTTATTCGCAAACTGGTCGGCGCGTCAAATTCAGAGAAGCCCAGTGGCTAACACGTAAATTTTCTAAGACTCAGTGAACATCGCCCATGGACGGCGGGTTCTATTTACGTAAAGGCTGGGGCTCATATGTAAAACTGCAGTCGCGAAGGGGTATAGATCAATTCTGGCCGCCCGATCCCGCATCAAGAGCCACGATTAGATCGGGGAAGGTTATAATCCGATATGCGTTCACTGCCCTAGGATCAAAGATCAATGGCCCGAAATCATCCACATAACAGATTTAGCACGGGCCCTCCGATTGATGATCTACGGCCCAGACCTTTCCTAGCCGAAAGGGTATGCGAGATCTAATCCGTGCCGTTCATCCCTTGATCAACGGCCACCACGATCCCGTTCCCCGTCACCAAACTCTGACCGGCGGCGCCGCCCCTATGCACCTCACAGGCACGCCGGAGAAGAAGGCCTCGGTCGCCCAGGTACGCGATACCCCACTTCGATAGCCCCCACACGCTGCCCTACCCATGGAGAATCAGATGGTAGGGATACTTACACTCTAGGAGCACCGGAGTAACCTGGCCATGGCGCACGGCGGTTTTGGCCTAGCCGAAGTGCTCCGGCGAGCAATTGTCGGCAGACACGCGATGCACACACCCTACTGCGGGGTCCTATAGATTCCAGGGGCTAAAGGGAGTCAACCAGAGGATTACTTACCCAAGGTTGGGACGTTGGTGGAGCTGCCCACGTCACGCATCGACCGCACGACGGAGAGACAACCCCAGCAAGAAATTCGTCCTCCCAGGTCGCTCAGCCACCCGGGAATGTCTTCTACAATGCGCCCCGGGTGCCGCGGTGAAGTCCAGCGAGTCTCGCCCAGCTCAATTCGATGGTTAGAGCTTGATTTCTCTCCTCCCTCTTCTCTCTCTCGCTCGGAGCCTACGACGTGATGTTCTGGGCTTACGCGACCATACTTTTTATAGGGGAGGGCGAGTCCGCGTAGAGGACGATTAGTTGGAGGGGAAGGGAGGACCCTAGGATCTCCGACGACGACCATGGCGGCAACCGAGCCGAGTTGTTGCGGGATTTCAGCTCGGAGAAGGAGAAGAGTCTGGCAACCCGGGCCCCACATGGCAGAGGTAGTAATCGTCACAGGTGCACTGACGTTTGGGCCGAGCGGTGGAGAGGAGGAAAAGAATGAGATGGGCCGGCCATGGAAGTTGCAGCCCAAACACTGATTTGATTCTTTTTCTTTTCTATTTCATTTTCTAATTTCTATTTCAATTCAAATCCAGCTTTGAACTTCAAAATTTTAAGTTAGATGCACAACTCCAACATGATGCAGGTATAATTTATTTTAATTAATTTATTCATTTATTCATGAAAAAATGATCCAATTATGCAACCCACACAATATTTTTCTCCATAAGTTATTATTTTTTTAAGGAGTGCATTTGTATGTAGTTCATAAAGAGAATATTAAATAAATAAAATTCTTCCTTGTGTTTATGGTTCCAAGCTTTTAGTTTTATGTTTTTTTCTAGAATAACATTTAAAAATGAGGATTCTTATATTAAGATACCTTTTAACCCTAAACCTTATAAAGAAATATTTATAAATCTTAGAATGGGATTTTGGGTGTTACAAATCCTACCTCCTTAACAGAAATCTCGTCCTCGAGATTTGTAAGAAAAGGGTGTTCAACTATGTTATCTCAAAGCATATGCACGAACAAAATCTCAGCATGATGCATACTTCATTAGCAAGCCATGGGGTCGACTAGACCTTATTATTCCTTCTAAAATAATATCATATCATCTACTAACTAAAGTAACATCTAGATCTTACAAATAGTAGTAATTTATATATATGTTTATGTAGCTTGGTGGAGCTGGTGGTGGTGGTGGAGGTTGTTGTTGTTGTTGTCTCTCCAACCGCGCTTGCCTTATTTCTTGGCGGACCTGACGTATTTCCTCGCGTTCTTGTCTTATCTGATTTTGCATCTCGGTCACCAGGTCTGTTAATTGTTGTATTACCAGTCTTTGGGCAGCAACCACTTGATCGATTTCAACAGGTGGAGGATTTGGAGGATTCATTTCTGTTTGCTGTTGCGTGATAATCTTTCCTTTCCTGGTATTGACCATGAAAGTTAGAAGCATATGGTAATAGTTTTGCAAAGGAAATTATTCAATAAGCAGAATGAATAAGCTAGTAGCTGGTTATAATTTGAAGATTCTTTAGTAGGGCTTAATCTTTGTTTTATGTCCAGATTGGGGTAACCAGTCGTATAAGGTGAATATCCAAGGGTAAGATAGAATCTGTCAAGATGAGAGATATATATGGGTGAGATAGACTACAAGATGTAGGTTAAAAGTTTGTTTGTTGTTAGGTGGGAATAGAAAGGTTATACCATTCATCATGGCTCTATGGGTTGGGTTAGCTCATGGTTGAGTTGATCCAATGTGCTAAGTTAAGTTAATACATGGCTAGTAGGGTCTAACAGGGTAGAATATTGTATTATTAAGATATGTTAGAATCTTTTGAGATTAGTTAGATATGTTATGATAAGATAGAATCTCTTCAAGATAAGATGAATTTATTAAGGTAAGAAGAATCTTTTAAGATGAGGTGGATCTAGTAAGATAAGAGAGAATCTTATAAGATACGATGAATCTATTAAGATATGGGAGAGTCTTTTAAGATTAGAGGGATCTCTATGAGATAGATACGGAATACTAGATATCTTTTTTTAGGGGAATAATCTAGATTGTCTAATTATTTTATAAATTCTAGCCTTTATGCCTAGATGTATATGCAGATGTAATTGTGGACATTACTCCACAACTCATCACACTCAATCAAAGATCCAAATCAAACAAGTATCGTTAGAACAAACATTCAAGTTCATAGATATCTATAAAAAATAGTTTTTGTTTTTGTTCCTAAGAATAGGTCTCCCATTCCTAAAAGTCACTTTAGGCATAAGATTTCAAAGTTTGAAATCCACCCTTGTCTTTTGAATGAAAAGGTAAGAATAATCAGAGTAAAGCGGAAATATATGAGGAAAGATTAAGAAAAGTTTAGAAAAGAATTAGAGTAGCAAAGGTAAGTAAATAAAGGTTGTCCAGTTCTATTTAGGTTTCGTCCTACAGTTAACATTCCTCTGATACCACTTCTATCACACCCGGGTTTCGGGACACCAAGACCCAGGCGTGAACATAATCACCAGGTGTGCTGGGACCAAGTCTCACACATATGATGAATCATGGCACAGGATCGAATGTCACATCTTTACTACATAACAGGAGTTCTATGCAAAATAAATAAATATTTACATTATAAGGAGACAACGGTCCAGCAACCCAAAGTTGACTGTGAGACGACGGCCTAGACCTCTCACGAACACATCGCAGCATCCTCCATGAGCCTCATCCAGCGGTACCTGTTCTTGACCTGTGGGGGGTGTGAGACAACAAGAGTGAGCTCACATACGTTCATAGCTCAACAAGTGGTGGGGAATAATGTGCATGAACTCGCCAGAGGTGGGAGCTCACGTGAAGTGTAAGGCTTACCAAAGAGGATGGTTAAAGCTGAGCATTGCTTTTTAAGTTGGTCAAAATTTTATTAGCAGTTACTAAGTATAAGTAAATACCAACCCAATTAAGTAGTAGAACAAAAGTAACATCATCACCTGCGATGCAATGCATATGACAAATTGAATTTAGTTCCATAAATTAATCATGTGAGGGTCCGAGCTGCTCATGACCGTGAGCACGGCTGATATACCAGTTTTACACTCTACAGAGGTTGCGCATCTTTACCCACAAGTCATGTTACCCATCTGCCAAGGGATCGCAACTTCCCATACACCTCTACCGAGGAGGCGAGGCAGGGTAACACTACGAGGCCTTTACAAAGTTCCACTAGCTTCAGAAAACCCGCTACAGTTTATAGGAAGCTCCAATGTAGGGACCCCTCGCATGACCGCCATCGCAGCAAAATCATCCCAAGGACCTCCCTACACTGACCACTCCCCTACTGCCCTTGCCCCTTTCGGGTAAGGTAGTCTTCCACTAGCTTTCCTAATTAATCAGCCAAAGGCGTCCCATTAAACCCTTGTGGTAGCACTGTTTTCCCGGGTGGTCGCTCCATGTTCCAATTAACATAATGATCTTATCATGAACAGTAATAATAAACAGATAATAAAAATGTGATCATGAATAATGTATCTTCATACCCAAATCCACATAAAGCACTAGCAAGTACTACCCAAAAAGTTCAGTGGTAAACAAGGTATAAATATAGACAAACTAGGGTAACCTATTGGGTCCCATCAAAATTAACCTATGTAGATCATTATGATTAATCAGAACATGGCTGAGTAAAAAGAAGTGATCAAGGGCACAACTTGCCTGGGACTTGAGATTCCAGGTACCAACTTGCTCTTCAGGTGACACATGCCCTCACTGCTAAACGTAGCAATACAGACAAACATGGTATGGGCAAAATTAACATTACACCAAACATAAGAACAAAATACATATTAATAATCTATATATTAAAATAAGATCATAGGAACAGGAATCGTTAAATTTAGAGTTATAGATTTTAAGTTATGAATTTTTGAAGTTTTCATGTGTTTTGTACAAGATTAATTAGGATACCAATTTTAATATGGCTTTCATGTCAAAACAGTGACACAAAATGATAAACAATAATATTACAAAATTATAGAAATTGGAATGGATAAATTTGAACTCCATATGAATTTTCTATGATTTATACAAGTTTCTACCATTATTTTCGTATTAAAAATGATTTTAAAATGAATTTCCCTGATTTTATTCGCTAACTGGTCGGCACGTCAAATTCAGAGAAGCCGAGGGGCTAACACGTAAATTTTCTAAGACTCAGTGAACATCGCCCATGGACGGCGGGTTCTATTTACGTAAAGGCTGGGGCTCATATGTTAAACTGCAGTCGCGAAGGGGTATAGATCAATTCTGGCCGCCCGATCCCGCATCAAGAGCCACGATTAGATCGGGGAAGGTTATAATCCGATATGCGTTCACTGCCCTAGGATCAAAGATCAATGGCCCGAAATCATCCACATAACAGATTTAGCATGGGCCCTCCGATTGATGATCTACGGCCCAGACCTTTCCTAGCCGAAAGGTTATGCGAGATCTAATCCGTGTCGTTCATCCCTTGATCAACGGCCACCGCGATCCCGTTCCCCGTCACCAAACTCTGACCGGCGGCGCCGCCCCTATGCACCGCACAGGCACGCCGGAGAAGAAGGCCCCGGCCGCCTAGGTACGCGATACCCCACTCCGATAGCCCCCACACGCTGCCTTACCCATGGCGAATCAGATGGTAGGGATACTTACACTCTAGGAGCACCGGAGTAACCTGGCCATGGCGCACGACGGTTTTGGCCTGGCCGAAGTGCTCCGGCGAGCAATTGCCGGCAGACACGCGATGCACACACCCTACCGCGGGGTCCTATTGATTCCAGGGGGTAAAGGGAGTCAACCAGAGGATTACTTACCCAAGGTTGGGACGTTGGTGGAGCTGCCCACGTCACGCATCGATCGCACAGCGGAGAGACAACCGCAACAAGAAGTTCGTCCTCCCAGGTCGCTCAGCCGCCCGGGAATGTCTTCTGCTATGCGCCCCGGGTGCCGCGGTGAAGTCCAGCGAGTCCCGCCCAGCTCAATTCGACGGTTAGAGCTCGATTTCTCTCCTCCCTCTTCTCTCTCTCGCTCGGAGCCTACGACGTGATGTTCTGGGCCTACGCGACCATACTTTTTATAGGGGAGGGCGAGTCCGCGCAGAGGACGATTAGTTGGAGGGGAAGGGAGGACCCTAGGATCTCCGGCGACGACCATGGCGGCAACCGAGCCGAGTTGTTGCGGGATTTCAGCTTGGAGAAGGAGAAGAGTCTTGCAACCCGGGCCCCACATGGTGGAGGTAGTAATCGTCACAGGTGCACTGACGTTTGGGCCGAGCGGTGGAGAGGAGGAAAAGAATGAGATGGGCTGGCCATGGAAGTTGCAGCCCAAAAACTGATTTGATTCTTTTCTTTTTCTTTTCTATTTCATTTTCTAATTTCTATTTCAATTCAAATCCAGCTTTGAACTTCAAAATTTTAAGTTAGATGCACAACTCCAACATGATGCAGGTATAATTTATTTTAATTAATTTATTCATTTATTCATGAAAAAATGATCCAATTATGCAACCCACACAATATTTTTCTCCATAAGTTATTATTTTTTTAAGGAGTGCATTTGTATGTAGTTCATAAAGAGAATATTAAATAAATAAAATTCTTCCTTGTGTTTATGGTTCCAAGCTTTTAGTTTTATGTTTTTTTCCAGAATAACATTTAAAAATGAGGATTCTTATATTAAGATACCTTTTAACCCTAAACCTTATAAAGAAATATTTATAAATCTTAGAATAGGATTTTGGGTGTTACAGCCACGGGGCTCCAACCGCCCTACGCCTGGTGCTGCTGTTGTACATGCTGCGCGGCAGCACACTCCCACGCAGTCATCTCGGGCTCCGTCAAGGGCTGCTCCTGGTGCGCTGTCTGCAGCCATGGAGTTGTTGGGCCACCCTCCGAGCTCCAAGGCCTCGCCGGGGGCCATGAAGCAGTGGCGTGACGATGTCGATAGTCTCCTCAGCATGGCGCATTCTGGCTCGGCCAGACCCAGGCCTCGGTCATTCCGGCGTCAACGTGAGGCATCGGTGTCGGTGCGCTCACCCTCAGTAAAGGCCGCACCGACTGAGGACCTGTGGGCGGAGCTCAACCGCCGACGTGCGGGCGAGGATGCCCCAATTTCTCTGGAGAGACCTAATGACCTGCGAACAGAACTCAACCGCAGGCGTGCGGGTGAGGACGCACGAGTCTCTCTAGAGAGGGCGCGTGAGCGCCGGCTAAACTTCGAGGGTCGCAACCTCGACCAGGACTTCCCTCCGCCCGCGCCACAAACTCCAAGGGGTGCCCGAACCCACATGGGTGTCCCATTGGTCAGCGTGGGCTGTGCCGCACTAGTGGATCACCTCCACGTAGTGACTTGGCCGTCCAAGTTTTGGCCGCACCGGTACGTCAAACCCGTCGGAATTTTTGCAGGTTTATGTCACCACCATTACGGCAGCTGGTGGAGACATTGCTGCGATGGCGAGCTATTTCCATGTAGCCTTGACCGGGCCGACCTAGACCTGGCTCATGAACCTGACCCCGGGATCCATCTACTCCTGGGAAGAGCTCTGTGCACGGTTCACAGCGAACTTTGCCAGTGCTTATCAGCAACATGGTGTGGAGGCTCATCTCCATGCCATAAGGCAAGAACCCGGGGAGACCCTCCGGGCCTTCATCACTCGCTTCACTAAGGTACGCGGGACCATACCCCACGTCTCCGATGCCTCTATCATCAATGCTTTCCGATAGGGGGTGCGTGATGAGAAGATGCTGGAGAAGCTGGCGACACACGACATGGAAACCGTCACCACGCTCTTCGCTCTGGCTGACAAGTGTGTCAGGGCTACCGAGGGCTGTGCATGGCACTCGGCACCACAGACCAGAGTTACCTAGACGGGTGGCTCAGGTCCCGCTACCTAGGGCGGTAGCAAGAAGAAGAAGAACTGTGGCTAGGGCTGGACAAAAAACTCGTGGCTCGATAACTCGCTCGACTCGACTCATTAGTGGCTCGACTCGACTCGGCTCGTTTGAAATGAGTTACGAGTTGAGCCAGCATTTTAGCTCGGTTCTTAACGAGTCAAACTCGAGCTGGCTCGCGAGTTACTCGCGAGCCTAACGAGCTGTATAGCTGGCTTGTGGCCTAGCGATGCCTAATTACACAACAACATAGACACATGCTCAAATCTTGCGACCCATACCAAATGTCCAGGCCCAAACCAAATGTCCATGCGGCAGGTGCCCAGGCCACAAGCCCAGCCCAACTCCCGTACGGGTGGAGTCTCCACCAGGGCACCAGATGATCAGTCACTAGACATTGGTCAAGCCGCCAAGGGCCAATTCGGGTTCGGCAACTCACAGTCCTAAATCGAAAACCTAGACTGTTAATGCTGACGCCGTCACTTAAGCTCATGTGTCACTGGTCACGCCGCAGTCGCCACTCGACAGTCCACCATCGCCGCCAGCCCGCCATAGCAGCATCTGTCCCCAGCTAGGCGTCCATGGTCCATAACTCCAATGGCTTCCCGTGCAAGCTCAGTAGCGCGCTCCACCGCATGTCGAGGCCACAGCGGGCATCCCCTCCTCCTCCAGTTCGGTGACTTCAGTCTCCCGTCGTCGGCTTGTCGCCATGTAGGCCCAAGATCCGGAGCCGGAAGTGCACAAAGGGGAAGGGCGACTGCCAAGACTGCAACCTCGACAAAGTTCTTGCTCCGGTTCTGTGAGCAGGCGCACAAAGACCCTGCATCCAAGAAGTCGGTGACATGTTGGGAGAAATTTGATCCTATGTTTGTCAGTTTGTGAGTGGAAGTATCCAATTATTTTTGTTTGTTTGATTGAATGAGTTGGTTTCTATTTTGTAAAGTGATTATATGAATTTTCAGCTTTGTGTTTGTTTTGATATCGAGTTGGCTCACGAGCTAATCGAGCTAGCTCGAGCTGCTAAACGAGTCGAGCCGAGCAGCTTCTTTAGCTCGTTTTGTTAACGAGTCGAGTCGAGCTGGCTCGTTATCATAACGAGCTAAAACGAGTCGAGTCGAGTCGAGCCGAGCCAGCTCGATATCCAGCCCTAACTGTGGCCACAAGAGGCCGCAATTTGCTGCTCCGGTCGTCGCAGCTGCGACTGGGGGCCGGAACGAACGCAACAAGCGACCACGGCCACAAGGAGGCAATAGTGGCTCATGCCCTGTGCACCCCAACAGTCGCCACAGCGCATCGGTGTGCCGCGAGATCATCAAGCTCGCGAAGCACGTCAGTGAGCGACGCGAGCAGGCCTCCAGGGATGGTTCGCCGCCCCATCGCCGACCTGGCAAGGAGAAGGTCGACGAAGGCGATGCGCCCGCGGGAGAATGGGACCTCGGGTATCAGTCACCTGAGGGGGTCCTAAGGGACATCTTCATTGGAGACTCTGACTCCGGTGGTGAGAGCGACCGCCGCAAGAAGCTGTACGTCATGTACGGTGGGAGCTGGGAGCTCACCTCCCGCAGGAACGTCAAGTCCCTACGCCGTGAGGTCCTTTCGGCGGTCCTAGGGGTCCCGAAGGCTGCTCCACATCAGGGTTGAGGAGCACCACTATCTCTTTTGGAGCATCCGACTGCCCCGACAACATGGCAGGGGCCGGTATACTACCACTCATTACCGCCCCTGTCATCGCCAACATGTGGCTGCAGCATGTTCTGATTGACGGTGGGTCTGGGCTCAACGTCATCAGCCATGTTGCATTCAAGTAGCTGCAGATCCCAGGGTCCCGACTGGGGCCCTCTCATCCATTCTTCGAAGTGGGCCCACAACCGGTGTATCCACTAGGGAGCATCGCACTCCCGGTAACATTCGAGACCGAGGGAAACTTCCGCACAGAGAACGTCCAGTTCGACGTCGCGGAGGTTAACCTCCCCTTCAATGCCATCATTGGCAGGCTGGCCCTGTACCGGTTCATGGCCATTGCCCATTACGGGTATTTGGTCCTCAAGATGCCGTCCTCGGCTGGGGTCCTTACCGTGCTGGGTGACCGCGCCGCTGTGGTGGCAGCTGTCGAGAAGCTGCACGCCCTGGCGGCAGAAACTGTTCGCCCGGATGACGGAGGGAGGGACCCCTCGACCTCCGGTACCAAGGCGCCTGCCAAGGTGCTAAAGGTGCAGTCGTCCGGAGCAGACGATGGACCCGTCAAGACCATCCAGGTCGGCGCGGACTCCTCCCAGACCACCCACATCGCGGGCAATCTGGAGGAGAAATAGGAACTCGCGCTTGTCGCCTTCCTCTAGGCAAATGTCGACGTTTTCGCATGGGAACCATCACAGATGCCTGGGATCCCCAGGGAGGTGATTGAGCACCATCTAAAGATCCACTCTGATGCCAAGACGGTGAGTCAGAAGCCTCGGAGACAGTCCGTTGAGCGGCAGGACTTCATTCGCCAGGAGGTCCAGAAGCTACTAGACGCTGGCTTCATCGAAGAGGTTCATCACCCCGTATGGCTGGCCAACCCAGTCATCGTTCCAAAGGCGAACGGAAAGCTTCGGATGTGCATCGACTACACCAGCCTTAATAAGGCTTGTCCCAAGGACCTATATCCACTTCCACGCATAGATCAGATCGTGGATTCTACCTCCGGGTGCAACCTTTTGTCCTTCTTAGATGCCTACTCTAGGTTCCATCAGATCTAGATGGCTAGGGAAGATAGGGAACATACCGCTTTTGTAACAATGGATGGGCTTTACTGCTATGTTGTAATGCCCTACGGTCTGAGAAACGCCTTGTCGACATTTGTACGGGCGATGAGTAAGACCTTTGGGGACCTCATTAGGGACAGGATAGAGATATACGTCGATGACATCATAGTCAAGACTAAGAGGGGGTCGACTCTGGTGGAAGACCTGACCCTGGTCTTTGACAAGCTGCGGGCGACGCGCACGAAGCTGAACTCGGACAAGTGCGTCTTTGGTGTCTCCGCTGGGAAGTTGTTGGGATTCCTGGTTTCACACCGAGGCATTGAAGAAAACCTAGAGAAAATTAGGGTAATTGAGGCGATGAGGCCTCCAGTCCGGATCAAGGACGTCTAGAAGCTTACGGGGTCCCAGGCCACCCTTAGCCACTTCAACTCACGGCTGGCTGAGAGGGCGCTACCCTTCTTGAAGCTCCTACGGAAGTCTGGACCATTCTCTTGGACCAAGGAGGCAGAACGTGCCTTCCAAGAGTTGAAGCAGCACCTTGTATCCCTACCAATACTGGTAGCTCCGGAGCTAGGGGAGCCGTTGTACTTGTACATTGCAGTGGCTACAGAGGCGGTGAGCATGGTTCTAGTCGTCGAAAGGACGGCGCAACATCCCCAGGGGAGTCAGGAGGTTCCCCTAGGAGAAGATGGTGGTCCAACCACCACGGACCTTGAGGTCCTAGGACCAGCCGTAGGGGTCCGAACCATACAGATGCTGGTCTACTATGTCAGCGAGGTCCTCCACGAAGCAAAGGCCAGGTACCTTGAGACGCACAAGCTCCTCTATACTGTGCTTGTTGCGTCCAGGAAGGTACGCCACTATTTCCAGGCACACAGGGTTGTGGTGGTGACCTCCTTCCCATTAAGGGCCATCCTCCACAACTCTAACGCCACAGGCAACATCGCCAAGTGTGCAGTGGAGCTTGCAGAGTTCCAGCTCGACTTCCAGCCTCGCCACGCTGTCAAGAGCCAAGTCCTGGCTGACTTCATCGTGGAGTGGACCCCTCCCCTAAGCGCTCCTGGGGGTCCAGATCCCGATTTGGACCCCACACCTGCAGAGCCCAGGGTCCCAATCTTCACCGAGCCCCACTAGACGCTCTTCTTCGATGGGTCCACCCACTAGCAAGGTGGTGGTGTTGGGGTGGTCCTCGTCGACCCAAGCGGAGATCAAGTCAAGTACATGGTGCACCTCGAGTTCAAGGCCACCAATAACATGGCGGAATACAAGGCGCTAATCTTCGGCTTGTCTGCGGCCCTATCCTTAGGGATCCGCTAGCTCCTCATGAAGGGGGACTCCTAGCTGATCATCAAGCAGGTCCACGGGGAATGTAGCTGCAACAAGCCCAGGCTCGCAGCTTACCTCCTCCACGTGAGGAAGCTGGAAAAGGACTTCACGGCCCTAGAACTGCAACATGTTCCTTGGGCTGACAACTCAGTGGCAGATGAACTCTTTACGAGGGCATCAACTTGGGCACCCATGCTCGAGGGCGTCTTCGAAAGACAGCTGCTGAGACCTACCGCCTAGCCTGCCGAACTGGGCGACGGGGGCGAGACTAGCACCTCGAAGCTAGCGGTCCCGGTGGCGTATCATCAGCATAACCCACCAAGGATTGTGTCTGCTACAGGGGGCCTTGCCTATCCCTTAGCACCATAGCCAGTATCTCAGAGTGGTCCCGATGCATGGATCTCCGAGATCCGGGACTACCTGAAGGAAAATATCCTTCCTAAAGATCATGTGTCCGCAGAGCGCATAGTACGGTTGGCTAAGCGATACACGATGGTAGAAGGGGATCTCTACCGCCGTGGTGCCAACAGCATTCTCATGCGGTGCATTACCCAGGAGGAGGCCGTGAGTTACTCACGGAGATCCATGGAGGTGAGTGCAGAAGTCATTTCTCATCCCGCACGCTGGTCGGTAAGGCCTTCCGGCACGGCTTCTACTGGTCAACCGCCCTCTAGGATGCAGCTGAGATGGTAAAGTCCTACAAGGTGTGTCAGTTCCATGCAAAGCAGATACACACACCAGCTCAGGCTCTGTAGATGATTCCACCCTCCTGGCCATTCGCCGTATGGAGGTGGATATCCTGGGACCATTTCCCAGGGCCGTCGGCGGGTACCGTTTCCTCTTCGTCGCCATCGACAAGTTCATAAAGTGGCCAGAGGCCATCCCTGTGGTCAATATCACCTAGGGTGCTGTTGTTGCTTTCCTCAGGTCGATTGTCTGTAGATTTGGGGTCCCAAGCCGTATCATTATAGACAACGGGACCCAGTTTACAAGTCGGCTTTTCCATGAGTATTGCGAGGGCATCGGCACCCAGCTCTGCTTTGCGTCTGTGGCTCATCCCAGGAGCAACGGCCAGGCAGAGAGGGCAAACGCAGAAATCCTCAGGGGACTAAAGACACGCACCTATGACTACTTGAAAAAGCATGGTGCAAATTGGGTCAACGAGCTTTCGTCCGTGCTATGGGGGAACCGGACCACACCCATCCGAGCTACCGGGGAGACCCCGTTCTTCCTAGTCTACAGGGTCGAAGCCTGCCTTCTCCCGGAAATCATTATGGGCTCCCCATGGGTCCAAACTTTCGATGAGTCTATGCAGGAACAGCTACGGCGTGAGGACGTGTACTTCATCGACGAGCGCAGATGGCGAGCGGCGATCCAAAATGCACGTACTACCAGGCGCTCAGGCGCTACCATCAGCGGTTCGTGCATAGTAGGGAGCTTAGGGTCGGGGACCAAGTCCTAAGGCGAGTACTGAACTGAGAAGGGCTCCACAAACTCTCCCCCAGTTGGGACGGGCCCTTCAAGGTGATGGAAACATGCCGACACGGGTGTGTCCGCCTTGCCACAACTGAAGGAGTGCCTCTTCCCAATCCCTAGAACATAGAGCATCTCCGTATGTTTTACCCATAAAAGCAAAACTAGGGAATTTAGTTTTCTTCCTTTATAACTAGGTTGCGCATATATGTACGTCAACCCGGTGAGGTCCGCCCTCATAAACCCGGTCTGTTGGCCTACACTCATGTATATCAAGTTATAAGGAAAAGATTCACCCCTAGATTTGTTTTTGTGATGGTTCGTTCTACTTCAATTTACGAACATTATTTTTATCTAACCCACCCATACAGTTTCCCACCCTTGCTGGTATGATGACATCCGAATTGAGTAGCCAGGCTTGCAGTTTAGGACCCCTCTACAGGGTGTCCAGTAGCCTAGGGGCCAGTTCTAGAGAATGGGCACTCGTCCCCTGGGGTGGTCCGGAGCTATGTAGCTGCTTAGCTTGGTTCCGTACCCTAAGCCTACACGCTCCACCACTTTGTGACAGGTATCCTAGTATTTGGAACTATAGTCCTGTGGGTCTGGCAACCTGGGGTCCGGCTCTAGAGAATGGACACTTGTCTCCTGGGGTGGTCCGGAGCTGTGTAGCCGCTTAACCAGGTTCCGTACCCTAAGCCTGCACGCTCCACCACTCTACGATAGGTGTCCTAGGCCACTCTGCGATAGGTACCCTAAGCCTGCACGCTCCACCACTCTGTGATAGGTGTCCTACACCACTCTTGTGCTCAAGAAGTTAAGTCTAAAACTGCAAGAGATGGCTGACTTTAGGGCTCTGTAGATCCAAAAATATAGAGAATTTGCCTAGGGTCACCACATCAAATCTATAGAGCTATGTTAGGAGAACAACTTTGCTTAAGGGATTAAACATTGTTGTTATGAAAAATTTGGAGAAACATGTGCCCAAAGTCGTGATGTCGGACTACTTAAAGTCTGGAGTCAGACTAACAGTGGGATTGCATGAACTTAGAGCTCAATTTTAAGTAGGATATTGTGACATTTTGTGGATGCACAATGTAGCAAAGTTGGAGCTGGTCTATTAAGCTACAACTTTGCTGCAGAGCATTGGTCTAGTTGCCATGGAAAATTGAGAGGAAATTCACCCCAAAACTGGCATGTCAGACTGACTGAAGAAGCGTTTGATGGTATAGTAATCTGAACTTGATCGCTGGTTCAGCCCCCTCGTCGCCGGCGGTCTTTGCCCCGGATTCACGCTAGCCGTCGGGATTCATGCTGCGGGCGTGTGGATTTCGCTCACCATGAAAAGATCTCGTCGCAGATGGGTATGAGCTACTGTGGCCTCGCTGTCCCCTACCCTTTGCACCGACGACGTGGCTTTACGGCCGTCACCGGAGTTGCCGTTCTTCACCGCGATTGTGCCACACTCCAGGCCTTTAACCACGTCGTCACTAGCCGCACCAGCTCGCCGATAACCGCCGTAGCTCCTCAACCGGTGAGTGCCACGGTAAATCGCGCCGGTGACTCACCCCTTCATTCCGGCTGCCACGCGTCTTCACCAAATTCAGTGGCCACCGCTTAGCCCCACTATAAATTGACGGCACGGTCTACTGCGGGTCATCACCAAGCTAGAGCACCCACTCTCGTCTCCAATCATCCACTGTAGCACTTCAATTCGGGTTTTCCCCCAAATTGGATCTTCGCGCCGCCATAGATAGCCCTTCCGTGGCCGGACCACTCGGGTATGGCTATGTACTTTTTGAGTGTTGTTTTAGTAGCTTTGTATACCCGTAAAGCTTGCCATGGTAGCCATTGGACCAATTCGGGCATGATTGAACGGGAACGTGGGCTCGACGTCACGGTTTCCGCCGTGTACATGGGTAGAACACTCTCTATGTGTGCCCGCCAAAATTGAAGCATGTTCTCGGGTCGCCTTAGGTCAGGAATGGTCATCTCGTAGCTACTTTAGACAGTCACCGCCGGCCAAGGCCAGTACGTGCCGCGTCGGTGATCGACGGCGAGTGCGCCGTGGCCAGGGGTTTATTTGGAGAAGAAACAGAAGTCGGGGGACCTCTGTGTAACTGTCAGAGAGAGAATGAATAGTGGTTAAGGATTCTTAACGAATTATTCAAATAGTGAGGGCCTCTGTGTAAATTTGCCAGCGCGGGTGCGCGCGGGCGCGGTTTCACCAGTGGATGGGCCGACCTGGGCCAAATTCGATCCAGAACTATTCAAGTCTTTTTCCTTTTCTTTTTCTGCCAGAGCTAAAGAAATTCTAGAAAATTGTAGAAAAATCCTGAAAATGCAAGACCAATTTTGTTAGACTTCTAATTTCCTATAGAATTTAATAAAAATAGTTTCATGAATTTTAGTCCAAATAGGAAATTATAGAGCATTTAAAATAGCCAAGAACCATGCTTCTGGATTTTTAGAGAATAAATAATAAATCCAAAATTCACTAAATTCTTAGGGTAATCTCTAAATAATATTTAGAAGCTTTAGGTAAAATTTGGTATGCTTTGGACCATGTTTGATACTTAAAACCCAAAAACCCTAGCCCCCTGCCTTGAAAACTTCACTATTGACTCCGGAAACCCTAAGTTCTCGAAGATCCGTGAAGGAAAAATGTATTCAAGACTTTAGATAATAAACTTTAATTATCTTTGCACTCTCATGAGCATTACATGGACATTCATTATTATGTATGGCTATATCTAGAAAACGAAGAAGAAGTAGAAGTCGAAGAAGCGAAGACTTCACCCCCACAACCTGAGGAACATCAGGCAGGCAACTGTTTTTATTTCGATATCTGCGGAACCGAGCCTAATTCACCAGTAACACAAGGCAAGCCCCGGTGCATTTGCCACCTCCTAGTTCCTTTCGAAATCTTCCTCACTTACTTGATGCATTAGGTGATACGAGTTGTGTGGTAAACGATTGCTTCATCTCCTTCCTTGGACTTGATTATTTCCTAAATCCCTGTTTTACAAAAGGTTTTACTTATGCTTAGCTTTGCCTTAGAAAAACAAAATGTTTTGTTTTCTCAAAAGATGATGCTGCAAAGTGGGAGGGATGTTTTCAAAAACAAAACTTGATGGTGAAACCATCATGGCCATGATGGGTTCAACATCGGAAAAGATGTACCTCTGCCAGGTACCAAACTTTGGGTTTGAAATGATTAAGCTGAGACCGGGTGGGTGACTTGCACGAGAAGAGAGTCTCGATGTAGTGTCTCCGTCTGAGTCGATTAAGGACCGTGTCGATGTAGGCTTGATGATCGAGGACCCTTTAACTGGTCACATGCCTCGTCATGGGTAAGCTTTGCCTCGGGCAGACTAATACCAGAATAAGATACCATGCAATGGGAGTGGAGAGATGGCGAGAGTAGCGTGTACCCTCCGTGGCAAGAGGCTGGACGGTGGTGTATCTGTGCTCTCGGTTGGCGTGAACCTGATCTGGTCTTAAGAACCCCGGTGGCGAGTTGACATATGCAAGGGTTAAGTGCTACATATGTCGTGTGATTGGAGATCCTCAGCTGAGTATAATCGATTCGGATCACCGTAACTTCGCGGTTATGAAGACTTGGTCACTGACCTACACGTAGAACTCCAGTAAAGATGAATGGTGATTAAGAAATTGGCTAGTATAGGTCAAGTGATTGAACTAGGGTAGAAAGAACTCTAGCTGCAGGTAATTTTTACTTAACCTGACAAATAAAACTGGATTTTTAAGGATCCGCTCTTAGTAAGCATTTCTGCAAACAGAGTCATTGATTATTGATAAGCCTTACCTTGACTCCCTCTAGCCAGCATACCCTTGAGAGTCTTTTCTTTAGTCGGGTAAGACTTGCTGAGTAATTCCATACTCTGGGCTTTATCCCTTGTTGTTTTAGGTGAAGAAGCGGCAAACTTTTGTTGCTTCTGTTCAAAGGTGGTACCAAAGGAAGAGAATCAAGACTAAAGCTGTGGGAGGAAAGGATCCTCCGTAAAACTTTTGTTTAATACTTATCGGGAGGGGTTTTTGCCTCCCGTGATTTGTAATAATAATACTCAGCACTCATATATTATGTTCTGGTCTGTAACTATATAACTCTGTCTTACTTTTCAATAAAGGTAAGTTAATGTAATTGCTCCTGCATTTTCGCACCTCCGATGTATTGTAATGCCTGCGTGACAGGTGAAACAGTCTTGGGAAAGGTAAGGAAAGCAGATACCGAACTTGTCAAGTGATTCAAGGGCATCTGCAGGGTTGTCTGAGGTCCGTTGGACAAGGACAACTGTAGGTGTGCCTAATGACTTGGGAGGTTCCGTCATAGCTGGTATCGGAGCGAAGCCCATCTCTGCAGAGGTTATGAGGCATCTTCAAAAAGAATTTTCAAAGACTTATCTAGAAAATTTCTTTCTTTCTTATCTAGCTTCCTTCTGAAGTACTTATTTGAAAGACTAGATGGTAGAGTGCAATGTATAGAAGGTGTGAATCAACTAAGGTTGATTCTGTAATTATACATGCATCATGCTACAAACTATGTTAATAAGATTTTCCCCTCATGGAGATATGCTGCCGCACACAAGAAAGACCGCACGCAAGTCTACCGGGCCGATTGGCGTATCTTGCCATCAACTTGCCCCACAGCATGAAGACAGCAGCAGTGGTAGCAACGATCCAATTGGGGATCTAGAAGCCCAAGTTGATCAGCTTCGATCACAACTCCGTCGCAAGAATGACATATGGGTCGCGGATGGTGAAAGAATAAACGAATTAAGAACAGACATCCGCCACCTGCAAGATCAGCTCGTGGAACGAGATCTAGCGCTCGACTGGGCGGTTCACTCTCGTTCGCTTGCTTGGGCTAAGGAAGCTAAAGCTCGAGCCCGTGTGGAGGAGCTTAGCACCACCATAGACCACTTGCAAGTGTATTGTAATACACTACATGAAGAAGTTCATGTATTGTATTCCCAACTGCACCCCAATGTACCTGCGAATCCTGTCAGGATAGAAGCCGGACCTTCTGGGACAGCAGGAGAAGCCTTTGGTGGTGAACTAGACCTTTTTAGGCCTCCTCCCTCTATGAAGTTGGTGGATGAATGGTCTCCTACTCCCAACAGCGAGGCTACTAAGAGTGACAAGAAGCAAGAGTAGTATAGTGTAGAAGTAGTAGTAATGTATAATAGGTAATGTAATCCTGTTGTAAAATTCGAGTCTGTAACATTACCCTTGTAGTAATGTAAAATGGATGGTTTTCTTTGGCATTATATTCTTCCAAATGTTTGTTGCCTCAGATGCCTTCCAAGACTCATGCACAGGATGGAGCAGGGACCTCCCATGGGAGGGAAGCAACTCCGAACCCACCCCCAATACCTCCAACGTTAGCTGAGGCCATCACTGCCTTGGTTAACGCTACGGCTGACAACACCCGCTTTCTGTGGGAAATGGCGGGTCAACAGTTACAACAACAAGGCAGGCGAGCATATCAGCAAGGACCCCGTGAAACATCGTATTTGGATTTCTCCGAGACACGCCCTCCGTTGTTCGTCAAGGCGGAAGATCCTCTGGAAGCGGATGAATGGATCCGCGTTATCGAGAAGAAGTTCGGGCTTCTCCGATGTACAGAGATTCAAAAGCCCCTATTCGCAGCACAACAATTGCGCGGCCCTGCCAGCACCTGGTGGGGAAATTTTGTAGCCGTTCAACTGGCTGGTCATCAAATAACTTGGGATGAGTTCAAGTTGGCTTTCTGGGAGCACTATATACCTGAAGGGGTCCTCCACATGAAGTAGGAGGAGTTTATGAAGCTGAAACAGGGTGGGGATACTGTCACTCAGTATCTCAATAAATTCAACCATTTGTCTCAATATGCTATTGATCAAGTCAACACGGACCTAAAGAAGAGAAATTACTTCATGAGAGGCCTAAATGACCGAATGCAAAGGAAGATGGCCACCTGCATTGATCTTTCCTACGGAAGGGCTGTTAGTACTCCACTGGAAGTCGAGGCTAAATATGCAGGTTCCAGAAAATCCAAGGGTTACGGAGGCGACAGACCCAATCAGGGGTCTGAAAAAAGACAAAGGTTGGTTATCCGACCTTTTAATCCAAATCACTCTTCACCGCGTCCACCCTCCTACCCTTTCAAGCAACCGGTTTTCATTCGCCCCGCTACTGCCCCTACTCCAACAAATCAGCCGAGTGCCCCTGGTACTCGTTTCCCTGCCCTCCCAAGCTCTTCAACTGGCTGTTTCAACTGTGGAAAGTCCGGACACTTTATCAAGGACTATCCCTACCCGAAGTAGAATCACTCAAGTAATCAGCAGAGTTCTAGGAATTCCGCTCAAGGAAAGGGAAATGCGGCAAACAATACCGCGGGCAAGAATATGAGGAAAACGGGGCGGATTTGTTATACTCAAGTGGCCACAACACCGGAAGGCGAACCGGTTATGATGGGTACGTTTCTCGTAGCCAATCACCCCGCAATTATTCTTTTTAATTCTGGCGCTTCGCATACTTTCATAAGCAAGAAGTTTGTGGAGCAACATTGCATTCCATACCATGAATCAAGGGAAGGGTTTAAAATTCATTCGCCTGGGGGACAAATATTTACTAAAGAAGTGGCTTTCCAAGTGCCCGTAACATTGGCTGAACGGGACTTTCCTACTAATATGATTGTTTTGAAAGGCCAAGATATAGATGTAATTCTGGGCATGAATTGGTTGGCCCAACATAAAGCTATTCTCAACACTAATTTGAGAACTGTCAGATTGAGTCATGGCCAAGAAGAGGTTCTCCTGACCATCCCCATAGCCATTCCAGCTAAACCATTTGGCAGAGTGTATGAAGCTATCATACCGGAGATCCAAAATATTTCGATAGTATATGAGTTCCCAAACGTTTTTCCAGAAGATTTGCCCGGATTGCCTCCAGAAAGAGATGTAGAATTTGTGATTGAGTTGAAGCCCGGTACGGCTCCTATTTCTAGAAGGTCATACCGAATGCCTCCAAATGAACGGGCAGAGCTCAAGACCCAATTACAAGATCTACTAGAGAAGGGATTCATCCGACCAAGCTCATCACCATGGGGATGTCCAGCCATCTTTGTTAAGAAGAAGGATCAAACACTTCGGATGTGCATGGATTATAGACCCCTTAATGAGGTTACCATCAAGAATAAGTACCCTCTTCCTCGGATTGACATTTTATTTGATCAACTAACTGGAGCAAGGGTATTCTCTAAGATTGACCTCAGATCGGGCTATCATCAGATCCGTATCCGACCCGAAGATATACCGAAGACCGCATTTACTAAGTGGTATGGTTTATTTGAATATCTGGTTATGTCTTTCGGACTAACAAATGCTCCTGCCCACTTCACCTATCTTATGAACTTGGTATTCATGCCTGAGCTGGATAAGTTTATAGTGGTATTCATTGATGATATCTTGATATATTCCAAGAATAAAGAGGAGCATGCTCAGCATTTACGGATCGTGTTGACGCGCTTAAGAGAGCACCAATTATATGCTAAGTTTAGTAAGTGCGCATTCTGGCTGGAGGAGATCCAGTTTCTGGGACATGTATTATCTGCCAAGGGGATTGCGGTGGATCCCAACAAGGTCAAGGATATTTTGGAGTGGAAACCCCCAACCACGGTGCATCAAGTCTGAAGTTTCCTTGGACTAGCTGGCTATTACCGCCGATTCATACCAGATTTTTCCAAGCTCGTGAAACCAATCACAAGTTTATTGAAGAATGATACTAAATTTATTTGGTCTTCAAAGTGTAATGAAGCCTTTGAACAGTTGAAGGTATTATTAACCACTGCTCCGGTATTGGCTCAACTGGATATTGAAAAACCCTTTGATGTGTATTGTGATGCATCAGGCAGTGGTCTTAGCTGTGTTCTAATGCAAGAAGGCCGAGTGATAGCTTATGCTTCAAGGCAGTTGCGCCGGCATGAGGAACATTATCCCACTCATGATCTGGAGTTAGCTGCAGTGGTTCATGCCCTAAAAATCTGGCATCATTATCTACTAGGGAATATCTGTCACATTTATACAGATCATAAAAGTTTGAAGTACATATTCACCCAGTCAGAATTGAACATGAGACAGAGGCGATGGCTCGAGCTTATTAAGGACTATGAATTGGAAATTCATTATCACCCAGGCAAGGCCAATGTAGTGGCAGATGCACTCAGCCGTAAGACTTCCTGTCACTGTCTTACGGTGAAGACCTATGACAATACACTATGCTAGGAGATGGAAAAGTTGAACCTAAGAATGATCCAACATGGAACCTTAAATCAACTAAAGCTTGAGTCAGTCCTTTTACAAAGAATAATGGATGCTCAAAAGGATAATGAGGGTATGAAACACATCCATGAGAAGATAAAGGCTGGAAGAGCCAAATGTTTCAGAAAAGACGATCAAGGCATTGTATGGTTCAACAACCGCATAGTTGTGCCAAAGAATGAAGAAATCCGCCAGCAAATATTAGATGAAGCACATCTTAGTCGCTATTCTATTCATCCCGGAAGCACTAAGATGTATCATGATCTAAAACAACATTATTGGTGGACAAAGATGAAGATTGAAATCGCACGCTATGTGGCAAAATGTGACACTTGTAGGCGTGTCAAAGCCATACACATGAAGACTGTGGGTCCATTACAATCTTTACCTATCCCTACATGGAAATGGGAAGATATAAGCATGGACTTCATTGTGGGATTGCCCAGAACAGCAAAAGGATATGATTCCATCTAGGTTATTGTTGATCGGCTTACAAAAATTGCTCATTTTCTGCCAGTCAAAACATATTACCCGGTCCTCACATATGCGGAACTGTACATTTCTCGTATTCTCAGTTTGCACGGTATTCCGAAGACTATAGTGTCGGATCGTGGACCTCAATTTGTGTCCAAATTCTGGGAAGAACTTCACAAGTCCTTGGGTACTAAATTGCTCCACAGTTCGGCCTATCATCCTCAAACCAGTGGTCAAACTGAGAGGGTAAATCAAATACTTGAAGATATGTTGCGAGCATGTGTTCTGGAATTCCCGCAGAAATGGTATGATTGTTTACCATTAGCGGAGTTCTCATATAATAATAGCTATCAAGAAAGCATTGAGGTGGCACCCTTCGAAGCTTTGTATGGCCGACGGTGTCGTACTCCGTTAAACTGGTCTGAACCAGGTGAAAGAAGTTTCTTTAGGCCAGATATGGTATAGGAGACCGAAGAAAAAGTTTGGCGAATAATTCATAATTTGAAGAAAGCTCAAGCTCGACAGAAGAGTTATGCAGACAAATGACGGATGCCCTTGTACTTTCTGGTTGGAGATCATGTCTACCTCAAAGTTTCACCAATGAAGGGGGTAACACGTTTCGGGGTAAAAGGGAAGCTTGCACTCCGGTACATTGGTCCTTTCCCTATACTTGAGCAATGTGGACCAGTGGCATACCGACTTCAACTACCTGAAACCTTGTCTGTTGTACATAATGTGTTCCACGTGTCTCAACTGAAGAAATGTCTTCGGGTTCCCGATCGAACCATTAAAGTAATAGATGTTGCCTTAGAGCCAGACTTGACATATTCAGAACATCCTATTCGAGTCCTGGATCAAAAGGACAGAATTACCTGAAGAAGAACTCTCAAATTTTACAAGATACAGTGGAACCAGCATTCAGAAGATGAGGCTACATGGGAAACTCAAGACTTTTTAGAAAAGAATTTGCTAGGCTTTTTAGCCTCATGTAATTTGTAAAGTGTATACAATTGTTGTAATAAAGGAGTGAGCCCCAAACCACCCCTGCCTTGTACCAAGAATAAGGAAATAAAAATGTGAAGCATTTCCTTTTCCATTACTTGCCTTAGGACTTCTAATCTCGGGACGAGATTCTTTTATGGGGGGAAGGATGTAACACCCCTAGTGTTAGTGTTACTAAAACTTGAGCATAACATCATAATCATAGCATATCATGTGTTTGTCACACCTATAATGCATTCACTAGGCAAAAATTTCAAACAAGTTGTGTTGATATAACATTTTGTGGATTAAACCCTAGGGTAAGATACCTAACCCTAGATTGGGCTTAAAGGGGTAACCAAAGCTTAACTAAGAGAACACTCTAAAGCTTAACTATAATAATCATAAAATATCACTATGAATGGGCTAAAGTGGTATTAAAACCCTAAAAGTACCACAAACCCTAAATAGAACCCTAGAAAGCCCTAAACTTAAACCCAAGGGGGCTAAGTGCAAAATTAGTGCACTTTTGGACCAAAGTGCAAAAAACCATGGAAGTAAAGCATCTTAAGTCATATGGTTCACAAATAAGTGGATTTGCAAGTTAAACCCTAAGTTTTGGGCTTATTTGCAAAAAGGTCACTCTTGTGCTCAAGAAGTTAAGTCTGAAAACAGCAAGAGAGGGCTGACTTTAGGGCTCTGTAGATCCAAAAATATAGAGAATTTGCCTAGGGTCACCACATCAAATCTATAGAGCTATGTTAGGAGAACAACTTTGCTTAAGGGATTAAACATTGTTGTTATGAAAAATTTGGAGAAAATGTGCCCAAAGTTGTGATGTCAGACTATTTAAAGTCTGGAGTCAGACTAACAGTGGGATTGCATGAACTTAGAGCTCAATTTTAAGTAGGATATTGTGACATTTTGTGGATGCACAATGTAGCAAAGTTGGAGCTGGTCTATTAAGCTACAACTTTGCTGCAGAGCATTGGTCTAGTTGCCATGGAAAATTGAGAGGAAATTCACCCCAAAACTGGCATGTCAGACTGACTGAAGAAGCGTTTGATGGTACAATAATCTGAACTTGATCGCTGGTTTAGCCCCCCTCGTCGCCGACGGTCTTTGCGCCCGGATTCATGCTGACCGTCGGGATTCGTGCCGCGGGCGTGTGGATTTCGCTCACCATGAAAAGATCTCGTCGCGGATGGGTATGAGCTACTGTGGCCTCGCTGTCCCCTACCCTTTGCACCGGCGACGTGGCTTTACGGCCATCACCGGAGTTGCCATTCTTCACCGCGATTGTGCCAAGCTCCAGGCCTTTAACCACGTCGTCACTAGCCGCACTAGCTCGCCGATAACCGCTGTAGCTCCTCAACCGGTGAGTGCCACGGTAAATCGTGCCAGTGACTCACCCCTTCATTCTGACCGCCGCGCGTCTTCACCAAATTCACTGGCCACCGCTTAGCCCCACTATAAATTGACGACATGGACTACTGCGTTGGGCCATCACCAAGCCAGAGCACCCACTCTCGTCTCCAATCATCCACTGTAGCACTTCAATTCGGGTTTTCCCCCAAATTGGATCTCCGCGCCGCCGTAGATAGCCCTTCCATGGCTGGACCACTCGGGTATGGCTATGTACTTTTTGAGTGTTGTTTTAGTAGCTTTGTATACCCGTAAAGCTCGCCGTGGCAGCCATTGGACCAATCCAGGCATGATTGAACGGGAACGCGGGCTTGACGTCACGGTTTCCGCCGTGTACGTGGGTAGAACACTCTCTATGTGTGCCCGCCAAAATTGAAGCCTGTTCTCGAGTCGCCTTAGGTCAGGAATGGTCATCCCGTAGCTATTTTAGACACTCACCGCTGGCCATGGCCAGTACGTGCCGCGTCGGTGATCGACGACGAGCACGCCGTGGCCAGGGGTTTATTTGGAGAAGAAACAGAAGTCGGGGGACCTCTATGTAACTGTCAGAGAGAGAATGAATAGTGGTTAAGGATTCTTAACGGATTATTCAAATAGCAAGGGTCTCTGTGTAAATTTGTCAGCGCAGGCGGGCGCGGGCGCGGTTTCACCAGTGGATGGGCCGACCTGGGCCAAATTCGGTCCAGAACTATTCATGTCTTTTTCCTTTTCTTTTTCTGCCAGAGCTAAAGAAATTCTAGAAAATTGTAGAAAAATCCTAAAAATGCAAGACCAATTTTGTTAGACTTCTAATTTCCTATAGAAATTAATAAAAATAGTTTCATGATTTTTAGTCCAAATAGGAAATTATAGAGCATTTAAAATAGCCAAGAACCATGCTACTGGATTTTTAGAGAATAAATAATAAATCCAAAATTCACTAAATTTTTGGGGTAATCTCTAAATAATATTTAGAAGCCTTGGGTAAAATTTGGTATGTTTTGGACCATGTTTGATACTTAAAACCCAAAAACCCTAGCCCCCCTGCCCTGTGAACTTCACTATTGACTCCGGAAACCCTAAGTTCTCGGAGATCCGTGAAGGAAAATTGTATTCAAGACTTTAGATAATAAACTTTTATTATCTTTGCACTCACATGAGCATTACGTGGACATTCATTATTATGTATGGCTATATCTAGAAAACGAAGAAGAAGTAGAAGTCGAAGAAGCGAAGATTTCACCCCCACCACCTGAGGAACATCAGGCAGGCAACTATTTTTATTTCGATATCTGCGGAACCGAACCTGATTCACCAGTAACACAAGGCAAGCCCCGGTGCATTTGCCACCTCCTTGTTCCTTTTAAAATCTTTCTCACTTACTTGATGCATTAGGTGATAGGAGTTGTGTGCTAAACTATTGCTGCATCTCCTTCCTTGGACTTGATTATTTCCTAAATCCCTGTTTTAAAAAGGTTTTCCTTATGCTTAGCTTTGCCTTAGAAAAATAAAATGTTTTGTTTTCTCAAAAGATGATGTTGCAAAGTGGGAGGGATGTTTTCAAAAACAAAACTTGATGGTGAAACCATCATGGCCATGATGGGTTCAACATCAGAAAAGACGTACCTCTACTAGGTACCAAACTTCGGGTTTGAAATGATTAAGCTGAGACCGGGCGGGTGACTTGCACGAGAAGAGAGTCTCGATGTAGTGTCCCCGTATGAGTCGATTAAGGACCGTGTCGATGTAGGCTTCATGATCAAGGACCCTTTAACTGGTCACATGCCTCGTCATGGGTAAGCTTTGCCTCGGGTAGACCAATACCAGAATAAGATACCACGCAATGGGAGTGGAGAGATGGCGAGAGTAGTGTGTACCCTCCGTGGCAAGAGGCTGGACAGTGGTGTATCTGTGCTCTCGGTTGGCGTGAACCTGATCTGGTCTTAAGAACCCTGGTGGCGAGTTGACATATGCAAGGGTTAAGTGCTACATATGTCATGTGATTGGAGATCCTCAGCTGAGTATAATCGATTCGGATCGCCGTAACTTCGCGGTTATGAAGACTTGGTCACTGACCTACACGTAGAACTCCAGTAAAGATGAATGGTGATTAAGAAATTGGCTAGTATAGGTCAAGTGATTGAACTAGGGTAGAAAGAACTCTAGCTGCAGGTAATTTTTACTTAACCTGACAAATAAAACTAGATTTTTAAGGATCCACTCTTAGTAAGCATTTCTGCAAACAGAGTCATTGATTATTGATAAGCCTTACCTTGACTCCCTCTAGCCAGCATACCCTTGAGATTCTTTTCTTTAGTCGGGTAAGACTTACTGAGTAATTCCATACTCAGGGCTTTATCCCATATTGTTTTAGGTGAAGAAGCGGCAAACTTTTGTTGCTTCTATTCAAAGGTGGTACCAAAGGAAGAGAATCAAGACTAAAGTTGCGGGAGGAAAGGATCCTCCGTAAAACTTTTGTTTAATACTTATTGGGATGGGTTTTTGCCTCCCATGGTTTGTAATAATAATACTCATCACTCATATATTATGTTCTGGTCTGTAACTATATAACTCTGTCTTACTTTTCAATAAAGGTAAGTTAATGTAATTGCTCCCGCATTTTCGCACCTCCGATGTATTGTAATGTCTGCGTGACGGGTGAAACGCTCTTGGGAAAGGTAAGGAAAGCAGATACCGAACTTGTCAAGTGATTCAGGGGCACCTGCAGGGTTGTCTGAGGTCTGTTGGACAAGGACAACTCTAGGTGGGCCTAATGACTTGGGAGGTTCCGTCACATTGGCCATGCAGGAAGAGCTCAACAACTTCAAGAGGAATGAAGTTTGGAGCCTGGTGCCATGTCCAAAGCAAAACGTTGTGGGAACCAAGTGGGTGTTCCGCAATAAGCAAGACGAGCACGGGGTGGTGACAAGAAACAAGGTTCGACTTGTGGCAAAAGGTTATGCCCAAGTCGCAGGTTTGGATTTTGAGGAGACTTTTGCTCCTGTGGCTAGGCTAGAGTCTATTCCCATTCTATTAGCCTATGCCGCTCACCATTCCTTCAGGTTGTTTCAAATGGACGTGAAGAGCGCTTTCCTCAACGGGCCAATCAAGGAGGAGGTATACGTGGAACAACCCCTGGCTTTGAGGATGACAGGCATCCTAACCACGTTTTTAAGCTCTCTAAGGCGCTCTATGGACTTAAGCAAGCCCCAAGAGCATGGTATGAATGCCTTAGAGATTTCTTAATTGCTAATGCTTTCAAGGTTGGGAAAGCCGATCCCACTCCTTTCACTAAGACTTGTGACGGTGACCTTTTTGTGTGCCAAATTTATGTCGATGACATAATATTTGGTTCTACTAACCAAAATTCTTGTGAGGAGTTTAGCAGGGTGATGACTCAAAAATTTGAATTGCCTATGATGGGTGAGTTGACCTACTTCCTTGGGTTCCAAGTGAAGCAACTCAAGGACGGCACCTTCATCTCCCAAATAAAGTACACACAAGATCTTCTCAAGCGGTTTGGGATGAAGGACGCCAAGCCCGCAAAGACACCTATGGGAACCGACGGGCACGTCGACCTCAACAAAGAAGGTAAGTCCGTTGATTAAAAGGCATACCGGTCTATGATAGGTTCCTTGCTTTATTTATGTGCTAGTAGACCGGACATTATGCTATGTGTATGCATGTGTGCTAGATTTCAATCCGACCCCAAGGAATGTCACCTTGTGGCCGTTAAGCGAATTCTTAGGTATTTAGTTACTACGCCTTGCTTCGGGATCTGGATTCAGATCGCCGTAACTTCGCGGTTATGAAGACTTGGTCACTGATCTACACGTAGAACTCCAGTAAAGATGAATGGTGATTAAGAAATTGGCTAGTATAGGTCAAGTGATTGAACTAGGGTAGAAAGAACTCTAGCTGCAGGTAATTTTTACTTAACCTAACAAATAAAACTGGATTTTTAAGGATCCACTCTTAGTAAGCATTTCTGCAAACAGAGTCATTGATTATTGATAAGCCTTACCTTGACTCCCTCTAGCCAGCATACCCTTGAGAGTCTTTTCTTCAGTCGGGTAAGACTTACTGAGTAATTCCATACTCAGGGCTTTATCCCATGTTGTTTTAGGTGAAGAAGCGGCAAACTTTTGTTGCTTCTATTCAAAGGTGGTACCAAAGGAAGAGAATCAAGACTAAAGCTATGGGAGGAAAGGATCCTCCATAGAACTTTTGTTTAATACTTATCGGGATGGGTTTTTGCCTCCCGTGGTTTGTAATAATAATACTCATCACTCATATATTATGTTCTGGTCTGTAACTATATAACTATGTCTTACTTTTCAATAAAGGTAAGTTAATGTAATTGCTCCCGCATTTTCGCACCTCCGATGTATTGTAATGTCTGTGTGACGGGTGAAACGCTCTTGGGAAAGGTAAGGAAAGCAGATACCAAACTTGTCAAGTGATTTAGGGGCACCTGCTGGGTTGTCTAAGGTCCATTGGAAAAGGACAACTGTAGGTGGGCCTAATGACTTGGGAGGTTCCGTCACATTGGCCATGCAGGAAGAGCTCAACAACTTCAAGAGGAATGAAGTTTGGAGCCTGGTGCCATGTCCAAAGCAAAACGTTGTGGGAACCAAGTGGGTGTTCCGCAATAAGCAAGACGAGCATGGGGTGGTGACAAGAAATAAGGCTCGACTTGTGGCAAAAGGTTATGCCCATGTCACAGGTTTGGATTTTGAGGAGACTTTTGCTCCTGTGGCTAGGCTAGAGTCTATTCCCATTCTATTAGCCTATGCCGCTCACCATTCCTTCAGGTTGTTTCAAATGGACATGAAGAGCGCTTTCCTCAACGGGCCAATCAAGGAGGAGGTATACGTGGAACAACCCCTGGCTTTGAGGATGACAGGCATCCTAACCACGTTTTTAAGCTCTCTAAGGCGCTCTATGGACTTAAGCAAGCCCCAAGAGCATGGTATGAATGCCTTAGAGATTTCTTAATTGCTAATGCTTTCAAGGTTGGGAAAGCCGATCCCACTCCTTTCACTAAGACTTGTGACGGTGACCTTTTTGTGTGCCAAATTTATGTCGATGACATAATATTTGGTTCTACTAACCAAAATTCTTGTGAGGAGTTTAGCAGGGTGATGACTCAAAAATTTGAAATGCCTATGATGGGTGAGTTGACCTACTTCCTTGGGTTCCAAGTGAAGCAACTCAAGGACGACACCTTCATCTCCCAAACAAAGTACACACAAGATCTTCTCAAGCGGTTTGGGATGAAGGACGCCAAGCCCGCAAAGACACCTATGGGAACCGACGGGCGCGTCGACCTCAACAAAGGAGGTAAGTCCGTTGATTAAAAGGCATACCGGTCTATGATAGGTTCCTTGCTTTATTTATGTGCTAGTAGACCGGACATTATGCTATGTGTATGCATGTGTGCTAGATTTCAATCCAACCCCAAGGAATGTCACCTTGTGGCCGTTAAGCGAATTCTTAGGTATTTAGTTGCTACGCCTTGCTTCGAGATCTGGTATCCAAAGGGGTCTACCTTTGACTTAGTTGGATATTCAGACTCCGATTATGCTGGATGCAAGGTTGATAGGAAGAGTACATCAGGGACGTGCCAATTCTTAGAAAGGTCCCTGGTGTCTTGGAGTTCAAAGAAACAAACATCTGTTGCCCTATCCACCACTGAGGCCGAGTATGTTGTCGCAGGACAGTGCTGCGTGCAACTACTTTGGATGAGGCAAACCCTCAGGGACTTTGGCTACAATCTGAGCAAAGTCCCACTCCTATGTGACAATGAGAGTGCAATCCGTATGGCGGATGATCCTATTGAACACAGCCGCACTAAGCACATAGACATCCGGCATCACTTCCTGAGAGACCACCAGCAAAAGGGAGATATCGAGGTGTACCATATTAACACCGAGAACCAGCTAGCCGATATCTTTACCAAGCCTTTAGATGAGAAAAGGTTTTGCAGGTTGCATAGTGAGCTAAATGTCTTAGATTCGCGTAACTTGGATTGATCTATAGCATACATGTGTTCTATGCCTTTGATTATGTTACTTTATGCATTTAAATCCATTATTGTTTATTTATGGTGCTCAAGTTGTACACAGGATCCCCGGACCTCACAAGTCCATGTGTGAATGATGCACATATTTAGGGGGAGATGTGCTACAACTTGACCCTTTGAGACTAACCTTTGTGTTTGAGTATTCTTGATGTAGTCTCAAAGGTGCATTGAAAGGGAAAATGGACTTGGACATTGCAAAGACTTCCACTGCACTCCGGTATTGGTGTATCTACTTCCAAGTTCATACCTATGCTCTTATTGCCTTTTTGCTCTTAATTGACAATTTTGGTGAGGCAATGGGGTTAAAGGGCCAAGAATAATCCCGTTTTGGTGCTTAATGCCAAAGGGAGAGAAATTAAGGCCAAAGCAAGCAAATGGATCAGCTACCACTTGTAAATTTTGAAAACAATAGAGTTAGAACTTTTGATTTGCCAAAATACTCTAATTGCAAAATTTGGTCTCTTATGGGGGAGAATTTTGATTATGGGAAAAAGGGGGAGTTTTTGGCTCTTGATCATTTTCACTCTTGGATTATCTCTCTTGATGCCCAAACAAGTGAGTTTAAATTAGAGATAGGAAAATGAATTTGATTTGCAAAAACAAACCAAGTGGTGGCAAAGATTGATCCAAATATGTCAAAACTTGTGCAAAGACAATTTTGTTCTCAATTGCATTGATGTTGCGCTTCTTTTGGTTGCTTTTGGATGTGTTGGCATAAATCACCAAAAAGGGGGAGTTTGAAAGGGAAATGTGCCCTTAGGCAATTTCTATTATGTTTTAGTGATTAAGTGTCCAACACATTTGATTAAGTTCTTATGTGCTAAATAAAGAGAAAAGTGCAAATCAAGACATGAGGTATGTTTCTAGACTTAGTACATTGTTTTGAGTACTAACATATTTTGTCTAAGTGCTAGAAACAGGAAAAGAAAAGGATTGCAAAAGACTGGTTGTGTGTAGCCGAAGATCAGCTCAGTCTGGCACACCAGACAGTCCGGTGCCTCACGTCACGCGTCACGCGCGGAATCCTCGGCCGACCGTTGGCCCGGCTGACTATTGGCACACCGAACAGTCCGGTGCCTCACCGGACAGTCCGGTGAATTATAGCCGTACGCCGTTAATCGCTTCCCGAGAGCGACGACTTCGCCTGTGAATGGCTCACCAGACAGTCCGGTGCACCACCGGATAGTCCGGTGATTTATAGCCGTACGCCGTTGATCGCCTCCCGAGAGCAGCCAGTTGACAGTCGCCAGCCTGGCGCACCGGACACTGTCCGGTGCACCACCGGACAGTCCGGTGCACCCAGACCGAGTTGTCTTTGGCTAAACAAAGCCATCTCTTTTCCAATTTGATTTCTTCTGTTTCCAGCACTTAGACACAATACATTAGTTCTTAAAACAATGTACCAAGTCTAGAAACATACCTTTAGACTTGATTTGCACTTTGTCCATCACTTGTCATAGATTAACACCTAAGCACTTGTGTTGGACACTAAATCACCAAAATACTTAGAAATGGCCCAAAGGCACATTTCCCTTTCAATCTCCCCCTTTTTGGTGATTTATGCCAACACAACACAAAGCAACTAGAACAAGTGCAATATCAATGCAAATAAGAACATAAATTGTTTTGATTCAACTTTGGCATATTTGGATCATACTTTGCTACCACTTGGTTTTGTTTTTGCAAATCAACCTCAATTTCCTATCTCTAAGTCAAATTCACTTGTAGAGACATAAAGAGAGGTATTCCAAGAGAAATTGATCAAAGATTCAAAAACTCCCCCTTTTTCCCATAATCAAACATTCTCCCCACAAGAGACCAACTTTTGACAAAGAGAGACAACAAGAGGATTTTGACAAAACAAAAGCTCTATTCTACTGTTTTCAAAATTCTCAAGTGGTAGCTGATCCATTTCTTGCTTTGGCCTTATTTTCTCCCCCTTTGGCATTAAGCACCAAAACGGGATCAATCTTGGCCCTAAAACCTCATTGCCTCACCAAAAACTTCACATAAGAGTACAAAGGCAATAAGGAGATGGAAATGAACTTGGAGCGAGTTACCCTCTCATCGAAGTGCAGTGGAAGTCTTTCATGGTCCAAGTCCACCTTTCCCTTTCAATCCACCTTTGAGACTAAATCAAGCAAACTCAAGCACATGGTTAGTCTCAAAGGGTCAAGTTGTAGCACATCTTCCCCTAAATATGTGCATTACTCACACATGGACTTGTGAGGTCCGGGGATCATGAGTACAACTTGAGCACCATAAATAAACAACAATATGCATAAAAGTAGCATGATCAAAAGCATAAACACATGTATGCTACACATCAATCCAAGTTCCGCGAATCTAAGACATTTAGCTCACTACGCAGCCTGCAAAAGGTCTTTTCATCTAAAGGCTTGGTAAAGATATCGGCTAGCTGGTTCTCGGTGCTAATATAGAACACTTCGATATCTCCCTTTTGCTGGTGGTCTCTCAAAAAGTGATGCCGGATGTCAATGTGCTTTGTGCGGCTGTGCTCAACAGGATTGTCCGCTATGCGGATAGCACTCTCATTATCACATAGGAGTGGGACTTTGCTCAGATTGTAGCCAAAGTCCCGGAGGGTTTGCCTCATCCAAAGTAGTTGCGCGCAACACTGTCCTGCGGCAACATACTCGGCCTCAGCGGTGGATAGGGCAACGGAGGTTTGTTTCTTAGAGCTCCACGACACCAGGGACCTTCCTAAGAATTGGCACGTCCCTGATGTACTCTTCCTATCGACCTTACATCCAGCATAATCGGAGTCTGAATATCCAATTAAGTCAAAGGTAGACCCCTTTGGATACCAGATCCCGAAGCAAGGCGTAGCGACTAAATATCTAAGAATTCGCTTCACGACCACTAAGTGACACTCCCTTGGATCGGATTGAAATCTAGCACACATGCATACACTAAGCATAATATCCGGTCTACTGGCGCATAAATAAAGCAAGGAACCTATCATAGACCGGTATGCTTTTTGATCAACGGACTTACCTCCTTTGTTGAGGTCGACGTGTCCGTCCGTTCCCATTGGAGTCTTTGCGGGCTTGGTGTCCTTCATCCCAAACCGCTTTAGCAAGTCTTGCGTGTACTTCGTTTGGGAGATGAAGGTGCCGTCCTTGAGTTGCTTCACTTGGAACCTAAGGAAGTAGTTCAACTCGCCCATCATCGACATCTCAAACTTTTGAGTCATCACCCTGCTAAACTCTTCACAAGACTTTTGGTTAGTAGAACCAAATATTATGTCATCGACATAAATTTGGCACACAAATAAGTCACCATCACAAGTCTTAGTGAATAAAGTTGGATCGGCTTTCCCAACCTTGAAAGCATTAGCAATTAAAAAGTCTCTAAGGCATTCATACCATGCTCTTGGGGCTTACTTAAGCCCATAGAGCGCCTTAGAGAGCTTACATACGTGGTCGGGGTACCGTTCATCCTCGAAGCCAGGGGGTTGCTCCACGTACACCTCCTCCTTGATTGGCCCGTTGAGGAAGGCGCTCTTCACATCCATTTGGAACAACCTGAAAAATGGTGAGCGGCATATGCTAGCAAAATACGAATGGACTCTAGCCTAGCCACAGGAGCAAAAGTCTCCTCAAAGTCCGAATCTGCGACTTGGGCATAACCTTTTGCCACAAGTCGAGCCTTGTTCCTTGTCACCACCCCGTGCTCGTCTTGTTTGTTGCGAAACACCCACTTGGTTCCCACAACATTTTGCTTGGGACGAGGCACCAGTGTCCAAACTTCATTTCTCTTGAAATTGTTGAGCTTCTCTTGCATGGCCAACACCCAGTCTGGATCTAGCAAGGCCTCTTCTACCCTGAAAGGCTCAATAGAAGAGACAAAGGAGTAATTCTCACAAAAATTAACTAATCTAGAACGAGTAGTTACTCCCTTGCTAATGTCACCCAAAATTTGGTCGACGGGATGATTCCTTTGAATCGTCGCTCGAACTTGGGTTGGAGGTGCCGGTTGTGCTTCTTCCTCCATCACATGATCATCTTGTGCTCCCACTTGATCACACGCCTCTCCTTGATGGACCTGTTCATCATCTTGAGTTGGGGGATGCACCATTGTTGAGGAAGAAGGTTGATCTTGCTCCTTTTGTTCCTGTGGCCGCACATCTCCAATCGCCATGGTGCGTATTGCAGCCGTTGGAATGTCTTCTTTATCTAATTCATCAAGATCAACAACTTGCTCTCTTGGAGAGCCATTAGTCTCATCAAATACAATGTCGCTAGAGACTTCAACCAAACCCGATGATTTGTTGAAGACTCTATACGCCTTTGTATTTGAGTCATAACCTAATAAAAACCCTTCTACAGCTTTGGGAGCAAACTTAGAATTTCTACCTTTCTTTACTAGAATATAATATTTGCTCCCAAATACACGAAAGTAAGACACATTGGGTTTGTTACCGGTTAGAAGCTCATACGAAGTCTTCTTGAGGAGGCGGTGAAGGTAGACCTGGTTGATGGCGTGGCAAGCCGTGTTCACAGCTTCCGACCAAAATCGCTCGGGGGTCTTGAACTCTCCAAGCATCGTCCTCGCCATGTCTATGAGTGTCCTGTTCTTCCTCTCGACCACAACATTTTGTTGTGGTGTGTAGGGAGCGAAGAACTCGTGCTTGATCCCTTCCTCCTCAAGGTACTCCTCCACTTGAAGGTTCTTGAACTCGGACCCGTTGTCGCTTCTTATCTTCTTCACCTTGAGCTCAAACTCATTTTGAGCTCTCCTTAGGAAGCACTTGAGGGTCCCTTGGGTTTCAGTTTTATCCTGCAAAAAGAATACCCAAGTGAAGCGGGGAAAATCATCAACTATAACAAGACCATACTTACTTCCTCCTATACTTAGATAGGCGACGGGTCCGAAGAGGTCCATATGAAGCAACTCCAAAAGTCTTGATGTGGTCATCACATTTTTGGTATGATGAGAGCTTCCCACCTGTTTACCTGCTTGACAAGCTGCACAAGGTCTATCTTTTTCGAAAGTTACATTAGTTAGACCTATCACGTGTTCTCCCTTTAGAAGCTTGTGAAGGTTCTTCATCCCCACATGAGCTAAACGGCGATGCCACAGCCAGCCCATGCTAGTCTTAGCAATTAAGCATGCATCTAGACCGGCCTCCTCTTTTGCAAAATCAACTAAATAGAGTTTGTCGTCTAATGCACCCTTAAAAGCTAATGAACCATCACTCCTTCTAAAGACAGACACATCTACATTTGTGAATAAACAATTATATCCCATATTGCATAATTGACTAATGGATAACAAGTTATATCCAAGCGACTCAACTAAGAATACATTAGAAATGGAGTGCTCTGATGAAATAGCAATCTTTCCTAACCCTTTCACCTTGCCTTGGTTCCCATCACCGAATATGATTGAATCTTGGGAATCCTTGTTCTTGATGTAGGAGGTGAACATCTTCTTCTCCCATGTCATGTGGTTTGTGCATCCGCTGTCGATAATCCAGCTTGTACCCCCGGATGCATAAACCTGCAAGGCAAATTTAGGCTTGGGTTTTAGGTACCCAACTCTTGTTGGGTCCTACAAGGTTAGTCACAATAGTCTTAGGGACCCAAATGCAAGTTTTATCTCCCTTGCATTTTGACCCTAACTTCCTAGCAATCACCTTCTTATCCTTTCTACAAATAGCAAAGGAAGCATTGCAAGCATGATATATTGTAGAAGGTTCATTTATTTTCCTAGGAACACTAGCAACATTTCTCCTAGGCATATGATGAATGACATTTTTCCTAGTCAAATTTCTATCATGCATAATAGAAGAACTAGAAGCAGTCATGCATGAGAATTAAAAGCATCATAACTTCTATAACTATTCCTAGAATGTCTCCTATCATGGTACATAAAAGCATGGTTCTTTTGAACACTACTAGCCATAGGGGCCTTCCCTTTCTCCTTGGCGGAGATGGAAACCTTATGGCTTGTTAAGTTCTTGACTTCCCTCTTGAAGCCAAGACCATCCTTAATTGAGGGGTGTCTACCAATCGTGTAGGCATCCCTTGCAAATTTTAGCTTATCAAATTCACTTTTGCTAGTCTTAAGTTGGGCATTAAGACTAGCCACTTCATCATTCAATTTAGAAATTGAAGCTAGGTGTTCGCTACAAGCATCAATATTGAAATCTTTACACCTATTGCAAATTGTAACATGTTCTACACAAGATGTTGATTTATTAGCTATTTCTAACTTAGCATACAAATCATCATTTATGCTCTTTAAGCTAGAAATAGAGTCATGGCATGTTGACAATTCACAAGAAAGCATTTCATTCCTTTTAATTTCTAAAGCAAGGGATTTTTGAGCTTCTACAAACTTATCATGTTCTTCATACAAAAGATCCTCTTGCTTTTCTAATAATCTATTCTTATCATTCAAAGCCTCAATCAATTCATTAATCTTATCAACCTTAGTTCTATCTAAGCCGTTGAATAAACATGAATAGTCTATTTCATCATCGCTAGATTCTTCATCACTTGAGGAGGCATAAGTACTAGTATTACGAGTGCTTACCTTCTTTTCCCTTGCCATGAGGCAAGTGTGATGCTCGTTGGGAAAGAGGGATGACTTGTTGAAGGCGGTGGCGGCGAGTCCTTCGTTGTCGGAGTCGGACGATAAACAATCCGAGTCCCACTCCTTGCCAAGGTGTGCCTCGCCCTTAGCCTTCTTGTAAGACTTCTTCTTTTCCCTCTTGTTCCCTTGTTCCTGGTCACTATCATTATCGGGACAATTAGCGATAAAATGACCAATCTTACCACATTTGAAGCATGAGCGCTTCCCCTTCGTCTTATTCTTGTTGGGATGCCCCTTGCGACCCTTTAGCGTCGTCTTGAAGCGCTTGATGATGAGGGTCATCTCTTCATCATTAAGTCCGGCCGCCTCAACTTGCGCCACCTTGCTAGGTAGCGCCTCCTTGCTCCTCGTTGCCTTGAGAGCAATAGTTTGAGGCTCTTGGATTGGGCCATTCAATGCATCGTCGACGTATCTTGCCTCCTTGATCATCATCCGCCCGCTTACAAACTTTCCAAGTATCTCCTCGGGCGTCATCTTGGTGTACCTAGGATTCTCACGAATATTGTTCACAAGATGTGGATCAAGGACGGTAAAAGACCTTAGCATAAGGCGGACGACGTCGTGGTCCGTCAATCGCGTGCTTCCATAGCTCCTTATTTTGTTGACGAGGGTCTTTAGCCGGTTGTACGTTTGGGTTGGCTCCTCGCCCCTGATCATTGCGAATCTCCCAAGTTCGCCTTCCACCAACTCCATCTTGGTGAGCATGGTGACGTCGTTCCCCTCATGTGAGATCTTGAGGGTGTCCCAAATCTGCTTGGCGTTATCCAAGCCGCTCACCTTATGGTATTCGTCCTTGAACAATGAAGCTAGAAGAACAGTAGTAGCTTGTGCATTTTTGTGAATTTGCTCATTAATGAACATGGGACTATCAGTACTATCAAATTTCATTCCACTCTCTACTATCTCCCATATGCTTGGATGGAGAGAGAACAAGTGACTACGCATTTTGTGACTCCAAAATCCGTAGTCCTCTCCATCAAAGTGAGGAGGTTTACCGAGTGGAATGGAGAGTAAATGTGCATTGGTACTTTGCGGAATACGAGAGTAGTCAAAAGAAAAGTTCGAATTGACCGTCTTCTTTTTCTCGTAGTCGTTGTTGTCGTCCTTTTGGGAAGAGGAAGATTCGTCGCTGTCGTAGTAGACTATCTCCTTGATGCGCCTTGTTTTCTTCTTCTTCCCATCTTTTCTTTTGTGGCCCGAGCTCGAGTCAGTAGGCTTGTCATCTTTCGGCTCGTTGACGAAGGACTCCTTCTCCTTATCATTGATCACAATCCCCTTGCCCTTAGGATCCATCTCTTCGGGCGATTAGTCCCTCACGTGAAGAGAACGACTCTGATACCAATTGAGAGCACCTAGAGGGGGGTGAATAGGTGATCCTGTAAAACTTAAAACTTAATGCCACAAAAATTGATTAGGAGTTAGCACAATAATGCCAAGTGGCTAGAGAGGAGTTTTAGCAAAACACAATAACCACAAGAAGATCAACACAGAGATGGCACAGTGGTTTATCCCGTGGTTCGGCCAAGTCCAACACTTGCCTACTCCACGTTGTGGCGTCCCAACGGACGAGGGTTGCAATCAACCCCTCTCAAGCGGTCCAACGACCCACTTGAATACCACGGTGTTTTGCTTTGCTTTACTATATCCCGCTTGCGAGGAATCTCCACAACTTCGAGTCTCTCGCCCTTACAAAGATGTTCACAAAGAAGCACGGAAGTAAGGATAGGATAAGCAACGCACACAAGACACAAAAAATCAGAGCAACAACACGCACACAAGTCGCAACACGAGCTCTCAACACAACCCGAAGAGTACACTACTCAAATGGAGCTCTAGTTGCTACCACAAAGAATCGAATGCGCGGAATTGAAGTCTTGGTGCTTAGGAATGCTTAGAGAATGCTTGGTTTTATTCTCCATGCGCCTAGGGCCCCCTTTTATAGCCCCAACGCAGCTAGGAGTCGTTGAGAGCTTTCCAGGAAGGCAATTCTTGCCTTCTGTCGCCTGGCGCACCGGACAGTCCGGTGCACCACCGGACACTGTCCGGTGCGGATCTCTTTTCTTATTTGGCGAAGCCGACCATTGCAGATTCAGAGCCGTTGGCGCACCGGACACTGTCCAGTGCACACCGGACAGTCCGGTGCCCCCTTGTGACCGTTGGCTCGGCCACGCGTCATGCGCGGAATCCTCAGCCGACCGTTGGCCCGGCTGATGTTGGCACACCGAACAGTCCGGTGCCTCACCGGACAGTCCAGTGAATTATAGCCGTACGCCGTTAATCGCTTCCCGAGAGCGACGACTTCGCCTGTGAATGGCTCACCAGACAGTCCGGTGCACCACCGGACAGTCCGGTGATTTATAGCCATACGTCGTTGATCGCCTCCCGAGAGCAGCCAGTTGACAGTCGCCAGCCTGGCGCACCGGACACTGTCCAGTGCACCACCGGACAGTTCGGTGCACCCAGACCGAGCTGTCTTTGGCTTAACAAAGCCATCTCTTTTCCAATTTGATTTCTCCTGTTTCCAGCACTTAGACACAATACATTAGTTCTTAAAACAATGTACAAAGTCTAGAAACATACCTTTAGACTTGATTTGAACTTTGTCCATCACTTGTCATAGATTAACACCTAAGCACTTGTGTTGAACACTAAATCACCAAAATACTTAGAAATGGCCCAAAGGCACATTTCCCTTTCAAAAACTTTGTATCACAAAAGGTCATTAGCTAGCCCAATAATGTTTTCATCCACTTGTTGTACTCTAATACCCTCTCGTGCGAATACAATACCCTTAATATCATAAAAACACTATTTCTGGTTTAAAAGGTGATCTATTGTTTTGAATTCTTTATATTCCAACTTTTTAGCAATTGTATGGTGAAAAAAGGTGCCTTACAACCATAACCTATGTTTGGATAGTGTTGGGGGTATGCTTCGTAGCCGAAGATCCTAAAGAAATAAACACCTTCGGCAGATCCTCTCTAAAGCAGCGCCAAAGCTATCAACTATAAAGCTTCGGTATAGTGACATGTCTCAAGACGAAGGGGTGAACCGACTTAAAGATGAAATGACTTAAAGACCCATGATATTCTGTGTCATTATCATAGTTCAGTGTAAAGGGCATAAATGTAATTATATACAGGCTGTGAGCTGTGCCTATAAATAGGTGAACAGTACCCCTGTACTGTTCACGCGCTCCTTTGTACTCTTACGCATTGGACATTGGTTTTTGCATCACGCTGGTATTTTTGCTTTTCTTCGAGCCGAAGGTATATTTGTAATTTGCTATCATTTCTACAATAATGAAATAGAAATGAGTTAATAATGATAATCATATGTTCAAATTATATTGTGTATTTTACCCTTCTCCATTATTTGTTGTGTTTATGAAGGTATGACCTTCATAACCTTCGTCCGAAATCCATTATATCTCAAGGGAAATAATGTTTCGAAGGACGAAGGACCTTAATATTTGACAATTTCTATGTTGCCTTGTTCTTGATTCATAGCATTTGAGAACAAGCCCCCAACATTGGTGCCCACCTCCGGTCAACTCACTTCCACTTTTTTGAGCTGATGGCTTCGGTCAAGAATCAAGCTGGAACTGCTTCGGCCCCGAAGCTGGTTCTCCCGATAACAGGCGGTTCATGCTCAGAGCCGGCCAACAAGAAACAGAAGAAGGAGGCACAGAGAAGAGTACAGCATGTAGGGGTACAAGGACCCTTCATCAAATCAAGATGGTCTCACATCCCAATTACCTTTTCTCAAGAGGATCTTTAGCTCAAGGATTGCCCACACAATGATGCTATGGTTATCTCTTGTGTGATCAAAGGATTTCTGGTTCATAATGTTTTGGTTGATACAGGCAGTGCAGCAGATATCATATTTGCTAAGGCCTTCAGACAAATGCAAGAGACCCGAAGCTTGAGAAGTATCTAGATACGGTCCGAAGGATTGAAGCTTCCTTTGAAGGGTTTTCTGTAAAAAATATTCCTCGAGGAGAAAATGAGCATGCTGATTTGCTAGCCAAGTCAGCAGCTCAGGGGCTGCCCTTACCTTCGGAAGTATTTTTTGAAACAATAAAAGCACCTTCGGTTGAACTTCTTGAAAGAGCGGTCCTCAATATATCTCCTGTTTATAGTGAAGACTGGAGAACTGAGATCATCTCCTACCTTAAGGGTAATTTCCTTTCAGATGACGAAGCTTATAACAAGAGAATAGAGGCAAGAGCTCGTCCATATGTAATAATAGAAGGGGAATTGTACAAGCATGGGGTCTGCTCTCCGTTACTCAAATGTTTATCCAGAGCCGAAGGTATAGAATTGATGAAAGAAATACATGCAGGCCTGTGTGGATCTCACATTGGATCTAGGCCTTTGCTGGGAAAAGTTTTTCGCCAAGGATTTTATTGGCCAAAAGCAGCTTCGGATGCAGCGGAATTAGTCCAAAAGTGCGAAGGTTGTCAAAAATGTGCAAGACATCAAAAACAACCTTCGTCTTTAACTCAGTTAATACAACCCACTTGGCCGTTGCAAAGGTGGGGCCTTGATTTGTTAGGTCCACTACCACCAGCATAAGGGAATTTAAGATATGTTGTAGTGGCAGTGGAATATTTTTCTAAATGGATTGAGGCAAAGCCTTTAGCCACAATAACTTCGGTTACTGTTCAAAAGTTTTTCTGGCAAAACATTGTCTGTCGTTTCGGAGTGCCGAAGGTTATCACCGTGGACAATGGAACGCAGTTTGATTCCGAAGCTTTCAAAGAATTTTGCGAACAAATTGGCACTGTCGGTGTTTTGGGTCCGACCGCACACCCGGGTTGCCCCTCGAGGTGTTTTTAGGAGTAGGACGGTGTCGCCGACTGTAGCTAAATGGTTCGTGCCAGATGCACGAGAGACAATGGATAGTGTTTACAGGTTCGGGCCACTTAGAGATGCGTAACACCCTACGTCTTGGTGAGGATGCTTCGCGTAATGGGTTACAAGGTAGTTCTCTAAAGCAGAACATGGAGGGTTGAGGTGGATGGCTGAGTAGTGAGATCGATTGTTCTGAAAGGGTGCCCCCTGGGCCTTATATATTCGACCGTGGGGCAATACATGTGGATATGATAACAACGTGCACCTAAAGGATAGTGAACTGTTTGAGTCTATCTTCCTATGATTCTGCCGACCTATCCTCGCTTGGTTCCGCTGCATGGGGCTCTAGCGCGGGAAAGTCGGATCTTCTGTTGTGGTTTCTTGCTCAACGTTGTGGGGCCATCCGGGCTTGCACCGATCCGGCCTTACGTCGATCTGCTTTACTGATTGTCCCTCCCCAGGCCCATGAAGGAATGACCTTACGATTTATTGGGCCCTTGGGCCTTTCGTGAGGTCTTTTACCCTTCCAGTGGACCCGGGGGATATCTGTCCCCCACAAGCCCCCGATCTTTGGGTTGATTTTGAGGTAATCGGCCCAAAGATCCTAGGCCTAGCTTGCAGGTAATTTGGAGAAAGATGATTTCTTACTGTCTCCATCTGCTGTGATCACTCGTACACTGGAGCTTTGTTTCATGCTTGTGCCTTAGAAGTCGGCATTTCATATTGTAGGACCCTGAACTTCATTGGGTGCACCGGAGGTGCACCCAATGGGTGTAGCCCCCGAGCTTCGAGTAGATTTTAGAAGATAATCTACTCGAAGGTCTTCATCAGAAATTATTTTTATTTTCTTCTCGTACTTTGGTTGAGAGCCAGCCTTGTCTTTTAATCTTGTCTTATGCCTTAGAAGTCGGCACTATCTTGGCTTGAAATGGTGATCCATGGGGTGCACCGAAGGTGCACCCAATGGGTGTAGCCCCCAAGCTTTGAGTGGATTTTTGAAAACAATCCTCTCAAAGGTCTTTACTTCATGTCCTTTTGCCGAGAGTCATATTTTCTCTTTTTTTGAATGCCTTAGAAGTCGGCATTATGTCATCCATATTATGCTTTAGAGGTCAGTATTATGTCATCAGTATTATGCATCCGAGTTGGACTGAGTCTCCCACGGATCAGGAGGTAGCTGAGGCGAGGGCTTTGCTAGCTGAAGTTGGACTGCTGAAAGAAAGGGGTCTGACTGCTGAGGCTGTGGTTGCTGATTTTGTCTTCAAGAATATTCAGTCGTTGAAGGACAGGGCATACCCGGCTTATCTGTACCAAGGTCTGGCTGACTCAACTCGGGTTACCAACAGGAAAATTCCCTCTGTAGACTTGGTGAACCGACTTGAGATGATTCTTAGAGGCAAGGTATCAAATATTGGTGCCCCAGTGGCATACTCAGCATGGAACCTGCCTCCTCCCAAGGCCTTCACTTTTTTTATGTCGAATCCACCTGTCGCTGATGGCGGTTTGGGCCTTAGAGTGCGACCCTCTACCGAAGAAGTTAACACTTTGGTTGCCTTGCTCGGGGAAATTCCTAATGACGAACGGCAAGTCCACTTTGAGGTGCCTTTGGATCCTAGTGACGCAGAAATAAGCGCTATGCTTGATTTGCTGGCTGAGGACTCTCCTGATGCTGCTCCTGCCAGGACATTGGTGGTGGCGCCTCTCCCAGAAGCTAGTACGACTTTGGATATTCAGAAGCCTGCCAGTGCTCGTCCGAGACGTCCTTGCCGAGCCAATCAACTTGATCCTTCTGCTGATGAGCAGAAAAAGAAAAAGAGACGTCTTCGGCAAGTATCTAGTTTGGATCGGGGCGCTGGTCCTTCGGTTCCTGCTGTTGAGGGGGTTCCCATGCCTGATTTTACTGACGCCGACCCCAATGGGTGTACTCCATCTGCTGCTGATCCCAATGGGTGTGCTCCATCCGATGCTGATCCCAATGGGTGTGTTGCTTATGTTGTTGATGAAAACGACAGGGAGGAAGAAGATGAGGTCCCTCTGACTCGGAAGAACAGTCGGCAGTATATTGCCAGTGGGGAGAGCAGTGGAGTTCCTTCTCCTGCTCTGTCAGCCCTCGTTGGTCTACAGGAGTTATCTCTGGCAAACTTTGATAAGACTCTAGAGGATATGGTTCCAGAGGACCTTTTATCAGAGCCAGCGGATGATGGTGTGATGGAGGTTTGTGCTGATGTGCTCGATGCTGGGTTGAGGTCATCCCGCGCCTCATCGACCTTAGAGCGCGGTCTTGAGGGTCAGGAGACTGACTTGGATCATCTCGGTCCCATGGAAGTAATTGAGGGGCTTTCAGCCTTAGAGGTGGCTACTGCAGAGAACCTAGCCCTCAAGGATGGTGTTGACGCTTACCCAGCCCCCGAGGGTGTTGCCGAGGGTGACTCGGCTCGGGTGGGAAGTGCAAGCCACTGCCCAGCCCCCGAGGGTATTGCTGGAGATGATCCGGCTCACGTGGGTAGCGCAAACTATGACCCAGCCCCCGAGGGTGTCCGAGCGGGGTCTCCCTCTTGTACTTCCATGGACGTTCATGCGGGATCGCCTCCGCACTCCGGCTGTATGGTGGTAGCCCAAGCTTTGGATCAGGGAGTCGCTTTAGAGGGCAGTGTCCCCACTGGCCAAGCTTTGAGCTCTGTTGATGGCACTGAGTTGGTTTCTGCTGGTTTGTTGCAAGCTGCTTCGGGTGGCAACCTTATGCCCGGTCATCAATTGATCTCTAATGATTTGGGAGTCCTTTCGTTCTTCTCCAATCTCCAGGTACTGTGATATATTCTGTCCTGACTTTTGTACCGTATGAAATGTTGTCATTACATTCGTCTGTTCTCCTTATCAGGCTCTGGTGGACGGGATGGCTAGCCAGCTGAGGTTGCAGGGTGCTTCTGTTCCAGAAGGAGCTTTGTCTCTTGCACATTGGAATCCGGTGTTACTTCAACAGCGTGTATCTGACTTGGAGGCGACCAATGCTGGTTAGTGCTTTTCTGCTTCTCTTTGTCTTCATTATTGAACTGCCTTACATTCTGACCCTTTTTGTTTGATTGTCTCCTGCTAGATATGACTCGGCAAATTTCTACTCTTGAAGAAAAACATTCTCGAGATCAGGCCGAACTGGTCCAGCGGTGCTCTGATTTTGAAGAAAAGTATTCTCAAAGCCAGACTGAACTAGTCCAGGTCTCTGCTGCCCTAGATGACGCCAATGCACTGAGCTCTTCCCTTCGCACTCAGCTTGATTCTGAAAAGGTGACTTATGAAACTGTGCCTTGCATTGCTGTGTTCCTATTGCTTGTTTGATGTTTGAAGGAGTTGATTCTTGTTTGCAGGAAGAAAAATGTGTCCTTGCTGCGTCTCGCGACAATCTTGACAGACTGTATCGCGACTCTAGCAATTCGTTGACCATCCTCGAGAGGAGTCATCGCTTCTCCATGGAGGAGTTAGATAATGTTCGCTGTAGGCTGCAGGAATCCACGGACGACATGATCCGTCTCAGGCAGTTGATATCGGCTAAGGATGCTACTATCAAAGAACTCCGTGCTTCCAAGAAATCCATCGCCCAGGAGCTAGAAACCGCTCAATTGGCTGCCAAGGTTGCTAAAGAAACTTCTATTACTCTGAGAGCCCAGCGCGACAGAGCCATGGATAAGGCTATTCGGGCGGGACGAATCTTGATGAGGAGACCCGGTGTAGTTGTTCCTGAAGATATACGGGCTGACGTAAATGCAGCTCCTGATTCCTCAAGTCGCCCTTCCTCGTCGGTTGCTCCTGAGAAAGACATCGCGAAATAGAGAAATATTTTGCGTGCTTTGAGCGCGCGGTTAGCATGATCAGACATTTGTTAGAGGACACCAGTTTAGCCCTTGAATGACATTGTTATTCTCCTATCGTTTCAGAATTCAACAGTACGTAAATTTGTAGTAGTAAAAGGCTGTGTGATGGTTTTGAAACTTGTTTACGGGATATAGAAGTCATCCCTATATGAGTAGTCGTGAGCACGTCAGATCGATTTAAGTTGCTGCTGACTTAAGTCGATTGCTTCTGTTAATAGGGCATAGTGGCCACCCTGAGTTAAGTAAGCGTGAGCATGTTGCACCGCCCTAAGTCGTTGCCGACTTAAGCTGATTGCTCCGTTAGCATGGCATAGTGGTCACCCTGAGTTAAGTAAGCGTGAGCATGTTGCACCGTCTTAAGTCTTTGCCGACTTAAGCCGATTGCTCTGTTAGCAGGGCATAGTGGTCACCCCGAGTTAAGTAAGCGTGAGCATGTTGCACCGTCTTAAGTCTTTGCCGACTTAAGCCGATTGCTCCGTTAGCAGGGCATAGTGGTCACCCCGAGTTAAGTAAGCGTGAACATGTTGCGCCGTCTTAAGTCTTTGCCGATTTAAGCCGATTGCTCCGTTAGCAGGGCATAGTGGTCACCCCGAGTTAAGCAAGTGTGAGCATGTTGCACCGTCTTAAGTCTTTGCCGACTTAAGCCGATTGCTCCGTTAGCAGGGCATAGTGGTCACCCCGAGTTAAGTAAGAGTGCTAATCAATCATGAACAAATTGAGTATCTTTGAAGCCTTCTTTATTGATGACATATCTCCCGTTTTACAGAGTACATTGTCATCCCGATAGCTTTTGAAATTCAGCTAGGGGTAAAACTTCCTGAGGTGTTCTATATTCCAGGAGTTCCCAATTTCTGTGCCGTCCATCTGAGTTAGACGATATGACCCCGGCCGAGTGACTTCTGCTACTATGAACGGTCCTTCCCATAAGGGCGACAACTTATGTCGTCCCTCCCCCGTTAGAATTCGGCGGAGGACGAGATCTCCCACTGAGAAGGATCGTTGTCGCACGGCCTTGTCGTGGTAGCGTCTCAGAGTCTGCTGGTATCGTGCTGATTGAATTACTGCATTCAGCCGTTCTTCTTCGAGTACATCAATGTCCTCCAGCCTAGTAGCTTCGGCTTCTGCTATGCTTTCGAAGACCAACCTCGGCGCCCCGAACTTGAGATCGGCGGGTAATACTGCCTCTGACCCATAGACCATGAAGAAAGGAGTGTTTCCATGTAGAGCTCGGCTAGGTTGGGTTCTTAGGCTCCAAACGACGTAGGGCAATTCCCTTATCCACTTTCCTACGAACTTTTCATTCTTTTCAAAGACCCTTTTCCTGAGTGCCTCCAGTATCATCCCGTTAGCTCGCTCAACCTGCCCGTTGGCCCTCGGGTGCGCTACTGAAGCATACTTGATCTGAATGCTCTTTTGCTCGCAGAAATCGAAGAATTCTGAACTTGTGAAGTTGGATCCTAAGTCAGTTATGATATTGTTTGGTATTCTGAATCTGAATATTATGTCTTGTATGAATTCCACGGCCTTAGCCGAGGTTAAAGAAGCAATGGGTTTGAACTCTATCCATTTAGTGAATTTGTCGATTGCTACCAGTACATGAGTGTATCCTCCTTGAGCTTTTTTGAAAGGTCCAATCATATCCAGTCCCCAGCATGCGAAGGGCCAAGTTACTGGTATGGTCTGCAATTGCTGTGCTGGTAGATGTTGTTGCTTTGACAAGTACTGGCAAGCTTCGCACCTCTGAACTAACTCGGCTGCATCGCTTTTCGCTGTTGGCCAATAGAATCCTGACCTGAAGACCTTCCCGACTAGTGTCTTGGATGCTGCGTGTATTCCGCATTGCCCAGCATGGACCTCATCCAGAAGTTGTTTCCCAGTAGATGAGAGAATGCACTTCATGAGGATGCCTGATGCACCCCTTCTGTATAATGTTTCCCCAATGAGTGTGTAGTGGGCTGACTGTCTGGCGATGCGCTCGGCTACATTCTAGTCATCTGGTTCCTCTTCATTCTTTATATATCTGATGATCGGCCTTCTCTAGTCATCAGAGCTTGACTCAGTTGATTCACGATATTACACTCTTCTGCTTGATCCGTTGAGATGCTTGGTTGTGGTATTTCTTGTACAAAAACTCCGGGTGGGACCTGAGTTCGACTGGATCCTAGCTTTGACAATACATCGGCTGTCGTGTTTCGATCTCTCTCTACATGATGAAATTCTAGGCCTTCAAATTTATCTTCTAGTTTCTGGACGGCAGTGCAGTATTTTCCCATTGAATCATTCAAACAGTCCCATTCTTTGTTTATCTGACTTATGACCACCAGAGAATCTCCGTATACCATTAATCTCTTGATGCCTAATGATATGGTGATGTTTAGTCCATGGATCAGAGCTTCATACTCGGCTGCGTTGTTAGAGGCTGGAAATAACAACTGGAGGGCATATTTGAGGTGTTCGCCTCCAGGTGTGATGAAGAGAATTCCCGCGCCTGCTCCCTGCAGCTTCAACGAGCCGTCAAAATACATCCGCCATACTTCTGCAGTCTCTGGGTTCTCTGGTACTTGTTGTTCAGTCCATTCCGATACGAAGTCAACCAATGCTTGGGTTTTAATGGCAGTACGAGGTCGAAATTCGATGTCATGAGATCCCAGTTCACAGGCCCACTTGGCTATTCGGCCAATGGCTTCCTTGTTGTGAAGAATATCCCCTATCGGAAAACTCGTGACTACTATGACTTTGTGGTCATCAAAGTAGTGATGCAGCTTGCGGGCAGTTAGAAGTACTGCGTATAATAGCTTCTGCACTTGAGGATACTTTTTCTTCGAGGGACCCAGAACTTCACTGATGAAATAAACAGGATGTTGCACAGGGTATGCATATCCTTCTTCTGCTCGCTCGACTACCAACACGGTGCTTACCATGTGAGTCGTGCAAGAAATATACAGCAGCAGATCTTCAGCTGGTTGAGTCGATGTGGCTCGCCGTGGTGGTTTCAGTACTGGTGGGGTTGTCAAGAATTTCTTCAGTGCGTCTAAGGCTTCCTGCGCTTCTGAAGTCCACTAAAACTTGTCCACCTTCTTGAGTAGCTTGTAAAACGGTAAACCTTTTTCTCCCAGCCTGGATATAAATCTGCTCAGGGCTGCCATACATCCGGTAAGTCGCTGAACCTTCTTTTGTGATCGTGGAGCTTCCATTTTCATGATAGCTTCAATCTTTTCTGGATTAGCCTCAATTCCTCGGTGGCTGACAATAAATCCGAGTAACTTTTCTGCTGGTACCCCAAAAACACATTTTTCGGGGTTAAGCTTCCATCGATACCGCCGTAGACTGTTGAAAACCAGCTGCAAGTCTTCGATGAAGTTTTCCGAGTTCTCCGTTTTGATTACCACATCATCTATGTAGGCTTCCACACGCTTGCCCCAGTGATCGGCTAAGCATGTTTGAATGGCTCTCTGATACGTCGCTCCAGCGTTTTTGAGGCCAAACGGCATGGAGGTATAGCAGAAAGCTCCGAAGGGAGTGATGAACGCTGTCTTTTCCTCGTCTTCCTTTGCCAGACTGATCTGATGGTATCCGGAATAGCAATCCAAGAAAGATAGCACAGAACATCCAGCGGTGGAGTCTACCACCTGATCTATCCTTGGGAGCCCGAAGGGATCCTTTGGACAATGTTTGTTGAGATCAGTATAGTCGACGCACATGCTCCAATCCACTTTATTCTTTTTGAGTACAAGAACAGGGTTGGCCAGCCACTCGGGATGTAACACCTCTCTAATAAACCCAGCCGCGACCAAGCGGGCCAGCTCAGCATGAATGGCCTCTCTCTTGTCGGGCGTGAAACGACGTAGTTTTTGCCGGATCGGCCTCGCCTGGGGGTAGACCTTCAGTTTGTGCTCGGCCAGTTCTCTAGGGACTCCCGGCATATCCGCAGGTTGCCATGCGAATACGTCTCGGTTGTCTTGCAGAAACCGGACGAGCGCGCCTTCCTATTTATCATCCAGCCTGGAGCTGATGATGGCAGTCTTGCGTTCATCAGCAAACCCCAGATTGATCCTTTTGGTTTCTTCAGTCGGCCGCATAGAGGTCGTGGCTTGAGCTTCGTTCGCCGGTGCTGTATGGTCTTCCTCAGGCTTAGAGTTCGCCTGCGCTGAAGAAGTTGCCGACGGTTTGATGGTGAGGGCCGCTTGGATGGCCACTCGGAAACATTCTGCGGCGCCTTGGAGGTCAGCACGCACAGTTATGATTCCTTGTGGTCCCGACATCTTCAATATCATGTACGTGTAATGCGGAATGGCCATGAATTTTGCCAATCCCGGTCTCCCGATGATGGCGTTGTACCCGCAGTCGAAATTCGCCACCTCGAACCTCAGGAACTCGGTTCTGTAGTTCTCCGGAGTTCCGAAGGTGACGGGCATGTAGATGTGGCCCAGCGGGTATTCCCCTTCAGTCGGCACGATGCCGAAGAAAGGAGTGTCTGACTCGTGGAGTTCTTTGAGGTGAACTCCCAAGCCTCGGAGTGTCCGGGGGAAAGTGACGTTGATGTTGCTCCCCCTGTCCACTAACACCTTCTTTACCCTGCTCTCTCGGATCACCGGATCGACGAGGAGCGGGTATTTGCCTGGGTGGTCGAAGTTGAGCCATTGATCCGCCCGAGTGAAGGTGATCGGGTGCTCCGACCATCGGTACGAAGCGGGAGGACCGGTGGTTGCCACCAGTATCTGGCGATCGTTGAGCTTTTGCTGTCTTTTGCTCTCCTGTGACCCGTGTCCGCCGAAGATGACGTTGACCTCCCTGTCAACGCGCGGGAAAGCTCCTCCTCATCCCTCCTCCTGCTGCTGGGGTTGTCGTGGTTTTTCTGGTCCTCCCCTCGGCGGAGGAGGAGGTAGAGGTTGGAAGGGTCGGCCGTGCCCGACGGAGTGCTTGAAGTCCCGGCAGTTCCGAAGAGTGTGGCGCATGTCCTTGTGGTACGGGCACTGGGCGTCGAGGATGTCGTCCAGCGTGCGCTCGCCTCCGCGAGGTCCTCCCCGGGCGCGAGAGGCAGGTGGTCCGGCGACATGCACCTCTTCGCGCGGTCTATTCTCCCAGCGTTTGTCAGGTTGCTGGTTCGCGTCGCGTCGTGGTGCTGCCGGTACGGGCTTCGCTCCCCCGATGAGGTCCTGGGCTCGCTCGTCGGCGGTGATGTAGAGGTTGGCTTCCCGGAACAGCTCCTCGGAGGTAGTTGGCGCCTTCTGCAATATGGCTCGGACGAAGGCCGAGTCATTGGATCCTCTGTAGAAGTCCTCGATCACGGTCGCCTCCGTGACCTCGGGGATACGATTTCTCATGGTCTAGAACCTTTTGAGCTACGACCGGAGAGTTTCGTCCCCCCGGCGCTTGATGGATTTGAGGTCCCATGGTTGCGCCGGTTTGTCGGAGAGGGACTGAAAATTGGCAGTGAAGCGTCGACTGAAGTCGCTCCAGTCGTCGATGCAGTGTCGAGGTAGATGTCGTAGCCATTGCAGTGCGTCTTGCCCGAGGACAATGGGTAAGTACGCAATCATCACGTCTTCGGATGCTCCGGCAGCTCGAGCAGTGGTGGTGTAGACGGCTAGCCAGCCTCCTAGATCCTGCTTAGGTTCATACTTGTCGACATTGGATACCTTGAAATTAGGGGGCCACTGAATGGCCCTAAGGCGCGGAGTAAGGGCGGACACTCCACATGTGTCCTCCTGTCGTCGGGGATGATTTCTGTCCCGGGGAGGGGAGTAGTTGTTGTGGTTCCTCGACCGTCCCCGGGTAGTTCCGCCAATCGAGGTCATCATTGATTCGGCTCTGGTGGCTTGACTCCGAGTTGGGATGCCATGATTCCTGTCGTACTCTTCCCGGCGGCGGATCTCGTTCTCATGCCGTCGTTCACGTGAAGCATTGATGGAGCTCCGCGCGTCTCGACGACTGTTGATCGTGTGTCGCAAATCGTTCGGCGGGTGAGCGAGAGGTAGAAGATGGTTGGCTGCTTGGGTGAACAGGCGTCGATAGCCCTCGGCGTCGGGAGTCCGAGGGAGTCCGTCAGCTATCCGAGCCAGTACTCCTCCGACTTCACTCGGCGTGTTCATGGCTCGGGCGAAGTCGGGGTTCAGGTTGCGACCGAAGAGTGGATTTTCCCGGCGCTGCCTTGCGTCTTGCTTGGCTTGTTCCTGAGCTCGTCGACGATCACGTCGTCGGGAGTTCCTTCGTTCTCTGAAGACGCGTTCTTCCGGAGTTTCTCCCATCTCCGAGACCTCGTCTCGCGAGACAGGCTGCTCCGGATCCCGTTCTCCGGCTTGGTGATGTCGCCTGATGTTTCGGCGCCGATTTCTTCGTCGATGGGACTCCCGCTGAGGTGGTTCTTCCCCAGGCGCGGTCGGCTCGTCGTCGGAGACAAGAGGCGACTCCACTCTCCTGATGAAAAGAACGTCGGGGTAGAATGGCACGGCTGTCGTGGCGATCTTCTTTCGGAGAGCTGGAGGTTGCGCTTCTCCGGTATTTTCGGAGTTTGTTGGAGGAGACTTCTTTCTCGGCGGATCTGCAACACGGTGTAGAGTTCCCTCTTCGTCTGCTATGGACGAGATCGTTCCAAAGCAGAACATGGATCCGGGACGGAAGGTGATCTTGTTGTGGATGGTGATGGCCATTGAGCTAGCTTAGATCGTCGACACACCCCCTACCTGGCGCGCCAGCTGTCGGTGTTTTGGGTCCGACCGCACACCCAGGGTTGCCCCTCGAGGTGTTTTTAGGAGTAGGACGGTGTCGCCGACTGTAGCTAAATGGTTCGTGCCAGATGCACGAGAGACAATGGATAGTGTTTACAGGTTCGGGCCGCTTAGAGATGCGTAACACCCTACGTCCTGATGAGGATGCTTCGCGTAATGGGTTACAAGGTAGTTCTCTAAAGCGAGAACGTGGAGGGTTGAGGTGGATGGCTGAGTAGTGAGATCGATTGTTCTGAAGGGGTGCCCCCTGGGCCTTATATATTCGACCGTGGGGCAATACATGTGGATATGATAACAACGTGCACCTAAAGGATAGTGAACTATTTGAGTTTATCTTCCTATGATTCTGCCGACCTATCCTCGCCTGGTTCCGCTGCATGGGGCTCCAGCGCGGGAAAGTCGGATCTTCTGTTGTGGTTTCTTGCTCAACGCTGTGGGGCCATCCGGGCTTGCACCGATCCGGCCTTACGTCGATCTGCTTTACTAATTGTCCCTCCCCAGGCCCATGAAGGAATGACCTTACGATTTATTGGGCCCTTGGGCCTTTCGTGAGGTCTTTTACCCTTCCAGTGGACCCGGGGGGATATCTGTCCCCCACAGGCACAAAGATCCATTTTGCGTCAGTTCGACATCCGGAATCAAATGGACTAGTTGAAAGGGCTAATGGCATCATAATGACAAGAATAATGAAGTTAATATTCAATCAGCCAAGGGGAAAGTGGCCAGATGAGTTAATTAAAGTGGTGTGGAGCCACAACACAACAGTATCAAGGTCAACAGGTTTTACACCATTCAAGTTGTCGTTTGGTGATGAAGCAATAACCCCAGAAGAGGCTAAGGCAGGATCGATAAGAACAGTGGCTTTGGCGAAAGACGAAGCTGACTGTTCTGTGGACAAAGATGCTATAGAAGGGATCAGGCTTCAGGCTGTGGAAAACATCAACAAATACCAAGCCGAAACAATAAAACGGCGTGATAGAAAGGTTCGGTTGAAGAACATTAAACCAGGACATTTGGTGCTTCGAAGAGTAGCCAACCCAGACACAGTGGGCAAACTACAGCTAAAGTGGGAAGGCCCCTTTCTGGTAGTATCTTCGTCAAGACCCGGTTCCTACAGGTTAAAGGATATGGACGGCAACGACATTCCTAGATCGTGGAATGCGGATGAGCTTCGGCGGTATTATGTGTAACCTGATGTAATCTTTTTTATTTTTTATTGTTGTTTTAGTTTTTTCTTATGGCACCCTTTTCCTTTCCAAAGGGGGAGAAAGGTTTTTAATGGGGCCACAACATGTAATTTTTCTTTTCCTTATTTCAATTCTATAAGAGTGATATCCCCCAAAAATGTAAATGTAAAAGCTAACAACGCACCATCGAGTGCAATGGAAAAAGAAAGGAAAACAGAGAGAAGCTCAAAAGTCGTTCCCAAGGGAATGCAGAGCTTACAGCGAAAAATAAACGCTGATACCGCCGAAAGTAAAAGGCGAAGAAGCTCCTAAGGGAGGCTTACAGCGAAAAATAAACGCTGATACCGCTGAAAGTAAAAGGCGAAGAAGCTCCTAAGGGAGACTTACAGCGAAAAATAAACGCTGATACCGCTGAAAGTAAAAGGCGAAGAAGCTCCTAAGGGAGGCTTACAGCGAAAAGTCAACGCTGATACACCGAAATATGGCTTCGAATATGTATTTGAACATTCATTTGCACGATACATTACATCATGACATTTGCATTCATAAACATTCACTTAGACATACATAGGATCATCATCAGCATAATGTACAAACATGCTTCGGTCCCAAAAGGAAGGCAATTTTATGCTTCGCTGTGTACGCAAAGAAGGGAAGGTGTTTTTCGCCTATGGCTCAAAAGTATTAATTTCGTCCACACCAAAGCATTTCATTCATGGACGGAAAAGCAATATTATATTACAAAGTGAAACTCAGATTACATCATATTTTATACAAGTTATTACAGGAGTTTTTTGAGCTACTTTTACAAGACTATGCAAGCTTCGACACTATCTCTGGAGCTTCGTTCCTCTACTCTGCAGCTGCAGCTTCGGCCTGGTCAATCTGTACGAAGGTTTTATAAGCCAAATCCAAAAAGTCAAAGGAAAAGGTAAGAATAAGGTATGATTTTGTTACCAGCTTGAGGTGACTCCGAGCTTCGTCACCAGCTTTGCTCCGACCACCCTTTGTCCATACTAACTTTATAAATCTGTTTGCAATACTTCGAGCCAGATTCGGAACATCATCTAAGTCTGCCGGTGACAGGCTGAAGTTGGGTCTATTAACAATCTTGTTGTGTTCGCAGCCAGACTTCAAAAAAGCAACAGCTGTGCCCCGAGAAGCTGCCAGGGCACAGAAGTCGCTATGCCCACCTATAACTTCATCAAGATCATTAATTTCACCTTCAATATGCTCGAAGGCACCAGGCAGGTCTTCGGCCGAAGGAGTAAACTCTACACTACTGGCTCCGGCAAAATGGAACACTTGCTTTAGCTGATGAATGCATCGAGTGCAGAACTCCAAACACTTATTTTGAAGATTTTTCAAAGATTCTTTCAGTTCCAAGTTCCTTTGAGTTTCGGCTTCAAGCCTTGCATCAAGCTTCAGTTTCTCTTGTTCAAAATTTTCTGACTGGGAAACAAGCTTCGAATTTAATTCTGTTATTTTTGCTTCAGCATCCACTAATAAACCTTTGGTTGTTTGTAGCTCGAAGTCTTTCTTCTCGATGGCAGCAGATTGCTCCTTTATTTTGTTTTCTAAATTTTCAATTATAACTTCTTGCCTTTTATCCTCTAAATCTTGTTGCATTTTTAATGCCTTGCTCAAAAGCATGCTCTGTGGACAAATAGCCTTCGTTAGAAAATATTTTCGTACCACAAGTAATAAGAGTTAGACACAAAATGTTTACCTTGAAATTAGAATAAAATAAACTGCTGACAATATGTTGTCGACGGTAGCGGCTGATATCCGCTTCAAGCTTCGGGAAGCCGATACTCTTCGATAAAGTACCGACAACCTTCGCACCGGTTTGGTCTCGTATACAGCCTAACCCTTTATCATCAATTCCACAAAAGAGAAGCGCCCCCGGCCGATATCCACAAGATAGAGCATACTCTTTTAGTTCCTCTTTTTCAGCTTCAGTCAGCTCCTGGCCAATTAGGTTTCGGAAGTCAAAAGTTTCTTCTTCCGAAGTATCTTCGGTTATTCCCCCTTTCTCGGGTTTGGCAGCCGTGGTTTCTTCGGTGGCTGCAGCAGTTTCTTCAGCAGCCATGTTTAGCAGCATTTTATCTATATCAGCGGCTACGCTCTCTAAATTAATACCTTCGGAGTTAGCATCTTCAGCTCCAGCCTCTTCTGCGGCAGCCTCCGAAGGTACAGCTTCAGTATCTATCATGACTTCAATTGCCGGCATCTTTAGAGTTGGAGCTCTTGGTGGTGTCGTTTCAATCACTTCGGTCACGGTAACAATCCTTTGTCTTTTTGGCCTAGGTGCCTTTGCCTGTGCGGGCTCCTTTTCATTATGAAAAAGCTTCGTCAGATGAAGCCCCAATGGACTTAGTTTGACAGGCAAGGTTTCAGTCGTTACCTTTAGAATTTCCTCTATTTTAGCATCAGAAGATGTCGCAGGAGCCTTTTCTTCTTCATCAATTGATTTTTGTTCCGGGATTAATTCCTTTCTTTTCTTCGAAGTTAACACTTTCGATTCGAACTTTTCTTTCTTCTTTTTTGATTGATCTTCGTCGTCTTTGATCAAAGCGCCAGCTAATCTTTTCCTTTTCTGCCCTTCGGCACCCTTGTCAAATCGCTCATAATCAGGATATTCAAAACCTATAGCATCGAGCACTCTGTTTAGCCTTCGTTTCGGCCGGGTGTCGAAGGCTGCTGTCATCAATTGATCTTCCTTTTTAGAATAGTTCCCAAGAATTTCAGTGCACATTGCTTCGATTGTCTCGAGCCATTCTTGGCAGGGTGCTTTGAAATATTTCTTGAATTTATAGTGGTAGGGCAGTCGGACAAGCTCCCCCTCTTTCTTCTCTTTTTCAAGCTTCGGCATAGCCCATTCCTTCATAGTTGGAAATATTTTGTAAGCCAGAAATTCCTGCACTAAATCTCTAGTGCCAATATGCTCTGCGATAACCCTAAATTCAGCCAACGCAATTTGGGTTGGACCTTCTGGTGTCATATTGCAGTGGGGTCTGGTTTCTTCGAAGATCAGTTCAAGCGGACTCTGGACCAGCTTCTCCTTGTCATCATCAACTTTGACGTAGAACCATTCCGATTTCTAGTCTGCCGGCCACTTGCTTTGGTAGCTGATCACAGGAAATTTTGTAGTTTTCCGATAGGCAAAATTGTAACAACTAAAATTTTCATGTAACCCATCCTTTCTGGCCTTGGTTTGATAATGTAGCTCGTGCACCCGGCAGAAACCTTCGGCAAACGGTTCCACCCCCTGGCTTCGGAGAGCCCAAATATAAACACTAAGCCTAACAATAGTGTTAGGAGTTAGTTGATGAAAATGGATCCCAAACTTTTTTAGCACATCGGCAATCATCCTATTCAAAGGAAATCTCAAACCGGCCTTGAGGAAACTCTTGAAATTTACTATTTCATCTTTCTCTGGCTTCGGAGTAGTTTCTTCTCCACCGAAGCGAATCAGCCCTTTCTTATCTTCGCTAAAGTAGCCCGACTTCACCATCTTAGGAAAATCAGCTTTGGAGATGGTCGACTTTCCGAAGTCCAGGTGGCTAGGCTTGCTCGGCACTGCGATGTTGTAACCATCTTCAGAGTCAGTCTCTTCAATATCTGCTTGCTCTGCTTCAGCAGCAGGGACATCTTCCAGTGTTACCAGCTTAGATCGCTTCATTGCTTCAGAGATAGGAACAGTTTTGTCGGGGACCATAATTAGGGGTACCCTCAAGACGCTAATTCTCAGCTGGTAACCCCCATCAGCATAAAGCTGCAGAGGCCTGATGGGTGCGATTAAGTCAGGGATCAGTCCATACGAGTGACTCGATCACGCTTCGCCCGAGCCTGGCCTCGGCCAAGGGCAGCCGACCTCGAGGGACTTCCGTCTCGCCCGAGGCCCCCCTTTTAACGGCGGACGCATCTCCGGCTCGCCCGAGGCCTTGGCTTCGCTGAGAAGCAACCCTGACCAAATCGCCGCACCGACTGACCGAGTTGCAGGAGCATTTAACGCAAAGGTGGCCTGACACCTTTATCCTGACGCGCGCCCCCCGGCAGAGCCGAAGTGACCGCCGTCACTCCACCGCACCACTGACCGGTCTGACAGAAGGACAGCACCGCCTGCGCCACTCCGACTGCAGTGCCACTCAACAGAGTGAGTCTGACAGGCAGTCAGGCCTTGCCAAAGGCGCCATAGGAAGCTCCGCTCCGCCCGACCCAGGGCTCGGACTCGGGCTAAGACCCGGAAGACGACGAACTCCGCTTCGCCCGACCCCAGGGCTCGGACTCGGGCTCAGACCCGGAAGACGACGAACTCCGCTCCGCCCGACCCTAGGGCTCGGACTCGGGCTAAGACCCGGAAGACGGCGAACTCCGCTCCGCCCGACCCCAGGGCTCGGACTCGGGCTAAGACCCGGAAGACGACGAACTCCGCTTTGCCCGACCCCAGGGCTCGGACTCGGGCTAAGACCTGGAAGACGACGAACTCCGCTTCGCCCGACCCCAGGGCTCGGACTCGGGCTCAGACCCGGAAGACGACGAACTCCGCTCCGCCCGACCCCAGGGCTCGGACTCGGGCTCAGACCCGGAAGACGGCGAACTCCGCTCCGCCCGACCCCAGGGCTCGGACTCGGGCTAAGACCCGGAAGACGACGAACTCCGCTTCGCCCGACCCCAGGGCTCGGACTCCGCCCGGGCCTCTGCCGAACGATCTCCGCCTCGCCCGACCCGGGGGCTCGGGCTCGGCCTCGGCCACGGAAGACAGACTCGACCCCGGCTTCGGAGGAGCCCCCACGTCGCCCGACCTAGGGCACAGGCCCGCCACGTCAACAGGAAGCGCCATCATAATCCTACCCCGAGCCGACTCGGGTCATGGAGAACAAGACCGGTGTCCCATCTGGCTAGCTCCGCCAGATGGGCAATGATGGCGCCCCACAAGCTCTGTGACGACGGCGGCTCTCAGCTCTCTTACGGAAGCAGGTGGACGTCAGCAAGGACTCGACCGCTCCGACAGCTGTCCCTCCGCCAGGCTCCATTGATCCTCCGACAGCCACGACATCACGCCAGCAGGGTGCCAAGATCTCTCCGGCTGCCACATTGGCATGTACTTAGGGCGCTAGCTCTCCCTCCGCTAGACACGTAGCACTCTGCTACACCCCCATTGTACACCTGGATCCTCTCCTTACGCCTATAAAAGGAAGGACCAGGGCCTTCTTAGAGAAGGTTGGCCGCGCGGGACGAGGACGGGACAGGCGCTCTCTTAGGGCCGCTCGCTTCCCTCACCCGCGTGGACGCTTGTAACCCCCCTACTGCAAGCGCACCCGACCTGGGCGCGGGACGAACACGAAGGTCGCGGGATCTCCACCTCTCTCACGCCCGTCTTCGGCCACCTCGCTTCTCCCCCCTTCGCGCTCGCCCACGCGCTCGACCCATCTGGGCTGGGGCACGCGGCACACTCACTCGTCGGCTCGGGGACCCCCCGGTCTCGAAACGCCGACAGTTGGCGCGCCAGGTAGGGGCCTGCTGCGTGCTGACGAACAGCTTCCCGTCAAGCTCCAGATGGGCAGTCTCCAGCAACCTCTCCGACCCGGGACGGTGCTCCGTTTCGGGAGTCTCGAGTTCATGTCGTTCGACGACGGCTACGACATGATACTCCTTCCACCGCCGCGCGACAACGACAATGGCGGCCGACAACCCGCCCACCGGCGGTGGAACCGATGACATCTTCCCCACGTGGTGGAAGAACAACGTTCGAGCTCGCCCCGTCCTCTCCCCCGCCAACGGAGGAGGAGGCGGGGCAACCAAGGCTAAGCGGGAGGCCGCGCTTTGTCGGCCGTCGAGCGAATCGACGTTCCCACGCCCCAACGGAGGGCACGCCGGGCGTCGACCTCGCGTTCGAGACGAAGGCAGGCGTCGTCCCCCCGCGACACGCTGATCCCGAGCAAGAAGACGACGCCGGCGCACTCGCGGAAAGCTTGCAGGACGTCGCCCTCGTACCTGAGACGACGGTGCAACTAGTCCCCGATGTGACTACGTCGCTCCTCGTCGACCAAAAGGTACTGACTAACTCCCATCTTACGTCATTTCGACTCGGCCTCAACCCGCCAAGCGACCTCGCTTTGGCGGGCGCTCTCATTGAGGCGAGTGCAACCCCACTGGGGTTTCGTATGCGGTCGCCTTGGGACCGATTGACGGACGTCTCGACCTATGGGCCCTCTGGGTCCGAGGGAGATGACGATCCCAGCATCTGTTGGGATTTCTCTGGATTTGGCAACCCCAGTGCCATGCGGGACTTCATGACCGCATGTGACTACTGCCTCTCCGACTGTTCCGACGGAAGCCGCAGCCTTGGCGACGAGGACTGCGGCCCAAGCCGCGAATGTTTCCACGTCGAGCTAGGGGATCCCTCCGAAGGCAACCATCTTGGCATGCCGGAGGATGGTGATTTTCCTAGGCCGGCGCCTCGCGCCGACATCCCGCGGGAGCTAGCTGTGGTCCCCGTTCCGGCGGGGGGTCACGACCCACAGCTCGAGCAAGTCCGCGGGGCGCAGGCCAGGCTCGACGAGGGAACAGGGGCGCTTGAGACGATCCGCCGGGACGTCGGGCAGGTATGGGCGGGCCAACCCCCGGCCGGAGAAATACGTCACCTGCCCCAAGGTCTCCAGCACCGCGTCGCCAACGATGTCAGGCTCAGGCCGCCGCCCGCATCCAGTGGGGTTGGTCAGAACCTGGCAGCCGCAGCGATGCTCCTCCGCACGATGCCGGAGCCATCAACCACCGAGGGTCGACGAATCCAGGGAGAGCTCAAGAATCTCCTAGAAGGCGCTGCGGCCCGACGGGCCGAGAGCACTGCCTCCCGAAGGCAGGGATACCCCTCGGAGCCTCATGCCGCGACTTCCCGATTTATGCGGGAAGCCTCTGATAGTCGCCTAGAGGGGGGGTGAATAGGGCGAAACTGAAATTTTACAAACATAAACACAACTACAAGCCGGGTTAGCGTTAGAAATATAATCGAGTCCACGAGAGAGGGCGGAAAACAAATCGCAAGCGAATAATGAAGTGAGACACACGGATTTGTTTTACCGAGGTTCGGTTCTCTCAAACCTACTCCCCGTTGAGGAGGCCACAAAGGCCGGGTCTCTTTCAACCCTTCCCTCTCTCAAACGATCCCTCGGACCGAGTGAGCTTCTCTTCTCAAATCACTTGGGAATCAAACTTCCCGCAAGGGCCACCACACGATTGGTGCCTCTTGCCTCAATTACAAGTGAGTGTTTGATCACAAGAAAGAATGCGAAAGAAAAGAAGCGATCCAAGCGCAAGAGCACAAATGAACACTACAAATCACTCTCTCTAATCACTAGTGCTTTGTGTGGAGTTGGGAGAGGATTTGATTTCTTTTGGTGTGCTTTGTAATGAATGCTAGCTCTTGTATAGTGGTTGGAAGCTGGAAAACTTGGATGCAATGAATGGTGGGGTGGTTGGGGTATTTATAGCCCCAACCACCAAACATGACCGTTGGTGGAGGCCGTCTGTTCGATGGCGCACCGGACAGTCCGGTGCACACCGGACAGTCCGGTGCCCCAGCCACGTCATCGGTGCCGTTGGAAATTGACCGTTGGAGTTCTGACTTCTGGGCCCGCCTTGATGTCCGGTGGCGCACCGGACATGCACTGTTCACTGTCCGGTGCGCCGGCATGGGCGACTCTGACTTCTGCGCGCGCTGCGCGCGCATTAAATGCCGTCGCAGGTAGCCGTTGGCGCGAAGTAGCCGTTGCTCCGAGGATGCACCGGACAGTCCGGTGATTTTTAGCGGAGCAGCTGAAGTAAAAACCCGAGGCTGGCGAGTTCCGGAGGCCGCCCTTCCTTGGAGCACCGGACATGTCCGGTGTACACCGGACAGTCCGGTGAATTATAGCGGAGTTGCCTCTGGAAATTCCCGAAGGTGGCGAGTTTGTGTTGAAGTCCTCTGGTGCACCGGACATGTCCGGTGGTGCACCGGACACTGTCCGGTGTACACCGGACAGTCCGGTGCCCCCAGACCAGAGGTGCCTTCGGTTGCCTTTAGCTCTCTATTTGAACCCAACTTTGGTCTTTTTAATTGGCTTGATGTGAACCTTTTGCACCTGTATAACTTATACACTAGAACAAACTAGTTAGTCCAATTATTTGTGTTGGGCAATTCGACCACCAAAATTATATAGGAAACGGGTGTAAGCCTAATTCCCTTTCAATCTCCCCCTTTTTGGTGATTGATGCCAACACAAACCAAAGCAAATATAGAAGTGCATAATTGAACTAGTTTGTATGATGTAAGTGTAAAGGTTGCTTGGAATTGAGCCAATATCAATACTTACAAGATATGCATGGATTGTTTCTTCATTTTTAACATTTTGGACCACGTTTGCACCACATGTTTTGTTTTTGCAAAAATCTTTTGTAAATCTTTTCAAAGTTCTTTTGCAAATAGTCAAAGGTAAATGAATAAGAGTTTGCAAGGCATTTTCAAGTTTTGAAATTTTCTCCCCCTGTTTCAAATGCCTTTCCTTTGACTAAACAAAACTCCCCCTAAATGAAATCATCCTCTTAGTGTTCAAGAGGGTTTTGATGATTAAAGTTGAAAAACTATTTTCTCCCCCTTTTGAACTCAATAAGATACCAATTGAAAAAATGCTCTTGGAAAATACTAAGTTTTTGAAATTGGTGGTGGTGCGGTCCTTTTGCTTTGGGCTCAACCTTTCTCCCCCTTTGGCATGAATCGCCAAAAACGGAATCATTAGAGCCCTTCGAAGTATTTTCTCCTCCTTTGGTCATAAAATAAATGAATGAAGAGTATACCAAAGTTGGAGAGATTCTCGGAGTGACGGCGAAGGATGAGTAGTGGAGTGGAGTGGAAGCCTTTGTCTTCGCCGAAGACTCCAATTCCCTTTCAATATACCTATGACTTGGTTTGAAATACTCTTGAAAACACATTAGTCATAGCATATACAAAAGAGATATGATCAAAGGTATACTTGTGTGCTATGTGTGCAAACTAGCAAAAGAAATTTCTAGAATCAAGAATATTGAGCTCATGCCTAAGTTTGGTAAAAGTTTGTTCGTCAAGAGGCTTGGTAAAGATATCGGCTAATTGATCTTTAATATTAATGTATGCAATCTCGATATCTCCCTTTTGTTGGTGATCCCTAAGAAAATGATACCGAATGGCTATGTGTTTAGTGCGGCTATGCTCGACGGGATTGTCGGCCATTTTAATTGCACTCTCATTATCACATAGCAAAGGGACTTTGGTTAATTTGTAACCGTAGTCCCGCAGGGTTTGCCTCATCCAAAGCAATTGCGCGCAACAATGACCTGCGGCAATATACTCGGCTTCGGCGGTTGAAAGAGCGACCGAATTTTGCTTCTTTGAAGCCCAAGACACCAAGGATCTTCCCAAGAACTGGCAAGTCCCCGATGTGCTCTTTCTATTAATCTTACACCCTGCCCAATCGGCATCCGAATAACCAATCAAATCAAATGTGGATCCCCGAGGGTACCAAAGCCCAAACTTAGGTGTATAAGCCAAATATCTCAAGATTCGTTTTACGGCCGTAAGGTGTGATTCCTTAGGGTCGGCTTGGAATCTTGCACACATGCAAACGGAAAGCATAATGTCCGGTCGAGATGCACATAAATAAAGTAATGAACCAATCATCGACCGGTATACCTTTTGATCCACAGACTTACCTCCCGTGTCGAGGTCGAGATGCCCATTGGTTCCCATGGGTGTCTTGATGGGCTTGGCATCCTTCATCCCAAACTTGTTTAGAATGTCTTGAGTGTACTTCATTTGGCTAATGAAGGTGCCCTCTTGGAGTTGCTTTACTTGGAATCCTAAGAAATACTTCAACTCCCCCATCATAGACATCTCGAATTTCTGTGTCATAATCCTACTAAACTCTTCACATGTAGACTCGTTAGTAGACCCAAATATAATATCATCAACATAAATTTGGCATACAAACAAGTCATTTTTAAGAGTTTTAGTAAAGAGTGTAGGATCGGCTTTTCCGACTTTGAAGCCATTAGCAATAAGGAAATCTCTAAGGCATTCATACCATGCTCTTGGGGCTTGCTTGAGCCCATAAAGCGCCTTAGAGAGCCTATAGACATGGTTAGGATACTCACTGTCTTCAAAGCCGGGAGGTTGCTCAACATAGACCTCTTCCTTGATTGGTCCATTGAGGAAGGCACTTTTCACGTCCATTTGATAAAGCTTAAAGCCATGGTAAGTAGCATAGGCCAATAGTATGCGAATTGACTCAAGCCTAGCTACGGGTGCATAGGTTTCACCGAAATCCAAACCTTCGACTTGGGAGTATCCCTTGGCCACAAGTCGAGCTTTGTTCCTTGTCACCACACCATGCTCATCTTGCTTGTTGCGGAAGACCCATTTGGTTCCTACAACATTTTGATTAGGACGTGGAACTAAATGTCATACCTCATTCCTAGTGAAGTTGTTGAGCTCCTCTTGCATTGCCATCACCCAATCCGCATCTTGGAGTGCTTCCTCTACCCTGTGTGGCTCAATAGAGGAAACAAAAGAGTAATGTTCACAAAAATGTGCAACCCGAGATCGAGTGGTTACCCCCTTATGAATGTCGCCGAGGATGGTGTCGACGGGGTGATCTCGTTGGATTGCTTGGTGGACTCTTGGGTGTGGTGGCCTTGGTTCTTCATCCTCCTTGTCTTCATCATTTGCATCTCCCCCTTGATCATTTCCGTCATTTTGAGGTGGCTCATCTTCTTGTTCAACATCTTGAGCCTCATCCTCAATTTGAGTTGGTGGAGATGCTTGCATGGAGGAGGATGGTTGATCTTGTGCATGTGGAGGCTCTACGGATTCCTTAGGACACACATCCCCAATGGACATGTTCCTTAGCGCTATGCATGGAGCCTGTTCTTCACCTATCTCATCAAGATCAACTTGCTCTGCTTGAGAGCCGTTAGTCTCATCAAACACAACGTCACAAGAAACTTCAACAAGTCCTGAGGACTTGTTAAAGACTCTATATGCCCTTGTGTTTGAGTCATATCCTAGTAAAAAGCCTTCTACAGTTTTAGGAGCAAATTTAGATTTTCTACCTCTTTTAACAAGAATAAAACATTTGCTACCAAAAACTCTAAAATATGAAATATTTGGCTTTTTACCGGTTAGGAGTTCATAGGATGTCTTCTTGAGGATTCGGTGTAGATATAATCGATTGATGGCGTAGCAGGCGGTGTTGACCGCCTCGGCCCAAAACCGATCCGGAGTCTTGTACTCATCAAGCATGGTTCTTGCCATGTCCAATAGAGTTCGATTCTTCCTCTCCACTACACCATTTTGTTGTGGAGTGTAGGGAGAAGAGAACTCATGCTTGATGCCCTCCTCCTCAAGGAAGCCTTCAACTTGAGAGTTCTTGAACTCCGTCCCGTTGTCGCTTCTAATTTTCTTGATCCTTAAGCCGAACTCATTTTGAGCCCGTCTCAAGAATCCCTTTAAGGTCTCTTGGGTTTGAGATTTTTCCTGCAAAAAGAACACCCAAGTGAAGCGAGAATAATCATCCACTATTACAAGACAATACTTACTCCCGCCGATGCTTATGTAAGCAATCGGGCCGAATAGATTCATGTGGAGTAGCTCAAGCGGCCTGTCGGTTGTCATGATGTTCTTGTGTGGATGATGAGCACCAACTTGCTTCCCTGCCTGGCATGCGCTACAAATCCTGTCTTTCTCAAAATGAACATTTGTTAATCCTAAAATGTGTTCTCCCTTTAGAAGCTTATGAAGATTCTTCATCCCAACATGGGCTAGTTGGCGGTGCCAGAGCCAACCCATGTTAGTCTTAGCAATTAAGCAAGTGTCGAGTTCAGGTCTATCAAAATCTACCAAGTATAGCTGACCTTCTAACACTCCCTTAAATGCTATTGAATCATCACTTCTTCTAAAGACAGTGACACCTACATCAGTGAATAGACAGTTGTAGCCCATTTGACATAATTGAGAAACAGAAAGCAAGTTGTAGTCTAATGAATCAACAAGAAAAACATTGGAAATGGAATGGTCAGGTGAGATAGCAATTTTACCCAAACCTTTGACCAAGCCTTGATTTCCATCCCCGAATGTGATAGCTCGTTGGGGATCTTGGTTTTTCTCATATGAGGAGAACATCTTCTTCTCCCCTGTCATGTGGTTTGTGCACCCGCTGTCGAGTATCCAACTTGAGCCCCCGGATGCATAAACCTACAAAACAATTTTAGTTCTTGACTTTAGGTACCCAAACAGTTTTGGGTCCTTTGGCATTAGAAACAAGAACTTTGGGTACCCAAACACAAGTCTTGGAGCCCTTGTGTTTGCCCCCAACAAATTTGGCAACTACCTTGCCGGATTTGCTAGTAAGCACATAAGAAGCATCAAAAGTTTTAAATGAAATAGCATGATCATTTGATGCATTAGGAGTTTTCTTTCTAGGCAACTTGGCATGGGTTGGTTGCCTAGAGCTAGATGTCTCACCCTTATACATAAAAGCATGGTTAGGGCCAGAGTGAGACTTCCTAGAATGAGTTCTCCTAATTTTGTTCTCAGGATAGCCGGCAGGGTATAAAATGTAACCCTCGTTATCCTGAGGCATGGGAGCCTTGCCCTTAACAAAGTTGGATAAGTTCTTTGGAGGGGCATTAAGTTTGACATTGTCTCCCCTTTGGAAGCCAATGCCATCCTTGATGCCAGGGCGTCTCCCATTATAGAGCATACTTCTAGCAAATTTAAACTTTTCATTTTCCAAGTTATGCTCGGCAATTTTTGCATCTAATAATGCTATATGATCATTTTGTTGTTTGATTAAAGACATGTGATCATAAATAGCATTAACATCAATATCTCTACATCTAGTACAAATAGAAACATGCTCAACATTAGATGTAGAGGGTTTGCAAGATTTTAGTTCAACAACCTTTGCATGCAACACATCATTTTTAGTTCTAAGGTCGGTAGTAGCTTTGCAAACATCAAAATCTTTAGCCTTAGCAATCAAATTATCATTTTCTACTCTAAGGCTAGCAAGAGAATCATTCAATTCCTTAATCTTAGTAAGCAAATCATCATTATCATTTCTAAGATCGGGAATTGAATCAATACAAACATGAGAATCAACCTTAGCAATTAATCTAGCATTTTCATTTCTAAGGTTGTTAATGGTCTCATGGCAAGTGCTTAGCTCACTAGACAATTTTTCACATTTTTCTACCTCTAGAGCATAAGCATTTTTAACCTTAACATGCTTTTTATTTTCCTTGATTAGGAAGTCCTCTTGGGAATCCAAGAGGTCATCCTTTTCATGGATGGCACTAATTAGCTCATTTAGTTTTTCCTTTTGTTCCATGTTAAGGTTGGCAAAAAGAACGCGCAAGTTATCCTCCTCATTGCTAGCATCATCCTCATCACTAGAGGTTTCATATTTAGTGGAGGATCTTGATTTTACCTTCTTCCTTTTGTCGTCCTTTGCCATGAGGCACTTGTGGCCGACGTTGGGGAAGAGAAGTCCCTTGGTGACGGCGATGTTGGCGGCGTCCTCGTCGGAGGAGGAGTCGGTGGAGCTCTCGTCCGAGTCCCACTCCCGGCAAACATGGGCATCGCCGCCCTTCTTCTTGTGGTACCTCTTCTTTTCTCTCCTCTTTCCCTTCTTGTCGTTATCCCTGTCACTGTCACTTGATAATGGACATTTAGCGATAAAGTGACCGGGCTTACCACACTTGTAGCAAACCTTCTTGGAACGGGATTTGTAGTCCTTCCCCTTCCGTTGCTTGAGGATTTGGCGAAAGCTTTTGATGATTAAAGCCATCTCCTCATTGTCGAGCTTGGAGGCGTCAATTGGTTGTCTACTTGGTGTAGACTCCTCCTTCTTTTCCTCTGTCGCCTTAAATGCCACCGGTTGTGCTTCGGACGTGGAGGTTTCATCAAGCTCGTTGATCTTCTTGGAGCCTTTGATCATGCATTCAAAGCTCACAAAATTCCCGATAACTTCCTCGGGGGTCATTTGAGTATATCTAGGATTACCACGAATTAATTGAACTTGAGTGGGGTTAAGGAAGATGAGTGATCTAAGAATAACCTTAACCACCTCGTGGTCATCCCACTTCTTGCTCCCGAGGTTGCGCACTTGGTTCACCAAAGTCTTGAGCCGGTTGTACATGTCTTGTGGCTCTTCCCCTTGGCGAAGTCGAAAGCGACCGAGCTCCCCCTCGATCGTTTCCCGCTTGGTGATCTTTGTTAGTTCATCACCCTCGTGCGCGGTCTTGAGGAGGTCCCAAATTTCCTTTGCATTCTTCAATCCTTGCACCTTGTTGTATTCCTCTCTATTTAGAGAGGCCAAGAGTATGGTTGTGGCTTGGGAGTTGAAGTGCTCGATTTGGGCAACCTCATCCTCATCATAATCCTCATCCCCTACCGATGGTACCTGTGCTCCAAACTCAACAACATTCCATATACTTTTGTGGAGTGAGGTTAGATGAAATTTCATTAAATCACTCCACCTAGCACAATCTTCACCGTCAAAGGTTGGCGGTTTGCCTAATGGAACGGAAAGTAATGGAGTATGTCTAGATGTACGAGGATAGTGTAAGGGGATCTTACTAAACCTCTTACGCTCTTGACGTTTAGAAGTTACGGAGGGCGCATCGGAGTCGGAGGTTGATGTTGATGAAGTGTCGGTCTCGTAGTAGACCACTTTCCTCATCCTCTTGTGCTTGTCGCCTTTCCGATGCGACTTGTGAGAAGAAGATTTTTCCTTCTTCTCTTTGTGGTGAGAAGAGGAAGATCTTTTCTCCTTCCGTTTGGAGGAGTCCTTCTTCTTCTCCTTCCTCTTGGTGCGGGACTCTTCCGATGAAGTGCTCCCGTGGCTTGTAGTGGGCTTTTCGCCGGTCTCCATCTCCTTCTTGGCGTGATCTCCCGACATTACTTCGAGCGGTTAGGCTCTAATGAAGCACCGGGCTCTGATACCAATTGATAGTCGCCTAGAGGGGGGTGAATAGGGCGAAACTGAAATTTTACAAACATAAACACAACTACAAGCCGGGTTAGCGTTAGAAATATAATCGAGTCCACGAGAGAGGGCGGAAAACAAATCGCAAGCGAATAATGAAGTGAGACACACGGATTTGTTTTACCGAGGTTCGGTTCTCTCAAACCTACTCCCCGTTGAGGAGGCCACAAAGGCCGGGTCTCTTTCAACCCTTCCCTCTCTCAAACGATCCCTCGGACCGAGTGAGCTTCTCTTCTCAAATCACTTGGGAATCAAACTTCCCGCAAGGGCCACCACACGATTGGTGCCTCTTGCCTCAATTACAAGTGAGTGTTTGATCACAAGAAAGAATGCGAAAGAAAAGAAGCGATCCAAGCGCAAGAGCACAAATGAACACTACAAATCACTCTCTCTAATCACTAGTGCTTTGTGTGGAGTTGGGAGAGGATTTGATTTCTTTTGGTGTGCTTTGTAATGAATGCTAGCTCTTGTATAGTGGTTCGAAGCTGGAAAACTTGGATGCAATGAATGGTGGGGTGGTTGGGGTATTTATAGCCCCAACCACCAAACATGACCGTTGGTGGAGGCCGTCTGTTCAATGGCGCACCGGACAGTCCGGTGCACACCGGACAGTCCGGTGCCCCAGCCACGTCATCAGTGTCGTTGGAAATTGACCGTTGGAGTTCTGACTTCTGGGCCCGCCTTGATGTCCGGTGGCGCACCGGACATGCACTGTTCACTGTCCGGTGCGCCGGCATGGGCGACTCTGACTTCTGCGCGCGCTGCGCGCGCATTAAATGCCGTCGCAGGTAGCCGTTGGCGCGAAGTAGCCGTTGCTCCGAGGATGCACCGGACAGTCCGGTGTACACCGGACAGTCCGGTGATTTTTAGCGGAGCAGCTGAAGTAAAAACCCGAGGCTGGCGAGTTCCGGAGGCCGCCCTTCCTTGGAGCACCGGACATGTCCGGTGTACACCGGACAGTCCGGTGAATTATAGCGGAGTTGCCTCTGGAAATTCCCGAAGGTGGCGAGTTTGTGTTGAAGTCCTCTGGTGCACCGGACATGTCCGGTGGTGCACCGGACAGTCCGGTGCCCCCAGACCAGAGGTGCCTTCGGTTGCCTTTAGCTCTCTATTTGAACCCAACTTTGGTCTTTTTAATTGGCTTGATGTGAACCTTTTGCACCTGTATAACTTATACACTAGAACAAACTAGTTAGTCCAATTATTTGTGTTGGGAAATTCAACCACCAAAATTATATAGGAACTAGGTGTAAGCCTAATTCCCTTTCAGCCTCGGTCTACACCGGGCGCACGCGCAACACCGCGCCTGCGGCCCCGGGCCACCTCGGCAACGAGCACCATCGACGCGACTGTCGGGCCCACCTCGACGAAAGGGTGCGCCGAGGCTACCACCCCAGGCGTGGGGGGCGCTACGACAGCGGGGAGGATCGGAGTCCCTCGCCCGAACCACCCGGTCCGCAGGCCTTCAGTCGGGCCATCCGACGGGCGCCGTTCCCGACCCGGTTCCGACCCCCGACTACTATCACAAAGTACTCGGGGGAAACGAGGCCGGAACTATGGCTCGCGAACTACCGCCTGGCCTGCCAACTGGGTGGAACGGACGACGACAACCTCATCATCCGCAACCTTCCCCTGTTCCTCTCCGACACTGCTCGCGCCTGGCTGGAGCACCTGCCTCCTGGGCAGATCTCCAACTGGGACGACTTGGTCCAAGCCTTCGCCGGCAATTTCCAGGGCACGTACATGCGCCCCGGAAATTCCTGGGACCTTCGGAGCTGCCGGCAACAGCCGGGAGAGTCGCTCCGGGACTACATCCGGCGATTCTCGAAGCAGCGCACCGAGCTGCCTAACATCACCGACTCGGATGTCATCGGCGCGTTCCTTGCCGGCACCACCTGCCGCGACCTGGTGAGTAAGTTGGGTCGCAAGACCCCCACCAGGGCGAGCGAGCTGGTGGACATCGCCACCAAGTTCGCCTCTGGCCAGGAGGCGGTTGAGGCTATCTTTCGAAAGGACAAGCAGCCCCAGGGCCGCCCATCGGAAGAGGCTCCCGAGGCGTCTACTCCGCGCGGCGCCAAGAAGAAGGGCAAGAAGAAGTTGCAATCGAAACGCGACGCCGCTGACGCGGACCTTGTCGCCGCCGCCGAGTACAAGAACCCTCGGAAGCCCCCCGGAGGTGCTAACCTCTTCGACAAGATGCTCAAGGAGTCGTGCCCCTACCATCAGGGGCCCGTTAAGCACACTCTCGAGGAGTGCGTCATGCTTCGGCGCCACTTCCACAGGGCCGGGCCACCCGCGGAGGGTGGTAGGGCCCACGACGACGACAAGAAAGAAGATCACCAAGCAGGAGAGTTCCCCGAGGTCCGCGACTGCTTCATGATCTACGGTGGGCATGCGGCGAATACCTCGGCTCGGCATCGCAAGCAAGAGCGCCGGGAGGTCTGCTCGGTGAAGGTGGCGGCGCCAGTCTACCTAGACTGGTCCGACAAGTCCATCACCTTCGACCAGGCTGACCACCCCGACCATGTGCCGAGCCCGGGGAAATACCTGCTCGTCGTCGACCCCATCGTCGGCAACGTCAGGCTCACCAAGGTCCTGATGGATGGGGGCAGCTGCCTCAACATCATCTACGCCGAGACCCTCAAGCTCCTGCGCGTCGATCTGTCCTCCATCCGAGCAGGCGCTGCGCCCTTCCACGGGATCATCCCTAGGAAGCGCGTCCAGCCCCTCGGACGACTCGACCTCCCCGTCTGCTTCGGAACGCCCTCCAACTTCCGAAGGGAGACCTTGACTTTCGAGGTGGTCGGGTTCCGAGGAACCTACCACGCGGTACTGGGAAGGCCATGCTACGTGAAGTTCATGGCCGTCCCCAACTACACCTACCTGAAGCTCAAGATGTCGGGCCCCAACGGGGTCATCACCGTCGGCCCCACGTACAAACACGCGTTCGAATGCGACGTGGAGTGCGTGGAGTACGCCGAGGCCCTCGCCGAGTCCGAGGCCCTCATTGCCGACCTGGAGAACCTCTCCAAAGAGGTGCCAGACGTGAAGCGTCATGCCGGCAACTTCGAGCCAGTGGAGACGGTTAAGGCCGTCCCACTCGACCCCAGTGGTGACACCTCCAGGCAGATCCAGATCGGTTCCGGGCTCGACCCCAAATAAGGAAGCAGTGCTCGTCGACTTTCTCCACGCAAGTGCCGATATCTTTGCGTGGAGTCCCTCGGACATGCCTGACATACCGAGGGATGTCGCCGAGCACCCGCTGGATATTCGGGCCTGAGTCCGACCCGTCAGGCAGCCTCTGCGCCTCGGCCGTCAAGGTAGGGTCGGCCTCGCCTCGGTGGAGCCCGACCCTCCCTCGGGGGCTAGAAAGGGGGAACCCCTCTGCGTCGAAGATCGGGTGTACTTCTCCGCATCAAAAAATTTCAATCAAAAAAGGGCATTTGCGTTCTCCCGGCTATGTCGGAAGCAGAGTCCCGAGGAGCGAACGTGGGTACATGTAAGTGGCAAGGCCGACTGAGCCGAGGAACTCCTACGCCTCCGGGCTAGGGACGCCTCACTCATCACCTGCCACGAAAAAAATGACCCAACTTGGGAAGCCACCCCATTATCGACAAGCCGGGCCAGACACACAGGCTGAAAGAAAGAAGAGTGCGACTTCATGCAAGAAAAACAAAGTGTTCAGGCCTCAGCGGCCGCGGCAAGGCACACATTCAACAGAAGCTGTTCCAACAAGAGTTAGGCGCCGCTTTGGGAAGGAGCCGCGCCCTCGGTTCCGTCCCCGCCGTCGGTAAGGTCCATCTCGGCTTCCGGCGATGGCGCAGGGGGAAGGATCTCCGCCTCGAAGGTGGTCGCCAACACCGCGCTCGGACCCGCGGCGATCGCGTCGAGCCGCTGAACTTCCGCCAGGGCAGCTTCGTCCTCATCAGGAAGACAATACCCCTCACTAACCCACTCCAGGTCCACAACGTAGTGGGAAGCGAGCACAGCGAAGGCCCGCCTGACGCCGTGGTGCAGCGCCTCGCGGACTCTGCCGCGCGCGTGATCACCCAAGGCTTGAAGGCGGCTTTGGGGGGAGCTTCCTGAAGGGACGTCGCCGGAGCCGAGGATCCGATAAGCATCCGAGACGGCCTCGGACATGGCCGCGAGGTCAGCCTCCCTCTGCTCGGCAGCTCCGGCAAGCGCCTCGGCGAGCGCCTTGGCGGACTCGTCAAGGGCGGACTCAAGCTCTGCGAACAACCAGAAGAAAGACCTCAAGCACAAGCAGAGGAAACCGACAAGAACAAGAATCAGGGACGACCATGGCGTACCTTCGGCTCAGGCACGCTGTTCCGAGGCCGCGACCTGGGCTGCGGCTAGGTCGGCCGCGAGGGTCTCGGCCCGGCCTTCGGCCTCGGCAGCTCGGCCCAGAGATTGGTCCCGCTCCTCGACGACCTGGGCGAACTCCGACCGCTGCCGTTGCGCCTCCGTGCGCGCTGCTGCCGCCTCGGCCCTCAGGTCAGCGCAAAGCAACTGGAGGTCCGCTACCTTGGCATCCTGCTGAGAAAGGCGCGCAGTAGCCCCGGCAAGCGAGGTCCTCAGGGATCGCAGCGAGCCCCAGACATCGGCCTCGCGGCGGATGAATGACGACTTGGCGGCGCTCCGATCCGTCAGGTCCTGGAGGAAGGAGACAGGGCATCACGACGAACGCCTCGCTCGCAGAAAGGAAAAGGTATGCCTGAAACCGTTACCTGGAGGATTTTGGGGACATCCGTGCAGAAAACCTCCAACGACGACTGGAGCGATCCCACCGTTGCTTCAGCGCGCTCGCGGAGCTCATCCCAGGACTGGTCCTCCTGTTCATCGTCGAGGACGAAGACAGGGTCCGAGGCCTCGCGGGTCCGGAATCGGAGCAGCTGACGTCGGGCCTCGGGGCTCCGCCGCACGGCGACGAGGCCGCCGCCCGGATGGACGGATCGCGCACCCACGCCCACCTCTTCCGAGGCACTGGGCGCCGACGCGTCGGCCATCCTGACGCAGGCAGCAACCGGTCGCTCTCCGACTGGGACGGCGGCGACTTCGGTAGCGACGGGCGCTGGCGTGGCCGACACGACAGGCGGGCTCGGGGCCACGTCGGTGTCGGCCGCCTCCCCTGTCACAATGGCCGCCTCGGCAGAAGAGCCAGCCTTGGGAGCCCGCTCCCCAGAGACGGGCGACACCCGAGCCCCCTGTGGCGGAACACCCTGCGAAAGGGTCGGCTGAATGACAAGACCCGAGGCGGCGCTGGCCGCGCAGTCCGGTGCCGTCTTAAGGGCCTTCCGGGGTGCCAGGTCGGTCTAGCCATGGCTTCGCTTGCTGGATAAAAAAAAGGGGGAAAGGGAAAATCACAGCCGAGACATACGAATGGGAAGCCAAGACGAAGACATTCCAAGATACTCACCCACTTCGGGCCATGATCCACCGCGCCTGGGGAGAGCCTTCTTGGGTCCCGGCTCCCGAAACAGCCGCCGAGGTCCGCTTCGCCGGCAACTTCGGCGCCACCCTCGTTTGGGACGCCCGGGGAGCAGATTGCCCGGGCACGGCCGCGATGACTTGAGGGTCACCCCCATGCGCCACCGGCACGAGCGGTGGCCCCTGGGGAGCAGACGCCCTGACCTGGCCCTCCGGAGCCACCTCAGCTCCTCCGGCTGAGGGGTCAGGTGACCTCTCGGATCGCCCCTGCGCCTCGGGCCGGGACCCCGACACCCCAACTCCGGGGGCTGACGGCGTCGGCCCGCTCGGGGGCTGGCTCGGCGGCTCCTGGCCACACCCCAAGCCGGGGCTGAGGCCGAGACGGGCGGCCATGTCATCCTCCTCTTCATCATCGTCGTCATCGTCGTCGTCGGGCGTCTCTGGCGATGGCTCCCTTGGTGTAATACTCAAAAGTGTAATAAAAGTGGATAGAGTTAAACCCATTAGTTTGTGGCCTCTACTATTCATTGCATGTGATCAACACTAGTTAAAAGTGGGTAATTAGAACCAAGAACACCTAAATAACCTGTGCATCATGCTGGATCTTACTTTGTGTGCATTTTGTGATGATATAAAAATATGGTAAATAAATAAAAAATATTATTAATTATGTTAATACCCCAATGGGAAGTTAAATCCTAAAAGAAATTCTAGAGTTTGGAAAAGAAATTCTAGAAGTGAAACCAAAAAGAGAAAAGATATAAAAATAATATAAATAATAATATATCTTCAAAGTAGTACTGCTTATGGCACAATATCGTCTGAGATTATTTGGTCACAAGAGTTTGAATTAAATTTGAACACAACTTGAATTTGAAAAGAGAGAGAAAAGAAAATAAAAAGAAAAAAAAAAGACTAAAACCTAATTGGGCTCGCTTCCATGACTTTCGGCCCACTACCTAGCACCATCCGCGCAGCCCACCCCTGTCCGTGCGCCGACAGCTGGGGCCGGGGCGCCTGCCAGCTTGCGCACTCAATGCCGGGTGGGGCCCACCTGTCGGGTCCTCTTCCCCGTTGAACCGGAAGCCGCCTGGGCGCTGGGTGTTTGACGTGTGGGACCCGCTAGTCAGGTGTGTCTTCTCCATCTCACGCAGAAATCGCGCAAGCTCGGCAAAATGCGTTGTTGCCGCCAGGAATCGCGGCTGAACGCTACCAGATCGACCTTGCTCCTTGGACCATACACAGAAGAACAGCGCTGACCCAGAAACGAACTCCGCCATGCGCGCAACCGATCTCCCTTCTCCGGCTGCATAAACATTGGTTTCCATCCGCCTCTGTTCTTGATTCTCCCGGCCGTGTTTCTCGCCATCCGCGTAGACTCGGCTTCACCCCCAACCTCGAATCCTGATCGGCCGCTGATCCCGATTCCGGATCTTGCCTTGTGCCCTTGACTTCTCCGTCGGGCCTCTGCCACTCTGCTCCTCCCTCCGCCTCTCCAGTTGCGCCTCTACGCCCTACCGCGCCGCGCCCTCACCAGTAAGTCCTCGCCCGTCATCTGGAAGCCTCGGTGTCTCCCCAGGATGCTTGGCGAGGTTCTTGGGTTGGGCGCAGGGTCTTCGCGGGCGAAGAAGCGATCGGAGGCGCCATCAATTTCTCGCCGTTAGTCTGACGCCGCCGCTAATCCGCTCCCCACCGTTGATAGCCCCAGCGTTGCTACAATCGGAGGTATGGATGCCCCCATCTAAGTTCGTCTTGTTGTCCGCGATATGTAGCACCTATTCCTGTCGTGTTCGATCACCAGGGGGGGCGAACTACCTGTAGCCGACCATGGCGACCGCCGTGAGATTGGGGCGGCGGCGCCGTGCTCTGGGCAGTCGAGGGGTGGAGGATGGCTGTGTGCCATTGATTTTTTTTGTTGGACGATGTAGATTAGATGGTAGGATGGCCCTCGGATCTTGATCGTGTGGCTTGCGCGAGATCAGACATCATAAAATCATTGCCGCCCATCTCGGATCGTGGGGCTATGGCTGCATACCGGTTGGCTGGAACCTAGATTTAATCTGGGCCGTCCGAATCAGATCAGATGGCTAGGATTCAAGGATACCCCTTTGGCCTTACCGTTATACAAAAGAGCCCCTATAGTTCATTAAAATCAACCCGCCATCCCTTGTCGCTGTGCACTGTGTCTTAGGATCTTTGCGCAGGGGCCCCTGCATTTCCTGAATTTTGGTGCGCAGTCCAGAGATCCGAGGAAATCAGTTAAATAATTATAGAAATGAATTTTTAACATAAAAACAATTCCTATAACTTGATTAATTCATAGAAAATTCGTATGGAGTCCAAATTAATTAATTCCAATTCCTATAATTTTGTAATATTATTGTTTATCAATTAGTACCTCTGTTTTGACATGAATGTCACCACAAAATTCATTTCCTAATTAATCTTATATCAAATACATAAAACCTTAGGAAATTCATAACTCCCCCGTTTTAACTCCGATTTGATTCGTTCAAGTTGCGTTAGTCTCGTAGCTACGCGTAGATTATTATTATTCAGTTTGTTCTTATGTTTGGTGTGATGTTAATTTTATCTATACCATGTTGGTTTTATTGCTACGACTAGCGCGAGGACACGTATCATCTGAAAAGCAAGTTGGTACCTGGATTCTCAAGTGCCAGGCAAGTTGTGCCCTTGATCACTTACTTTCCCAGCCATGTTCTTATTAATTTTAATGATCTGCATAGGTTAATTTTGATGGGAGCCATTATGTTACCCCAGTTTTGATTACCTCTATACCTTGTTCACCCCTGAAACATTTTTGGGTAGTACTTGCTATTGCTTTATGTGGATTGGGTATGGAGATACACTATTCATGATTATTCTGTTATTATCTTGTTATTATTACTGTTCATGTTAAGATCATTAAATTAATGGGAACATGGAGCGACCACCCGGGAAAACAGTGCTACCACAAGGGTATAATGGGACGCCCTTGGCTGACTAATTAGGAAAGCTAGTGGAAGACTACCTTACCCGAAAGGGGCAAGGGCAGTAGGGGAGAGGTCAGTGCGGGGAGGTCCCTGGTTGATTTTGCTGCGATGGCTGTCAGCCAGGAACCCTGTACTGGATCTTCCTATAAACTGTAGCGGGTTTTCGGAAGCTAGTGGAACTTTGTAAAGGCCTCGTAGTGGATCCCTAGCCATTCACCTCGGTAGTGTCTAAGGGCCTTGCAAACCCAGGCGACATGGGATACACGACTTGTGGGTAAAGATGCGCAACCTCTGCAGAGTGTAAAACTGGTATACTAGCCGTGCTCACGGTCAAGAGCGGCTCGGACCCTCACATGATTAATTATGGAACTTAAATTCAATTTGACATTTGCATCGCATTTGGGATTATATTACTATTACTGTTCTTTATTATTATTAAGGTTTGGTATTTACTTACACTTAGTAATTGCTAATAAAATTTTGACCAACTTATAAAAGCAATGCTCAGCCTCAACCTCTATTTCATTGATCAGCCTTACACTACATGAACTCCCACCTTTGGTGAGTTCATGCCACATTATTCCCCACGACTTGTTGAGCTATGAACGTATGTGAGCTCACTCTTGCTGTCTCACACCCCCCCCCACAGGAGAAGAGCAGGTGGTCGAAGAGGAGCCGCCTAACACTGAGGAGTTCGATCTGATCTAGGTGGCGTGTCTCGGTCGACATTGGCGCCGACGATCCTTAGTTCGTTTTACATTTATTCCTTTATTTTGTAATAAGTCTTCCGCTATGTAATAATTACTCTGATGTTTTATGACATTTATCTCTATACACTCTGTTATTATATATGTTGTCTTCTTGGCGCATGTATGAGATGCACCCGGCTTTGTTCCTTAAAACCGGGTGTTACAGAAGTGGTATCAGAGGAAATGTTGACTGTAGGACGAAACCTAGATAGAAATGGGCAAACCCTTTCCTACTTACCTTACTCTGACTCATTCTATACTTATCACATCTTGATCCAGTCTCATCTTCTACTGTTCTACTCTGATCATTCTTACCTTTTTCTACTCTTAGTCAAGATGGATTTCACACCTTGGAATCCCCACCCCTATGGCATTCTTAAGAGTTAGGGAACCCAAGACAAAATTTAAAACTATTTTATTAAAAAAAAATGTTGGTTGATTGTGCTGATGCTAAATGCCTGATTTGCTTCTTTGATTGATTGAATTATTATAGATGGACATCTTAGCATGTACCAACATAAGGTATTGAATTAGCTATAGTAGGTAGAATATTAATCTGCTTAGCTAATAAATCCCCCAAAATAACCTGATTTGTAAGTACCTGCCTTGGCTACTATTCTCTTACCATATGTTTCTAACTCAGATGGTCAATACCAGGAAAGGAAAGATTATCACGCAACAGCAAACAGAAATGAATCCTCCAAATCCTCCACCTGTTGACACCGATCAAGTGATTGCAACCCAAAGGCTGGTAATACAACAATTGACAGACATGGTAACTGAAATGCAAAACCAGATAAGACAAGAACGCGAGGAAATACGTCAGGTCCGTCTGGAGATACAACAAGAAAGAAGGCAATCACGGTTGGAGAGACAACGACAACAACCACCCTCTCCACCACCACCAGCTCCACCAAGCTACATAAATATATATATAAATTACTACTATTTGTAGGATCTACAAGTTCCTTTAGTTAGTATTCGGTATGATACTATTTTAGGAGGAATAAAAAGGTCTATCTGTCCCCATGTGTTGCTAATAAAATTATGCGTCATGTTGAGATTTTGGTTCGTGCAAATGTGTTGGACAATATGAGGAAGCCCATGAGAGTAATTACACCTAAAAGACCTGTTGAGGCAAGTCAAATGACACGTAGATTGGCATTAACCATTATGGGTAGAGAATTTGGAGCTACTGCTATAATATTGGAGTCAAGCAGTATAGATCTGATCCTTGGTATGTCGTGGCTAAGAAAGGCAAAGGCCGTTATAGCATGTGGTAGAGGTACCATAGAGCTCACTACCACTAAAGGAGAAAGATTTCAAGTTAATATTGCAGTGACCTCCTCATCCATGCGTGCAATGTTCTTTATGCCTGAGGAGTTTGTTGGTGATAACATCCGGGTGGTTAGAGATTTTCCGGATGTCTTTCCAGAGGAGTTACCAGGGATGCCACCTGATAGAGAAGTTGAGTTTGTTATTGATCTCTTACCTGGAACCGCCCCTATTTCTAAACGGCCATATAGAATGTCCGTAGAGGAGTTGAAGGAACTGAAGAAGCAGTTGACGGAGTTACAAGAGGCCGGTTACATTCGTCCGAGTTCCTCACCTTGGGGAGCGCCGGTTTTATTTGTGCAGAAGAAGGATGGATCACAAAGAATGTGTGTGGATTATAGATCTCTTAATGATGTTACGGTAAAGAACAAGTATCCGTTGCCCCGTATTGAGGATTTATTTGATCAGATGAGAGGAGCCAGGGTATTCTCGAAGATTGATCTCCGATCGGGATACCATCAGATGAAGATTAGACCGTCGGATATTCCCAAGACGGCTTTCTCGACTCGATATGGATTATATGAGTTTACTGTTATGTCATTCGGATTGACCAATGCACCGGCTTATTTCATGAATTTGATGAACAAAGTGTTTATGGAGTATTTGGACAGATTCGTCGTGGTATTCATCGACGATATTCTTATCTATTCTAAGAATGAAAGTGATCATGAACAACATCTAAGGTTGGTGCTACAGAAGTTACGAGATAATCAACTCTACGCTAAGTTCAGCAAGTGCGAGTTTTGGATTGACAAGGTGCCATTCCTTGGTCATATTATTTCTAATGGAGGAATAGCTGTGGATCCTGCTAAGGTGAAGGAGATAATGGAGTGGAGAGTGCCCACTACAGTTACGGAGATTCGGAGTTTCTTGGGACTCGCAGGATATTATCGAAGATTTATTGAAGGATTTTCTAAGATTGCTAAGCCCATGACATCGCTTTTGGAGAAAGGGAAAGAATTCAAGTGGGATGAGAAATGCCAAGAGAGCTTTGATCAATTGAAGGAAAGATTGATGTCTCCACCAGTATTGATTATGCCAGATCTGCAGAAGGGATTTGACATTTAATGTGATGCATGTGGCCAAGGCTTGGGATGTGTGCTCATGCAAGAAGGACATGTGATTGCCTACGTGTCTCGTCGGTTGCGGAAACACGAGTTGAACTACCCCACTCAAGACTTAGAACTGGCAGTCATTGTGCATGCGCTTAAGATTTGGAGACATTATATTATGAGAACCAGGTGTCAAGTATACACGGATCATAAGAATTTGAAGTATACATTCACACAGAAGGATCTCAACCTTAGGCAACGCCGTTGGTTGGAGCTCATTAAGGATTATGACTTGGAGATTCACTATCACCCAGGCAAGGCGAATTTGGTTGCAGATGCCTTGAGTCGGAAGGAGCATGTTCACTCCGCTTTCGTTGTTCAACTACCTGATGAATTAGCAAAGGATTTTGAGAGACTCAACCTGGGAATTGTTACACATACGGAAGGAGTGACTATTGAATTGGAACCTACCTTGGAGCAAGAAATTCGTAAAGGTCAGATTGGTGATGCTAAGATTCAAGAGATCAAGGATCTTATTACTGAAGGTAGAGGCCCAGAGTTCACGGAAGATGAGCAAGGCACGATATGGTTCAAGAATCGGATCTGTGTTCCCGACATTGAAAGTCTTCGGGAAACTATATTGAAGGAGGCACATGATTCAGTTTATTCTATCCATCCTGGGAGTACTAAGATGTATCAGGATTTGAAGCAAAAGTATTGGTGGTATGGACTAAAGAGAGATGTGGCTGCACATGTGGCTATGTGCGATGTATGCCAAAGAGTTAAAGCTGAACACCAGAGGCCAGCCGGATTATTGCACCCACTGAAGATACCTGAGTGGAAATGGGAAGAGATTGGCATGGACTTCATTGTTGGATTACCCCGCACGTCTGCTGGTTATGATTCTATATGGGTGATTGTGGACAGGCTAACCAAGGTAGCCCACTTTATTCCAGTGAAGACCACATATTCTGGGGCCAAGTTGGCAGAGTTGTACATGGCACGGATTGTATGTCTGCATGGTGTGCCAAAGAAGATTGTGTCAGATCGAGGATCGCAGTTTACCTCTCGATATTGGAAGAAGTTGCACGAGTCATTGGATACAAGATTGAATTTTAGTTCGGCTTACCACCCACAGACTGATGGGCAGACTGAGAGGACTAACCAAGTACTGGAGGACATGTTGAGAGCATGTGCCCTTCAGCATGGTAGTAGTTGGAACAAGAGTCTACCTTATGCTGAGTTCTCATATAATAGTTACCAGGCCAGTCTCAAAGATGTCACCGTTCGAGACTCTATATGACAGGAAATACAGGACTCCTCTATTTTGAACCAGACTAGAGGAAGACGGTTCTTTGGACGTGAACTTATTCAAGAGGCAGAAGAACAAGTCTGTATAATTTGGGAGAATTTGAGGATAGCTCAGACCAGGCAAAAGAACTATGCTGATAATAGAGGGAGACCACTGGAATTTGAGAATGGAGGTTATGTGTACCTCAAGATGTCACCACTTCGTGGAATGAGGAGGTTTAAAGTTACGGGCAAATTGTCCCCTCGCTTTATTGGACCCTTTTTAATCTTAAAGCGAGTGGGAGAAGTTGCATACCAATTGGAGTTACCGGATCGTCTTGCGGATGTTCACAATGTATTTTATGTATCTCAGCTGAAGAAATGTCTCAGGGTGCCTGAAGAACAGTTACCAATGGAAGACCTTAGTGTTCAAGAGGATCTGACTTATGCTGAGTACCCCATCAAGATTTTGGATACTTTGACTCGGGTTACGAGGAATAAGGTTATAAAGATGTGCAAAGTGCAAGGGAGCCACCACAATGAAGACGAAGCAACTTGGGAAAGAGAAGAAGAGCTTCGTATAGATTTTCCCCACCTTTTCCCTAGATCTGCCTAAATCTCGAGGACGAGATTATTTTTAAGGGGGGTAGGATTTGTAATACTCAAAAGTGTAATAAAAGTGGATAGAGTTAAACCCATTAGTTTGTGGCCTCTACTATTCATTGCATGTGATCAACACTAGTTAAAAGTGGGTAATTAGAACCAAGAACACCTAAATAACCTGTGCATCATGCTGGATCTTACTTTGTGTGCATTTTGTGATGATATAAAAATATGGTAAATAAATAAAAAATATTATTAATTATGTTAATACCCCAATGGGAAGTTAAATCCTAAAAGAAATTCTAGAGTTTGGAAAAGAAATTCTAGAAGTGAAACCAAAAAGAGAAAAGATATAAAAATAATATAAATAATAATATATCTTCAAAGTAGTACTGCTTATGGCACAATATCGTCTGAGATTATTTGGTCACAAGAGTTTGAATTAAATTTGAACACAACTTGAATTTGAAAAGAGAGAGAAAAGAAAATAAAAAGAAAAAAAAAAGACTAAAACCTAATTGGGCTCGCTTCCATGACTTTCGGCCCACTACCTAGCACCATCCGCGCAGCCCACCCCTGTCCGTGCGCCGACAGCTGGGGCCGGGGCGCCTGCCAGCTTGCGCACTCAATGCCGGGTGGGGCCCACCTGTCGGGTCCTCTTCCCCGTTGAACCGGAAGCCGCCTGGGCGCTGGGTGTTTGACGTGTGGGACCCGCTAGTCAGGTGTGTCTTCTCCATCTCACGCAGAAATCGCGCAAGCTCGGCAAAATGCGTTGTTGCCGCCAGGAATCGCGGCTGAACGCTACCAGATCGACCTTGCTCCTTGGACCATACACAGAAGAACAGCGCTGACCCAGAAACGAACTCCGCCATGCGCGCAACCGATCTCCCTTCTCCGGCTGCATAAACATTGGTTTCCATCCGCCTCTGTTCTTGATTCTCCCGGCCGTGTTTCTCGCCATCCGCGTAGACTCGGCTTCACCCCCAACCTCGAATCCTGATCGGCCGCTGATCCCGATTCCGGATCTTGCCTTGTGCCCTTGACTTCTCCGTCGGGCCTCTGCCACTCTGCTCCTCCCTCCGCCTCTCCAGTTGCGCCTCTACGCCCTACCGCGCCGCGCCCTCACCAGTAAGTCCTCGCCCGTCATCTGGAAGCCTCGGTGTCTCCCCAGGATGCTTGGCGAGGTTCTTGGGTTGGGCGCAGGGTCTTCGCGGGCGAAGAAGCGATCGGAGGCGCCATCAATTTCTCGCCGTTAGTCTGACGCCGCCGCTAATCCGCTCCCCACCGTTGATAGCCCCAGCGTTGCTACAATCGGAGGTATGGATGCCCCCATCTAAGTTCGTCTTGTTGTCCGCGATATGTAGCACCTATTCCTGTCGTGTTCGATCACCAGGGGGGGCGAACTACCTGTAGCCGACCATGGCGACCGCCGTGAGATTGGGGCGGCGGCGCCGTGCTCTGGGCAGTCGAGGGGTGGAGGATGGCTGTGTGCCATTGATTTTTTTTGTTGGACGATGTAGATTAGATGGTAGGATGGCCCTCGGATCTTGATCGTGTGGCTTGCGCGAGATCAGACATCATAAAATCATTGCCGCCCATCTCGGATCGTGGGGCTATGGCTGCATACCGGTTGGCTGGAACCTAGATTTAATCTGGGCCGTCCGAATCAGATCAGATGGCTAGGATTCAAGGATACCCCTTTGGCCTTACCGTTATACAAAAGAGCCCCTATAGTTCATTAAAATCAACCCGCCATCCCTTGTCGCTGTGCACTGTGTCTTAGGATCTTTGCGCAGGGGCCCCTGCATTTCCTGAATTTTGGTGCGCAGTCCAGAGATCCGAGGAAATCAGTTAAATAATTATAGAAATGAATTTTTAACATAAAAACAATTCCTATAACTTGATTAATTCATAGAAAATTCGTATGGAGTCCAAATTAATTAATTCCAATTCCTATAATTTTGTAATATTATTGTTTATCAATTAGTACCTCTGTTTTGACATGAATGTCACCACAAAATTCATTTCCTAATTAATCTTATATCAAATACATAAAACCTTAGGAAATTCATAACTCCCCCGTTTTAACTCCGATTTGATTCGTTCAAGTTGCGTTAGTCTCGTAGCTACGCGTAGATTATTATTATTCAGTTTGTTCTTATGTTTGGTGTGATGTTAATTTTATCTATACCATGTTGGTTTTATTGCTACGACTAGCGCGAGGACACGTATCATCTGAAAAGCAAGTTGGTACCTGGATTCTCAAGTGCCAGGCAAGTTGTGCCCTTGATCACTTACTTTCCCAGCCATGTTCTTATTAATTTTAATGATCTGCATAGGTTAATTTTGATGGGAGCCATTATGTTACCCCAGTTTTGATTACCTCTATACCTTGTTCACCCCTGAAACATTTTTGGGTAGTACTTGCTATTGCTTTATGTGGATTGGGTATGGAGATACACTATTCATGATTATTCTGTTATTATCTTGTTATTATTACTGTTCATGTTAAGATCATTAAATTAATGGGAACATGGAGCGACCACCCGGGAAAACAGTGCTACCACAAGGGTATAATGGGACGCCCTTGGCTGACTAATTAGGAAAGCTAGTGGAAGACTACCTTACCCGAAAGGGGCAAGGGCAGTAGGGGAGAGGTCAGTGCGGGGAGGTCCCTGGTTGATTTTGCTGCGATGGCTGTCAGCCAGGAACCCTGTACTGGATCTTCCTATAAACTGTAGCGGGTTTTCGGAAGCTAGTGGAACTTTGTAAAGGCCTCGTAGTGGATCCCTAGCCATTCACCTCGGTAGTGTCTAAGGGCCTTGCAAACCCAGGCGACATGGGATACACGACTTGTGGGTAAAGATGCGCAACCTCTGCAGAGTGTAAAACTGGTATACTAGCCGTGCTCACGGTCAAGAGCGGCTCGGACCCTCACATGATTAATTATGGAACTTAAATTCAATTTGACATTTGCATCGCATTTGGGATTATATTACTATTACTGTTCTTTATTATTATTAAGGTTTGGTATTTACTTACACTTAGTAATTGCTAATAAAATTTTGACCAACTTATAAAAGCAATGCTCAGCCTCAACCTCTATTTCATTGATCAGCCTTACACTACATGAACTCCCACCTTTGGTGAGTTCATGCCACATTATTCCCCACGACTTGTTGAGCTATGAACGTATGTGAGCTCACTCTTGCTGTCTCACACCCCCCCCACAGGAGAAGAGCAGGTGGTCGAAGAGGAGCCGCCTAACACTGAGGAGTTCGATCTGATCTAGGTGGCGTGTCTCGGTCGACATTGGCGCCGACGATCCTTAGTTCGTTTTACATTTATTCCTTTATTTTGTAATAAGTCTTCCGCTATGTAATAATTACTCTGATGTTTTATGACATTTATCTCTATACACTCTGTTATTATATATGTTGTCTTCTTGGCGCATGTATGAGATGCACCCGGCTTTGTTCCTTAAAACCGGGTGTTACACTTGGGAGCCCTTCCCTCTCCTGCTGGCGACGGCGCTTCTCCAAGGCGTCCCGAGCCCGCCTCCGCTCGCGGGCCCGGGCCTTCTCCGCGTCCTTCTTCTTCTTTTTCTCCTCTGCGGCGACCCGCCGCGCTGCTCGATCCACCGCGTCCTCCGGGACCCGTGGCAGGGAGGGCTTGTGCCATCCCACCTCCTAAAAGAAGGGGAGAAAGAAACCCAATCATAAGAACCCGGAGCAACCCGATGTATGAAGGAGGGAGTGAATACTCACCAGAGTTACGCACCCCTGGTCGGGGCGCATCCGAAGCTGGGAGTAGGCATGAGGGTCCGGCTTCCCCATCGCAGCCGACACTCGCCATTGGAGGGCGTCGAAGGGAAGAGGATCAGGGGACATCCGCGAGCCCTCCCAGTCAGCCTCCGGAGTCATCTCCCAGAGCGGCAGCCGCCGCTCCGCCAAAGGAAGCACCCTCCAACGGTGGATGGCGGCGACCACTCCCGCAGCGGTGAGTCCCCCCTCCCGCAGCTCCTTCAGGGCCTGGAGAAGGGGTTCGAGATTCTTCTGTCTCTCGTGCGGGGTCCCATGGCGCCAGGCGTCGGTGGCGACGGTGACTACCCGCTGGGAGAATGGTGGGAGCAACTCACCGTCATTCCGGAGGTAAAACCACCGGCGCTGCCACCCCTTGTTCGAGGACGCGAGGATGGCAGGAATGTATTGTGACGCCCGCGACTGCCTCAGCAAAAGAGTGCAGCCTCCAGCCCGCACCGCTGCACGGATCCTCCTCTCCCCCGTCGACAAGGCGAAAGGCTCGGCGAGGAAGAGATGAGTCCACAAATCCCAATGGGGAGCGATCCCCAAGTACCCTTCGCACACCGCTACGAAGATAGCGGCCTGCGAGATGGAGTTGGGGGTGAGGTTATGCAACTCCACCCCATAGTGGAACAGGATTGCCCGCATAAAGCGGCCCGTCGGCACACCGAATCCCCGCTCGTGGAAGGAGACGAAGCTCACGACGTACCCCGGCGGTGGGGACGGAGCGGCTCCGCCCACGGGAGGAATCCATTCTGGTCGCTGCTTATCGGTGAGGGGGCGAAGCAAACCCTCGCCGACCAGCTCCTCCAGGTCGCTCGCCGTCACCGTGGAAAAGGGCCACGGATCGCGTGGGGGAATTATGGTCACCCGATCAGCCATCACCAAGATGGAAGGGATGGCGGCGCAAAGGGCAGGAAGGGTGATTTTTCTCTTCTCCGACTAAAGTTCCTTGGGTTGCAAAGACCTAAAGGAAGAAGCGGGGAGCAGAGCGAAGAGCCGTCACCGGACCCCCTCTCGAGGATATAAAGGCCAGGGCGGAACCGTTTCCAGCGCTCCGCTCGGACCGGACGCGGGATTCAAAAAGTGCGAAGCGAAACAGCCGTCCCTCGAACGGCTCGCGCACGCGCAACGGCCGCCCCACCAACCACTCGTCTCGTCGCATTAACTCCGCGGCGGGACAGGCGACGCCTCTGGCAGGAGCGGCGGGCGACGCTTCGCCTTCGCCGTAATTACCGCGCCAAAAAAAAGGTACGCCACGTCGTTCGATTTCGTATCCTTTTCCTTTTTTCCTCTTTCTCTATCTCTTGCAACAGGGACCGGGAAAGGGGGATACCCCGAAAAGGATCCTTCTCTGCGAAGGAACCGGGCTCCGAGCCCCCCTACTGATCAGAGGTTCGAAGGCTGGCCCTCCGAAGGGTTCAACAGTCGCCTCAGATCGCGTGGGCCCGACACCCACTACTGGTCAGGGGTTCGAAGGCCGGCCCCCCGAAGGGCTCCGTGGTCGCCTCAGGCTACTCGGGCTCCGCGCCCATTACTGATCAGGGGTTCGAAGGCTGGCCCCCGAAGGGTTCACAGTCGCCTCAGACACCGAGCGAGGGATGACCAGGGGTACGTTCGATACATAACCGAGGCTCGGGATGCGCTCCCGAGGTACCCTAGGACATTTCCGAGACCAGCGGGAACGATCTTGTAACGAAATCCCATCGGAGGGAGGCATCGAGCCCTCGGACCCCGTCGCCAGGGGACCGGGTCCGGCAGATCACCCGCAGGTACTTTTGGGCGTGCCTCTGGGCCCCTAGCCGACTCCCAACGAACGGGGCACGGACGTCCACTCGGATCACCCGCTTGCAGCTCACCGGAGACACCATGTTCGGTGCCCATCGAGGGTAACATGGCGCTCTCCCCCCCTCCTCCTTGCGGAAAGGCGACGCAGGGGCGTATGTAAAAAAGCCGAGTCTGTCCCTGATCGTCCTCTCGCCCTGTGCGGAGGCTCGGGGGCTGCTCTCGCAAACTCGGCTCCGGCCAGACCGTTGACAGCGTCAACATACCAGCCCGAGAGCTTGGGCCCCGACCGTGCACCCGGGCTACGGCCAGTTCGCATGAGGGAACAACCAGACCAGCCGAAGCATTACGCAAGGCATTAAGACCTCGAAGGAGTGAAACCACTCCTCCGAGGCCTCGGGGGCTACACCCGGCGGGTGCGCTCGCGCGCACCCACCGGAACAAAATGCAACCGAGAAAGGCTGGTCCCCTTGCAAAAAAGTGCGACGAAAGCCTCCAAGCGAGTGCTAACACTCCCTTTGAGGCTCGGGGGCTACTGTCGGGGACCATAATTAGGGGTACCCTCAAGACGCCTAATTCTCAGCTGGTAACCCCCATCAGCATAAAGCTGCAGAGGCCTGATGGGTGCGATTAAGTCAGGGATCAGTCCATACGAGTGACTCGATCACGCTTCGCCCGAGCCTGGCCTCGGCCAAGGGCAGCCGACCTCGAGGGACTTCCGTCTCGCCCGAGGCCCCCCTTTTAACGGCGGACGCATCTCCGGCTCGCCCGAGGCCTTGGCTTCGCTGAGAAGCAACCCTGACCAAATCGCCGCACCGACTGACCGAGTTGCAGGAGCATTTAACGCAAAGGTGGCCTGACACCTTTATCCTGACGCGCGCCCCCCCGGCAGAGCCGAAGTGACCGCCGTCACTCCACCGCACCACTGACCGGTCTGACAGAAGGACAGCGCCGCCTGCGCCACTCCGACTGCAGTGCCACTCAACAGAGTGAGTCTGACAGGCAGTCAGGCCTTGCCAAAGGCGCCATAGGAAGCTCCGCTCCGCCCGACCCAGGGCTCGGACTCGGGCTAAGACCCGGAAGACGACGAACTCCGCTTCGCCCGACCCCAGGGCTCGGACTCGGGCTCAGACCCGGAAGACAACGAACTCCGCTCCGCCCGACCCCAGGGCTCGGACTCGGGCTAAGACCCGGAAGACGGCGAACTCCGCTCCGCCCGACCCCAGGGCTCGGACTCGGGCTAAGACCCGGAAGACGACGAACTCCGCTTCACCCGACCCCAGGGCTCGGACTCGGGCTAAGACCCAAAAGACGACGAACTCCGCTTCGCCCGACCCCAGGGCTCGGACTCGGGCTCAGACCCGGAAGACGACGAACTCCGCTCCGCCCGACCCCAGGGCTCGGACTCGGGCTCAGACGCGGAAGACGGCGAACTCCGCTCCACCCGACCCCAGGGCTCGGACTCGGGCTAAGACCCGGAAGACGACGAACTCCGCTTCGCCCGACCCCAGGGCTCGGACTCCGCCCGGGCTTCTGCCGAACGATCTCCGCCTCGCCCGACCCGGGGAATCGGGCTCGGCCTCGGCCACGGAAGACAGACTCGACCCCGGCTTCGGAGGAGCCCCCACGTCGTCCGACCTAGGGCATAGGCCCGCCACGTCAACAGGAAGCGCCATCATCATCCTACCCCGAGCCGACTCGAGTCATGGAGAACAAGACCGGTGTCCCATCTGGCTAGCTCCGCCAGATGGGCAATGATGGCGCCCCACAAGCTCTGTGACGACGGCGGCTCTCAGCTCTCTTACGGAAGCAGGTGGACGTCAGCAAGGACTCGACCGCTCCGACAGCTGTCCCTCCGCCATGCTCCGTTGCTCCTCCGACAGCCACGACATCACGCCAGCAGGGTGCCAAGATCTCTCCGGCTGCCACATTGGCATGTACTTAGGGCGCTAGCTCTCCCTCCGCTAGACACGTAGCACTCTGCTACACCCCCATTGTACACCTGGATCCTCTCCTTACGCCTATAAAAGGAAGGACCAGGGCCTTCTTAGAGAAGGTTGGCCGCGCGGGACGAGGACGGGACAGGCGCTCTCTTAGGGCCGCTCGCTTCCCTCACCCGCGTGGACGCTTGTAACCCCCCTACTTCAAGCGCACCCGACCTGGGCGCGGGACGAACACGAAGGCCGCGGGATCTCCACCTCTCTCACGCCTGTCTCCGGCCACCTCGCTTCTCCCCCCTTCGCGCTCGCCCACGCGCTCGACCCATCTGGGCTGGGGCACGCGGCACACTCACTCGTCGGCTCGGGGACCCCCCGGTCTCGAAATGCGGACAAGTTTCCGCAGCTTCGGTTTCGTCTCCCTCGCGATCGACTCTTGCAGTAGAGCGAACTTTGACCATTTGATTATGACTTGAAATTTTTTGAATTGGCTTTTTGTTTCTTCCGAAGCTCTTGCACTTGCGCCGAAGCAGGTTTTGTGTGAGCACAATGATCAAGCTTCGGCTATGACTAAAAAATTTGGCAGCAAAACAGTACAATAGCAATGAATGTTGTGGTAACTTCACACCTACCCGTCTGTTTATATAGTGTTGCAGGTGGGAAGGTAAATCGGCAAGGTCTCCAATACCGGGCAAACAGTCACCCGCGCTCACTGAACGGTGGGCCACATAGCTCGAGAAGGTGAATCGCTGGCAAGAGTGCAATCGGTGCAAGATGGGTCGCGTGTCCGACGATTATTTTAATCGTTTCTCGCTAACGAGCTCAGGGAAGGTGTTTTTCGGATCTTCGGCATCTCGAAGCTTAGAAGATTTTTCACGGATCAAGCTCGTTACGAAAAACGATCTAGCACCGCGAAGGGGCTACTGTTGGGGGTATGCTTCGTAGCCGAAGATCCTAAAGAAATAAACACCTTCGGCAGATCCTCTCCAAAGCAGCGCCGAAGCTATCAACTATAAAGCTTCGGTATAGTGACATGTCTCAAGACGAAGGGGTGAACCGACTTAAAGATGAAATGACTTAAAGACCCATGATATTCTGTGTCATTATCATAGTTCATTGTAAAGGGCATAAATGTAATTATATACAGGCTGTGAGCTGTGCCTATAAATAGGTGAACAGTACCCCCGTACTGTTCACGCGCTCCTTTGTACTCACGCATTGGACATTGGTTTTTGCATCACGCTGGTATTTTTGCTTTTCTTCGAGCTGAAGGTATATTTGTAATTTGCTATCATTTCTACAATAATGAAATAGAAATGAGTTAATAATGATAATCATATGTTCAAATTATATTGTGTATTTTACCCTTCTCCATTATTTGTTGTGTTTATGAAGGTATGACCTTCATAACCTTCGTCTGAAATCCATTATATCCCAAGGGAAATAATGTTTCGAAGGACGAAGGACCTTAATATTTGACAATTTCTATGTTGCCTTATTCTTGATTCATAGCATTTGAGAACAAGCCCCCAACAGATAGTTTTCTCATGAAATTTAGCTAAATATTCCATGGTGTTTATTTTATTTTGAGAAACGATGTAGCATAATGATGTTTGGTGTTTTACTTGAGTGGACATAAACATCGTCTAGGTATGGCTTGAATAGAGGAGATTATAGGAAACTTGCTATCACAAAAGGTCATTAGCTAGCCCATTAAAGTTTTCATCCACTAGTTGTACTTTATTACTCTCTGGTGCGAATAGAATGCCCTCGACATCAGAGAAACACCATTTGTGGTTTAAAAGCTGATCTATTGTTTTGAATTCTTTACATTCTAACTTTTTAGCAATTGTATGGTGGAAAAAGGTGCCTTTCAACGCAATTTGGCTAAATTTTACATGGTCCTTATTTTATTTTGAGGAACGATGTGGCATAGTGATGTGTGGTGTTTTACTTGAGTGGACATAAACACCATCTACGTATGGCTTGAATAGAGGGGATTATGGGAAACTTGGTATCACAGAAGGTCATTAGCAAGCCCAGTAACGTTTTTATCCACTAGTTATACTCTAATACCCTTTCGTGCAAATAGAATGCCATCAACATCAAAGAAACACTATTTGTGGTTTAAAGTGTGATCTATTGTTTTGAATTCTTTATATTCCAAATTTTTAGCATGTGTATGGTGGATAAAGTGCCTTACAACTTTAACCTGTGTTTGGACAGTTCTCTCACGCAATTGGGCTAAGTTTTCCATGGTCTTTATTTTATTTTGAGAAATGATGTGCCATAATGATTTATGGTGTTTTACTTGAGTGGACATAAACATCGTCTAAGTATGCATTGAATAGAGGGGATTATGGCAAACTTGGTATCACAAAAGGTCATTAGCTAGCCCAATAACGTTTTCATCCACTATTTGTACTATAATACCCTCTCATGTGAATACAATGCCCTTAATATCATAAAACACTATTTATGGTTTAAAAGGTGATAGAGGATCTGAAGATGCCGACCATGTCCCTAGCGGCGATACATCTGGTAGTCATAGTGCCCGAGGAAAAGACTAGTTCTATGAAGCCTGCGACTACATATGATAAGGGGAAGGGGCCTACTGAAATTGAGGATACCAAGAAGACCATCGAGAATGACACACTACTAGGTGAAGGGCCTTTTGATCAAGAGTTTGGGGGCCGACGATACATGGTTCACCACTCAGCCGGAAATGTTATGGGTGCTAAACAGTTAGCCAAAGCTGTCAACTTCGCTGAATAACTTGGGTACTCTTCGGGGTCTACAACCTTTGGGGGAGGGCGTGAGGACTATTTGTATTGATGCCTAGACTGCTTGGAGACTGAAGTATGCCGCTACATGGCAGATAACATAGGTTTTCCAAAGCTAGAGGCCATATTATAAACGATGCTCTCTGAAGATTTTTTGGATTGCCTCGCATACACGCATTTGAAGGTGTCGCCTATGTTAACTTTTTGTTGCCTCGGGTTGTTGAAATACTACAAAACTTGGTTAAAATTTGTTTTTTTAACTTTGCAGGGCCTGATTTTAAGTAAGGCGCTAAAGAACATGAAAAAAATTGAGGGCGAAGCTACCTAGAAGGAAATTGTAAAGCTTAGGTCCGAAGCATCAGAGGTTCGTTTCAACTGTGCAGAGAAAGAAAAGGCATCTAAAATTTTGGAATAGGATTTCATTTAGAGTCGAAGCGAGGTTCAGACTTTGACCAAAGAAAATAACAAAGCTCTAGGTAAGGTTTCGTAGCTCAAAACTTTGAATGCGAAAAGAGAAAAATAGCTTGTGCTACTTGAAGCCGAAATGAAGCGTGTAAAAGAAGAGTATTCTGTCGAAGTAGCTGCTAGCTTAGAGGTTGCTTAGTTGAAATTAGAAGACCTTTCCGCTGAAAGAGTTCATCTGAGGCAACTCAACGAATTTTTTTGGGTTTTCAAAACTAATCCCTTTACCTTGGTCAATAGGTGTTGCAATGAGTTGGAGAGGACCTTCTCCCCTGTTGGGGCAAAATCCTGAGCTAGAAATTTTGTATATGGTGATACATTTGGGATCATGCAGTGGATCCTTAATGAGATCTGTGCATACAAGAGTATCCTCTCAACACGGAAGGACTACTACGCGTGGACAAGCACCAAAGCACTGCTTCAGTTTTCTGAACGTTGGATGTAGCCAAGTGAAGATGTGCATATATCCAAACTTTGAAGTTTATGCAGATAGCGTCAGGAGATCAATTGTTGAAGCTTCGGAATGGGCAAAAAAATCCTGTTTGATATATGGTCAATGGGTGGAAAAGAAATCTCTATCGAAGAGTCAATGAAAAATAAGGAGAAGGTTTGTACTTAGTTACCTATGTTTACCTTTGTGAAGCATGCACACTTTCTAATGTCCAGCTTATTGCAGGCTCGAAGGGTAGCTGAGAAGGCTACAGCTATCTGAAAAAACTTGTAGCCAAAGGAAGCCGAAGGTACCTTTATTCCTTATTTCTTTCTCTTGACTGCTTCACGCCTATGCTTACAATTTTTTTCTAACTTTTGCTGAAAAGTTTCTACTTCTCAAGCAATAATTGAATTTAAATAATCAGAAGTCGAAGCAACTGCTACCCAAGCCGAAGCAGTTGTTACCGATGCCAAAGTGGAGGCTGCTGAACTAGCTAAAAAGGCTGCAGATGACATTATTTGGAAGATCTGTGAGAAAATTTATGACGAAGTGATACAGGGATAGTGTTTATTTGAAAAAACTTCTTTTATTGTAATATTAGTGATGCAAAGGGTATAAACACTCAAAGCTCTTTAGTGTCTGTTCTATAATATAAAACTTCCTCGCTTTAGTTTATTAATTATTTGCCTTTGTGATGTGTGAAACTTAAGCCTTCTTTGTTTTTTGAGCCAAAGACAAAAAACATCTTCCCTTCTTTTCACACGTTATAAAGCTGATACTCCTTGTAGCTTATAGCTTCGACGTGTGTTGAATTCATAATTACAGACCCTCAGGAATGATGGTGTATTAGAAACACAAGTTTTGTTCGTTCCAATAGGAATGACTTCGAAGATTTCTGACTATTACTTAGATGATTGACTCGAGCTCTACATTCCCTTAGCAACGTATTTGGAGCTTTTTTCACCTTTACTAGGTGATCATACTTGAGCTCTGCATTCCCTTAGGAGCGATTTTGGAGCTTTTTCACCTTTACTAGGTTATCATACTTGAGCTCTGCATTCTCTTAGGAACGACTTCAGAGCTTTTTCACCTTTACTGGGTGATCACATTTGAGCTATGCATTCCCTTGGGAACGACTTCAGAGCTTTTTTACCATTTTTTCATACAGAGCTTTGATTGTGACACTTTGTCACTACACTTGAAGGTGGCAACTCATTATTACATTGTATTGTAGAATAAAAAAGTTTGCAAATAAACATAAATGCATAGGATTATTTCTTTGGCAGCTTCGGGTTTGCTTACCTAGCCCCTTAGGGTCTTTAGTATATGTGTTTGGTCTCTAGGACCATGTTGTTGACAGTACGAGCTTTGGAGTCCTCCCTTCTATCTCGTTGTTGTATGTCTTATGCTAGAAATTTGGGATGACCAGCAGGGGGCCAGATCATAAGAAGGTGGTCCTGGGATGAAGGAAGCAGATGGCGACCACACGCTCATCACAGGGTTACTCGAAGCATTTGAGGCCGAAGGTTGAAGCAGCCTTAGCTCCTTTGGTTGAGGGTGAACGTACTGTGGAACACAAGGTGAGCAGTACGAAGATGTACTGAACACCTCCTTTGGCTAAGAGGGTTGAGAAGCTGAAGAAGCAATCTCTTTTTGCTTATTGATGGTGTGGTGGTAGGTTCTTGTTGTGTGGCATTTATCCTCACCACATAACAAACAAAATGGCTTCCTTATAGGTGCATTGAACCTGCCACTAAAGCTTCAGCCTCCTCGCCCCCTCTTGGGTCCAACAAGCAGACCATGCTCTGAGAATGCTGCTGCTGAGAACTTGCTTGCTGTTGGTCTGACTGCCCTAGAGATTGGACCATTTTTTCTCCGTTCTATGCTAGGTTGTGAATGCTTCGGACATATCTAGGATGGAATCTTCCTTCGAATCCCCTAGTGGCTTTGGTGTATTTGTGGATTTTTTCCCTTCTTTGGCGGAAATCATTGTCATCTCTTATGTACTTATCCATCTTTTGCAGCAACTTCTCTAGAGGGTGTGGAGGTTTCCTAGCGAAGTACTGAGCTACTGGACCTGGCTAAGTCCCTTGATCATAGCCTCGATGACAATGTCATCTTGGACTGCTTGTGCTTGAGCCCAAAGACAGAGAAACCTTCATATAAATGACTAAAGGTATTCATCTGAGTCCTGTGTGCACTAGAATAGGGCTTGTGCGATGACATGCTTTGATTGAAAACCATGAAAGCTGGTAAGGAGCATGTCCTTCAGCTTTTGCCACAAAGTAATTGTTCTTGGCCGAAGCGAGGAGTACCAAGTCTGGGCTACATTTCTGACCGCCATGACAAATGACTTTTCCATGACTATTGAGTTGCCACCATAAGAGGATATGGTAGCTCCGTAGCTCATCAAGAACTGCTTCGATCAGACAGGCAATCATACATAGGTAGTGTAGGAGGTCTATATAGTGGTGGCCAGGGTGTGTCTTGTAATTCTAGTGTGAGTGGAGAGGCTTCGTCATATAGGAAATCTTGGACTCTAGAGGTGGATTGCCGAAGTTGTGTCCTTCGTGACTAAGGTCTTTGTGATTGTACTGATTTTTGTATGATTCAATGTTGCACATTTCTTTGACTGCTTCATCAATCTTCTTCTGCAACTCGGACAGATGGAGCATCCTTTCTTTGCGCTTCTCTACTTGTTGATGAATTAGCTCAAAGTTGTTGATCTCATGATCGAGTTTGTCATCCTGGGGGTCGGGGCTAATGACTTTCCTCTTCTGCAAACTGGCCTCCCGAAGGAGAGCTTCGTCTCCTTGGTTGGTGTCCAAGATCATGAGGACAACATGAGTTGTCGATGTCTTCTTTGGTAGCTTGATGAGGGTTCTTGTGGTCGAAGTAAGTTCACCAGAGGTGGGCACTAATGTTGGTCACTTGTTTCTGATTACTATGTGATATCAAAAACAAGGCAACACAGTTAGAGAGATCGATGTTGGACTCCAAAACTCCAAGTCTTCATGACGTGATCTAGATTGCCATCTATGAGATCCATCACCCTGCATAGGTCACACAGAACATAACCAAACAAAGGAAAACCCAAACTTAGGGTCAAAGTAAAATTAGCTCTTTTGGATTGTTTCCAGGTTCTGTCTTTGACAGTACTACTCCATCTAGTGACCTTGCTCTATGCCTTGAGCTTGATCTTGAGCCTTATAACTTACACCACATAACCATAGATGTTACCTCAATGGTTGTAAGTCATATTCTTAAGTCATGATCCTCGATGCACCATATCTCTTATCAACTCGATCAACCTTGACTTTGCAAGTATTCTTCTTCACTCCTGGCTCTGGGTTCCTCGACCTTCATGACCTTCTCCCATGCACTCGGTACCTCGAAACTCTTCTTGCCTCCATCTTTGGCTTGATTAGTTGTCTCCGTCTCTCCGAGTTATGCACACCGAGTCTCACATAAGAAATGTTCTTCTTCACTTGTGATGTCCACAACCATAATCAACTCAGCCTTTGGGCCATCACTCTTGAACACTTGTGTTAAACTTTACAAGCTTTACACTAAGCACACCTATCCAACACTTAACACACCTTTCATTTATTTAATAGGGTTGTCATCCAAACCACCCAAACCCACAAGAGAGCTTTCACAATCGTCGTGCCTGCACGCGTCGTATTCATCCGCCCTTGCCAGGCTCGCACGCACGCAACTATTGCCGCCACAGAAACCCTAATTCATGGTGGTCTCGGGTAGCTTTATAGACGGGTCGAGGCCTGGTCTGCTTGAGGTGGTGCGGCTGAACCAAAAGGTACAGTTGGGTTAGGACTTTCCCTACCACTAGAAGCCCAGGGCTCCAAATTATATATATATATATATATATATATATATATATATATATATATATATATATATATATATATATATATATATATATATATATAAAGAGAGAGAGAGAGAGAGAGAGAGAGCAAGGTTCCATCTTCTATATTTCTTGAGTAGTGTCATTTAAAGCATCATCTAGAGTAGGGGTGTAAATTGTATGGATATTATCTGTCCATATTCAAATTTGATCTGTCTAAGAGGTCTGAGATCCGATCCGTATTCGAGTTCGGGTACTCAGTACCAGATCCGTATCTGTATTCTCAAAGTCGGATATTTAAGGTGTCGATAACCATTCAAATCTTGTCCAACATAACTTGATAATATATGTATCCGATCCGAATCTGAAGAGAAATATGAAATGAGTAATATTCGTCCATATCTGATTCAATTAACCCCTACTCTAGAGGACCTTTCCTCTGTCTATTTTACTACTTTAAACAATAAGTTAAGTAAACTAAACTATGTACAAAACATTTAAGAGTACGATAAATATATACATATTTAGGGTATGTTTGGTTAGGCTGTGGCTATGAAAAAAACAGTTATGGACTGGGAGCTATAAAAATTGTTATGGACCATAAGCTATTAAAAAACCTAAAACCATTTGATAGAACCTAATAAAAGCCGCTAAAAATTCTTCCATATATATTTTTTCACGGTTTCATTCGAAAGCCGCTAAAATGTAGGTCCAGAGATGCTTTCAGTTTTGCACCATGAGAAAGTCGGTTTTTTTTAAAAAGGTTGTTTTCTAGATCTAGTCCTTTGGTTAGCTTTTAGGAGATAAAAATCAAAGTTAAAAGGCTAAACCAAACACAAGTATAAGAGGGGGGTGTGATATAGGGACAATACTTCTGTCATAAACATGAGTTTGCGCAAGGCCATGTTTGGTACATTTTATTTACAACTTTTATATAGATTTTTAAAAAAACGTTGTACCAAACATAACATAATAATATTCTACTCTATTAAGAGTGTACCATCATCGTCCAAACCTGCCCCCACTCGCGCGCCCCCGCCTGCCCCCGCCCACGTCCCATGATTCACACCCCCGACATCCTTCGCGCCCACGCCCTGCCATTCACGCCTTTGCATGCCACCATTCACGCCTCTGTGCACCGTCATTCTCGTGCCCAAGCCTCGCCATTCATGCCTCTGCGCATCGCCCCTGCCAATCCCCTTCCATCCTGCCTCTTCCCCGCCCGACTCCTCTCAGTCTGTCTCCTCTTCCCCACCAGACGACCTAACTCCCTCTCCTAAACCATAGGGATCAAGCTCGCCTCCTCAACGAGATGCCCATGGGCCATGGCGGCGGCGACCCCCACCCCCGCGGAGGAGGGGACACACGTGGGGCACCACGGTTCTCCTGTCGATGATGAAAAATCTAGGGCGCTGCGGTGACAGCGGTGGATGCCGCCTCCTCAACGAGGCACCCATGAGACATGGCGTTGGTGCCCTCTCAGCCGCTCCCATCCTTGGCACACAAAACTCTCGGATCTGTCGCTCCTCCACGCTCTCGTCGCCCTGGGTTCCTCTACAAGGTTGAGCTCTGCCTCATCCACTGTAACCTCCCTACCTTGCCCTCGATTGTGGCCCCATTCGCTTCCCCTCCCTCTGCGCATCCGCTCGACCTCGCTACTGCCTCCTCGCTTGCCGCCGTTGAGGACGGCGACTGCAAGTCTACGACTCGCCCGAGGCCAACCTCGGACGGGAGACACAGTCACAAGTCGCCCGACGCCAAGCCTGTGAATGAGACGCAGTCACGACTCACCCGAGGCCAACCTCGGGTGGGACAGTCAGTCACAACTCGCCCGAGGCTAACCCGGGCGAGAGATGCAGCCACGACTTGCCCGAGGCCAACCTCGGGCGGGAGAGGCAGTGACGACTCACCCGAGGCCATCCCCTCGCGGGAAACACTGTCACGACTCGCCTGATGCCAACCTCGGGTGGAAGACGTAGTCATGACTCGCCCGAGGCCATCCCCGATGGGAGAGGCAGTTACGACTTGTCCGAGGCCACCCCGGGCGGGACAGTCAGTCACGACTCGCCCGAGGCCAACCTCGGGTGGGAGACGCAATCGCGACTCGTCCGAGACTAACCTGGACGGATGGGAAACTCAATCACGACTCGTCCGTAGCCAACCTCGAACAAGCAGCACATTTCCGACTCGCCCGAGAATATTTCGGACGATGCTCCGGCAATAATAAAAATAATTTGTACGATATTGATAATATTTGTTATACGAATTTTGCATATCATAGTGATGTTTGTTGTTTCGTATATATATTTTATATATATATCATATTGTTTGTCGTTTCGTATTTATATTTCATACAATTTTTTAGTTGCGATTTTTAGTCCCATTGCAACGATAGGCACATACCTAATTTTAACTTATAGATTCAGCTGTTTCTAGTTTTAACATATAGATTCAGCTGTTTCTTGTGTGAGAACAGAAACAGATAAAGCTTTTTTCAACAATGATCAGCTGTGCCTAAAGCCGCAAGCACCACAGCCGGAGAAATCCTCTCGTGTGGTCTCTTCAGCTCTCAGACGGCAAGACGATGCTGCCGCCGAGGTCCGCCGCCGCCGCGCCGTGCTCGGTTGCAGGACTTCTGTTCCACCGATTCTCATCCTACTCGTCCTCTTCTGTCTATTCTGTCCGCCACCACGCCTCGTCTGCTCTCTCCTCCCAGCCCTCCACCCGCCCCACCACCACCTGGTCCTCTTCCCCCCATTCCAGCAGCCGCAGGATCAGGGGGTTTGCGGCCTGGGCTTCGGCGCCGGGGCCGGCGGGGTCTGCGGATTCCCTCGCTACAAAGGCGCTAGAGGCTAAGGTACCTTGCTTGCCTCCCTGGTTTAGCTTTCTGATTCTAATCTTTGTTCAGATGCTAGGGTAAGCGTTCCTACGCTGTCGTTTGCCATGGAGACTGACAGATTCGTTTCTGTTTCTATGGTTTCTTGGCAGATCAAGGAGCAGCTGGAGGCGGACACAGTCACGGTTGTGGATACCTCTGGAGATGGCCGCCATGTTTGGTGAGTAACAAAACCCCCACCCCACTTAATTTACAAACATTGATATTCTGTTTTTTTACATTTACTGGGATGCGAAGAAACAAATGTGCTACATGCTCAGTAGATCTTTGAAACTCACACTTACATGGTGAATGTGTCTGCATTCTGTAGTCGGTATCAAAGAAAACAGGGTCGTTTTTAGATGTATCAATTTGTGGTGTATAGTTCACAACTTATTTGTTTAGAAATGTTCCTATGTGAAGCATTGTAGGTGATTGATATGGAGATGATAGCGTTTTTTTTTTTGCTTAAAGATTTGAGAAATGTTTGTTTTGGCATTGTAGTGCTACTACTACCAGAACAAAAAAAAATGTAGTGCTGAAAATATTTACATGGATTGAAGTTTGTTTAAGATATTTCTATTCCATAAGTGGGAGGGTTTTTTTGGCAACCCATTTTATCATGAAGTCTATGTAATCAAAAGTAACCAAAGTATTGGCTTCTAGTTTAGTTGTCACATGTAAGTTTGACAGAAAGTTAACCAAAGACAAACTGGGACCTTTTCTCAAAAAGTTCGCTTTTATATGCTATAATAGAGTATTTTCCAATTAAATTTACCTGTTATAAGCCAGTTTAGTATGGCATGGGATTAGTTATTGTCTTTAAAGAAGTTTATTTTAGCTGTTCTGAATGGAATTGGTGCAAAGTTGATAGCTATTCAGCCTTTTAGAATAAAATGAAATAGTTGGAACAGAAACTCCCCAGATGGCCAATCACAATATATCACCAATGATCAACACTGAAGAAAATTCCTATACTGAAGTGAGTGATTAGTAGTATTGATTGTTCCATCAATTTAAATAAAACAAACAATTCAACAGATATACTTTTATTGATATTTCCAATGAAAGTATGCCAATATATTTGCTATAGTATTGATGTATAAGATATTAAGATGTGTGTGTGTGTGTGTGTGTGGTAAGGGTTCTTGCCCCACTTGTTGGCTGGCTTTGTTAATTCACCGCTCACACAACTGGAGGTAGAAGTAAAGGGGAGATCGGAGCACATACACATGAACTGATGAACACTAGTTAATGCTGCTCCTTGAGCTAAGGATGCAGCTGGTCCACATGCTTGCATATATACATGGTCTTCACTTTTACAAGATGTTTTGTACACCAATTACAAGCACACTTACTACTTGACCACACCAGCATGCTACCAATCTACCTACTACAAGGCTGTCGTGCAGTGTTTTTACAATCCTGAGATCAATGGCCCGTCTTGACACACTTGCGGCAAGTGTTGCGGTTGGAGACATGTGGCGCATCCTCTTTTCTGTTACGAGCGCTGCCACCTTTCATCTTCCATGTTGGCGGTCTTCCTTGTCACCACTCTGCGCCTCTTCTGCTGGACAAGCCCTGCCTTGCACTGGCTGCTGCTCACACATACGGGTCACTCATTCCTTAGTGAGGAGAAGCTTTCTAGTACCATCGTCTGTGCCACTGTGTCATAGTTCTCCACTTGAGCTACCCAGTCACATCCTCAACTGTGAGGGTGGATAGATCGACAAGCGCAATCTGTGTGAATTTGGTCAGAACCACGTGCAGGTGCATGGCAATGATTTGTTGTTTGACAATGGTTTTGGCGAGTACCATGAGCTGACTCACCAGTGACTACAGGCGCAGTGCCAAGTCCACGGCCTCACCTTCCTAGAATGGCATAGCCTCATACTCTCACACGAGCTGCATGCGTCCTTGCTCGGCGCACGTGGTCGGAGCCCACACAAATGCACTTCAGACTGTCCTAGGCAAGCTTTATTGTGTCCTTATTTTGCCAGTGTTCACCATGTGCCACAACCTTGGTGCGGTTGGGCGGTCATCTTGGAGTATCACCTTCATGAACACCGACTGGTCACCATAGTTGATGCGGGTAAGCGTGGGGTACTGGGCACTTCCTCCTCCAACCTCCATTACCGTCCTATGCACCACAAACGGTTATCGTTGCGGTGGTTGACGGGGGAGAGGGTGTTGGCCTAACAATGCCGATGACCGCCCAACTGTGGCTTTAGTACCAGCTTTGTTAATTTACCCACTAACACAGCTGGGGGTAAAAGTAAAGGGGAGATCAGAGAGCACACACATGAACACTAGTGATGCTGCTTGATCTAAGGATGCAGCTGCTCCATATGCTTGCATATATGGTTTACACTATTACAAGAAGTTTTGTACAACTACATGTACACCTACTACTTGGTCATATAAGGCATGCTACCAAATAACTACTACAAGGGCATGCTCGGCCATACATCGATAGCATGTCAAAGTCCTTTTTTTTGAAAAAAAAGCAGGAGCACCGCTAATTCATATAAGATCAGAGAAGAGTTTCAAATCATACATATGTTGCTGACTTTAGTTGGTTTTAGTTGTCCTATTTTAGGACATGTGCATGATAGATAGAGAGAGATGTTGTTTGTCACTTTAGGTGATGATCACCCACCCGGGTGGAATGACTTAACAAATTATTAAGTTATTCGCGATTTTTATATAGAAAAATTAAGTCATTTCAGGTGGATGATTATCACCTAGGGTGATGACTAGTGTTGTCCTATACGCACGATATAGTGCTATGCACAATAAAGCAAGCATCAAGACGCCTTTTTGGTTTTGTCACTTGTGAGACTATATATACCTTAATGTTGTTGGTGACTTGTGAGATATGGTTTCTAGACATACATCACAGGCAGGTTCAGGGATAGGGATTGAGCAGAAGCTTTGCCTTGAGCACGTGCATTCTGCCATTTCGGTTTGGTAATGATGAATTGTTACAGTTCCCCTCTTTTTATTGTATTTTTAAATATTTGTTTGGACATTTTGCTGTTTATGCTTCTTACATGTTAGGTGACAACATTAGGTTGGCTTTTTGATATGCTATGATGTTTATGCATTTTTCCCTATCATTTCACCATTGATGTATTACGGGTCTTTGTTTTATATATATATATATATATATATATATATATATATATATATATATATATATATATATATATATATATATATATATATATATATATATATATATAACACAATTACGATTATGATCTTATATAAAGACACACTACATAAAGATACCAACCGATACACAATTACGATTATGATCTTATATAAAAAAACGACCTTTTCAACCTTGAGCATATCATTCCGAAACACAATTACGATTATGATCTTATATAAATACACACTACCTTATTGAGCATATTCAACACATACCGATACACAATTACTATTATGATCTTATATATAAAAAAACTACCTTCTGAAATCCAACCACCACATACCGAAACACAATTACTATTATGATCTTATATAAATACAAACTACCTTATTGAGCATATTCAACACATATCTTCCAGGGTGTCGGATAACATAATGTTTTTGCCCCACCCATACTATCACACAAGTCGTGATAGAGCACAAGGGATAATTACAAATAACAGGTACCGACAGCTCAGTCAAGAAGACAACAACGTCTCAAAGACTGACAGATAAAATCCGCCAGGGAAGAGGCTCTGAAAATGGAATTGAAAAATGACAAAGACATATAGAATATCCTCAGGACTACTGCGGGAGGCTGTAAAAAAAATAACGATAGCTCGGGACAGCGCCTTTTTTGTTGATAAAGAAATCTTGTCAAAGAGTTCGGAACTCAAGAATAGTTTGATTAACCCGTGTCATAATGTTATAAGGGAGTTTGTTAGAGAGTCAAGAGACTGCGACTCTGACGATTATAAAAGAGAGTACAGGCTAAATGATTATAGGCTGGAGCTGACTCAGCCACCCTCTAATATAAGTTCGGGGGGTGATGTGGTAAAGACTGTTAGAAGGTGGGAACTTATAAATCAAAAGTACAACGCCGATCTATGGATACCCCCTGCTAAAAAAGGGGTTGTGATTACACCTGATATTATAGACAAACTCTATCTCTTCTGGGATAACTTCCTAGGAAGTTACGAAAAAGAAGGTATTAACCGCAAACAGAACACAGATCCGGTATCTAAGGGGAAAGTCTTTGACTTGCTAGCCAGCCGTAGTAGTAATAATACGAATCAAACCCCCGAAGAGTTAAGAGAGATTCAAACTCAAATCGAGCATTTGACTATCCACTTTGATGAGGGTAGCGTCCATGAGTCTGCAGGCCAGTTGAAGGGGAAGTTCTTCAATAAGGATAGACAATCAGCTAGGGATTACCTTCTTGATAAATTGAAGGATGATAAAGATAAAGATATTGTTAGAGGTATGGGCACCTATACACTGGAATGTGTAGCAATACATGTGTTAAGCAAGCTGTTTAATGTGTTTTCTTTGGAAAAGACTAGTGTGCTAGCAGCCGCATTGATATCAGAGCTAGATATAACAGCTAAGACGGAATATAATAATGCACTATTAGCTAAAATGCAGCGCGAAAAGGAATAAACTGAAAAGCTAATAAAGCGCTATGATGAAAAGCTGGCCAAGGCTGCAATGATGAATGAAGGTACTGATACAAATATTGATAATATACACGATGATAAAAAGCTTAAGGGTATGGAATCACCTGTGGGTATTATCCCTGTCCTGGGAACAGATGGGAGACATATAGACCAATCTATACAGAATAAATCGAGTAGTAATAAAAAGAGCACTAAAAAGAGTGATGTTATAAGGAAACGAATACTTAAAGGTTAGGTTGGGTTTCTGATGTATATCATTTATTATATGAAACCAAAAAGAAGAAATGACAAGAAAGTTGTATATAGATGGAGGATAAAATTACGATGTGGAAAACAAGACAGGGGTTTTTTTTTGTACAATGACACTGTACAACAATTTGGAAAAGGGATGTAGCGCAGCTTGGTAGCGCGTTTGTTTTGGGTACAAAATGTAACGGGTTCAAATCCAGTCATCCCTACCTATTACTTCTCCTATGGGCAGTAACGAGGGATCAATTGAGATCGATTCAAATTGGACAAAATTAAGAGTTTAATTTTGCTATATGCATGCGGTACAAAAATCATCCTTTTCTTTACTGCTTTATCTCCTGTCGTAAGAAAGCGCTCTTAGTTCAGTTCGGTAGAACGTGGGTCTCCAAAACCCAATGTCGTAGGTTCAAATCCTACAGAGCGTGATTCTTTTCTTGTTATGTAAAATAAATAAAAGATTAGAACAGTCTCTATTTATATAAGATCATAATCGTAATTGTGTTTCGGAATGATATGCTCAAGGTTGAAAAGGTCGTTTTTTTTATATAAGATCATAATCGTAATTGTGTATCGGTTGGTATCTTTATGTAGTGTGTCTTTATATAAGATCATAATCGTAATTGTGTGTTGCTATATATATATATATATATATATATATATATATATATATATATATATATATATATATATATATATATATATATATATATATATATATATATATATATATATATATATATATATATAATTCTGAAGCTGAACTAACCGTTCCCTTTCTATTATGCAGCATAGACGTGATTTCCAAGGCATTTGAGGGAAAATCTGCTGTAAACAGGCAGAGAATGGTCTACAAGGCTATATGGGAGGAGCTTCAGAGCACTGTGCATGCTGTGGACCAGATGACTACCAAAACGCCTGATGAAGCTGCTGCCAACAAGTAATCGATAGATGCACAATACCTGTGAAAGCACAGATTATCTGTGCTTCGAAGATCAGGCCATTGCTTGGACCAAATTTTTTCTCTTGGGTGGTATTACTTTGCGTGTCAGCTGAATGGTCAATAATCTGCGGTATGGATAGCGCATGGCTTAAAAATTATATTTTTTCCTTTTTTTTTTTTGCATTGGTGTGTGTGTGTGTGTGTATGTGTGTGTGTGTGTGTGTGTGTGTGTGTGTGTTGGGTGGGGGACTTGAACGCTGCATTGGTGCCCGAAGGCGTGCTTCATGTACGACATTGCTCGCTCTTCGAACTCTCAGTTTCCAAAGCGGACGCGGGACTGAGCCGTGCTTGAAGCAGATGTGGTGCGTATGGGAGATGGCGGTGTAGACTTCCCTACTGCATGGTTGGTCCATGTCGGGGGCAGAGCGGCGGCGTGGGACTGAGCCGTCGGATTTTTGTGTCATCCCAGCTAGGACTGGATAATCGGTTAAAATCGAAACTTTGGCTTCTCAGCCTCACTAGCCGATCTTCTTCAGACCAGCAAATCGACAACTCCGTCGTCGGTTTCTTACTTTTTTTGTTGTTGTAACCACAAAAAAAAAACGAGCTACCCAGACTCCCGTCGTCGCCATGACCAGCCGGCCGCTGCTTCCTATTCGACTTCGCGTCGCTCCGTGCGTCCGCGCTGCCGCTCGGACTTCGCACGCGCTGGCGCTGCTGCTCGTTGCTCGCCGGTAACTCCTTAGGGGCCAGTTTAGGAACCACATTTTTTCAAGGGTTTTCTATTTTTCCAAAAAAAAATAGTTCATTTTCTTATGTGAATATAGAAATCACATGAAAAAATATAGTTCTCAAACTAGCACTTAGAGTTCTAGCCTAAAGTTTTCGGTCGCCGCGACTCCTTACAGTTCTAGTCCAAAGTTTCTATAGCCTCTAAGTCATTTAGAAATTACTACCAGCTACTTCTCTAATGCAACCATACTCCTCTTCTCTCATTATGTTTTAGATATTGTGTTGAAACCAAATCTTATATAAAACCTAGTTTCTCACTCATTCTTCATCTAACTGCTTGCAATATCCTGTTTTAGCTTATGTAGCAGCTGAATTAAAGCTATAGAAACTGAATGACGTGGAGAGTTGGGACTTCACTTAGCACACTTCCATGTAGACGCTTCCGCTTGCATGGTCGCGCTGGTACGCTGTGCTCGCACCTCTACGCGGCGTCGGCCGCTCCCACTCCCATAGCTCTGACTCGCGAGGTGCCACTGGTCACCCAGTGGCGAAGCCAGAGCGGAATAGAGGGATGTATAGTAGCCTTTTCGTTTCTAGCTATGCTTGATGAATTCCACGCGCATTGTCGTGAGAATTAGAAACTTATTTTTAAGATGAAGGTATGATGTCAAAAAAGAGAGGAGAATAGCATCCGTGTAGTTAATAAAAAAATTTAGTGACTACTCCTTCTATCCATATGATTTAGTCATTTTTGTTTATTCTAAGTCAAACTATTTTAAATTTGACCAACAATATATATATATATATATATATATATATATATATATATATATATATATATATATATATATAAGACTAAAGTATTTTAAACTACAAGAATTATGGTAGTTTAAGGTACGATAAATTTAGTAACTTTACTTTTATATTGTAAAATATTATAAAATATCCAGTGTAATCGGTCAAAGTTGATAATGATTGACTTAGAATAAATCTAAAATAACTATATCATATGAATGGAGGGAGTAGACAAGACCATCGTATAAAAATAATTAATAGAACAGCATGAAAATAGACGGTCAATCATGTTTGTTGGCTTTGTGCACTGCCGTTTCATTAGTACTTTTAAAACAAATCCATTCGGATTTTAGAAGGATGACGTGACTTGATGTGGTACTAGATATAATTTACACTGCAGATTTGTTTTATGAGAGATACAGATATATAATACCTCCATTCTCAAATATTTATGGTTCGTTAGTTTATTTTTGACCTAAAACACGACAAATAAAAAAGAACGGAGGGAGTACTTAGAAAGGCAAACTATGTATTAACTTGAACAAAATTACCAGAAACTGAAAATGACTATTTATTTCTTCGTGGTAAATAATATGTGATATTAACAACAATTGTTCAATTCTCAAAAAAAAAACTCAATTCAAGACTCCAATCCTATTATTCGAACGTAAGTAATCTTACTGTTGAGCACCAAAATAGGTAGGCGGACGGTTTACGATCCGGACTAGGGATGGCAACAAGGAATTTTCCGTCGGGTTTTAGCTCCCCATCCCTGCGACGAAAAAATTTCCCCGCGAGGATCCCCACAATCGCTTGCGGGGGACATTTCTTCCCCATCCCCGTTATCCACGGGGATAAATCCTCGTCGGGAATCCCCGTTGCCATCTTATAATCAGATCGTACTTCATTTGTTATTAATGTAAAACATTATCACTTATACACATTGTTAAATGTAAAAATCATTGTGTACATTAAAATGAACGCATTTGTACAATTAGTGGTCTCTTGGCAAGGTAATTATTTATTTTTATCATTAACTATTATATGAAAACATCGTCACATGTAAGTTTAATGGGTCCCCGCGGGGAACGCCCCATCCCCGTCCCCGTTTACCCGTCGGTGGAGAATTTTTCTTCGTTTACATCCCGTGGAGGAAGAAACTTCCCTATCCCCATCCCCTAATAGAGGAATTCCCCGCAGGGAATCGGGGATCGGGTCCCCGTTGCAATCTCTAGTCCGGACGGTTCGTCGTAGCGGCACGGAAGGTCCGCGTGTGAACAGAATAAGTTAGGGTTCCTAATTTCTTGCGGGATTTGTTAGCAAACTCCGTGGGATTTGTTTGGGAACCGACTTGTAACGGGTCCAAAACTCTCCCTTATATAAACGAAGAGGTACGATCGATTGACACCCTCACAATCGATCCAATCAAATCTATTTATCAATACCTTATTTGCATTTTTCTTCCCATTCATTAGGAGTAGGAGTAATCTAGCCTTAGTTTAGCCCTATTATTACTCTCTCGACCTATTACTTTATCTCTAGGAGACTCTACGCCGCCTAAGGACGCTCCGGGTGGCCTATCGATCCCAAAGCACCCCCTAGAACTCTCCTCCCCGACGGGGTCCCTCACGGAGGAGAGCTCTAGGGTACTTTGCGAAGAAGACCCTCTGCGCACGCGTGGACCGTCCGACCCAGAGCACGGACCGTCCGACATGCGAATAGAGGAGACACTCTTGCAGCGAGGTCACAGACCGTTGAAAGGGAAATGTGTCATAGGACCATTTCTGCCTGTTTTGGTGATTGGGTTCTCAACACACCATCTTGAACAATATCTTCATATGAGTATTAGCACATTTTTACTTAAAGGCAAGTTGAAGAGATTAAGTCTAAATGAGCTAATCTAGAGGGCCAAAAGTGCAACTTCTGGGTAAAACGACATAAACATGAGGTTTGAGTGTTTGAATAAGTTGCACATACCCTACTCTATATTTCTAGCACTTTGTTCTATCTTCTAATTCATTTTTGCAAGAAAAGTGCATTTGAGACTTGAAACAAGCCATATTGAAAACCTTGGTGAAACTAAGGCACAAAGGTATGTTTCCTACACTTAGTCACTTGGATTAGGTGCTAATTATGTTTGTCTAAGTAGTAGGGAAGCTACCAAGTACAGACAACCAAAAGGAGTTGGAAAAGTTTGGCTCAAAAGTGCCAAATCTGGGCAAGTTTGGGACTCACCGGACCGTCAGGTGGTGCACCGGACCGACTGTACGGTCGAAGTCGGAGGTCTTGGGAATTTTATTATAAAATTCACCGAATTGTTAATAGTGTCGGTTCGGTGTGCACCAGGCCGCTTCTCCAACGGCTACTTCGGACTTCACCCGACGCCCAATGGCAAGCTGACGTCACCGGACAGTTCGATGGCGCACCGAAAAAGTCCGGTGCCACCTAGCTAAGGAAAGGCACCAATCATATCTTTCGCTGACCATTACTATGGAAGGTCCAGTGGTGCACCAGATAATCCGGTGTGCCCATATACAGGGAAGTTTTCTAGCTTGCATTTGGAGGAGGCAACAGCTCCTAGGCCCCTTGGGGCTATAAAAGGACCCCTAGGCGTCTCCAACCAGTACCCAAGCATCTCAAGAGCATACCAACACTAGAAACTCTACAACCATGGCCTCTATTGTTTTTAGTGAGATATTAATGCCTCATATGAGTACGAGCATAGGTTTACTTAAAGGCAAGTAGAAGATATCAAGTCCAAATGAGCTAATCTAAAGGGCCAAAAGTGCAACTTTGGGTAAAATGATATAAACATGAGGTTTAAGTGTTTGAATAAGTTGCACATATCCTACTCTATATTTCTAGCACTTTGTTCTAGCTATTAACTCATTTTTGCAAGAAAAGTATATTTGGGACTTGAACCAAGCCATATTGAAAACCCTGGTGAAACTAAGGCACAAAAGTATGTTTCCTACACTTAGTCAATTGGATTACATGCTAATTATGTTTGTCTAAGTCCTAGGGAAGCTACCAAGGACATCCAGAAGGAGTTGGAGAAGTTTGGCTCGAAAGTGCCAAATTTGGGAAAGTCTGGGACTCAACGGACCATCCGGTAGTGCACCAGACCGACTGTACGGCTGAAGTCGGAGGTCTCAATAATTTTATTAATTCACCAGATCATGAACAATGTCGGTCCAGTATACATCTGATCGCTTCTCCAATGGCTACTTCGGACATCACTAGGCGCCCAATGGCTAGTTTACGCCACTGGACGGTCCGGTGCCACCCAGCTAAGGAAAGGAGCCAATCAGATCTTATGCTGACCGTTACTGTGGACGGTCCAATGTGCCCGTAGATAGGGATGTTTTCTAGCTTCCATTTGGAGGAGCCAACGGCTCCTAGGCCCCTTGGGGCTATAAAAGGACCCCCTAGGCGCCTACAACTAGTACCCAAGCATCTCAAGAGCATATCAACACTCCGAAACTCTACGACCACACCCTCTAGTGTTTTTAGTGAGATCTAAGTGCCGGTTTTGTGTTGTTCTTGTGAATTCTTGTACTTGCGCTCTTATCTTTGTGTTTCTAGCGTGTATTGTTGTGATTTGATCTTGTGCGTGTATTCTATATCCCTCCCTTACTCTAAGTTGTGATTTTGATCCTTTGTAAGGCTGTGAGAAACTCCAATTTATGGAGATTCGTCGCAAATGGGATATAAGAGATAAAATAAGATTGTGGCACTCAAGTTGATCATTTTATCGCTTGAGAGGGGTTGATTGCAACCCTTGTCCATTGGGACCCCGCAACATAAAGTAGGCAAGCATATTAAGCTTGACCGAACCACGAGATAAAAATCCACATGTCTCTTGTCTCATTGACTTTATTGCGATTTTTCCTTCTTCCTAAGTTCTCTCTAGTCACTTATAATATTGCTCTTAGAATCTTTCATATCTTAGAAGAACAATCAAGTGAAGGGAACTTTTCTTTCTTCTTCTCACCCAAACTTGGTTTTAGATTTCACTAACTTAATTATTAGACCAAGTTTGTGTTGTTTTAAGTTATTTTTGTCAGATCACTTATTCACCCCTCCCTCTAGGTGCTCTCAACCATTAGTGCTCCCGCAGAGAGCGCCACCAAGTGGTTCTTTCTAGTGTTTGCTAACAAATCGGAGCCAACACATTTTTTGGTGACTCCACTAGGGACAAGGGTGTATGAATCTACTAAAAATTGGCCTCCAGATGGCCAGTTCTAAAGATCACACTTACGTCTCTGCCACCAACATCATCAAGCCACTTGGAGGCACTCCCGGTTGATGATCAACAACATTTTCATGACCTCATGAGGCGTGATGAGGAAGAAGTGATGCGATAACTCACCAAACTCTGCAAAAAGGCGAAGGAAAAGTACCTATCACACTTCATGGTGGATCTCCACCAGAAGATTATCCGGCAAGGGGAAATCGATATGGCATATATCCTACCTTCGCCTGATGAATACGTTCATATCACCACCACACCTAACACATCAGTTGCAAATGGGTCATCATGAACCCATCCATTATATGGTATGACGATGAATACGTTCATATCACCACCACAATCACCGCCCATGGCATGCATCCGGCTCTGAACATGTCCGGTTACCTCACCGACCGTCCAACATCCTTTTGCCGGACCGTTCGATCCTACACAACACCAGACCATTCGGCCTGGTCACGGACCGTTCGACCCCTTATGCTCGACCATCTGGGTACGCATATGCAGAACACAGAGCTGCACAATATGCACCATTTTTGCACTATCACGGTAGCACTACGTCACCCCCACCAACAACATATTATAACCATATCATACCACCTCATACACACAGGACCGGATGTTCTTCAGCCATCCGGAAGCCCAAGAGATATAGGGCAGGAGGGGCAACACTAGTAGGACACCTAACATGCATTTTGAGCATCCAGGTAAAAAGAACAACCCACAACATGGCCCACAAAATTATAAATGTGTTATGCTAGCCCAGGTAGCCTAAAAATTTAAATTGTACCATGCGAGCCCATATAAAAATACCAACCCATGAAATTCATGAAAGCTAAAAATTGTTTTGTAACAAAATTTTGAAATAGAATGTTATACAAATCAATTCATCCATGCGAATTGCGCTGGGAAAGTGGCATCATTGTGCCATCGCCATCTCCTTGTGCCATAGAGGTCGTAGTGTGGCGACTCCTGGTAGACCTATTCAAACGTCAGGTCAAGTCGGGTTCGGGTCGAGCCGAGGTCGAGTTGTAGGTCGTTTGACACAGCCCGTACCCGACCTATGCCTAGTGTCAGGCCGGGTTGGCACATGCTTCCATATTGGGCGTGTCGGGTCAAGTTTTTTTGATTGGGGCAGGTTTTTTGGCTTTAGGTCGGGGTTTTCGGTTGGGTCGGGTTTTGGATCAAAAATCATGGCCTGTACTCGGCCCGTGGATTGTTGCGGGTCAAAAACTATGACTCGTACATGCCCGTTGCATTGATCAGGTCAGGTTTTTTTAGGCGGGATGGGTCGGGATGGTTGGGTTGGGAAACCCATGATCAGGTCTAGCTCCTGGACTAGATGTGAGCGGAGGGGAGGAGAACCAGAAGTGGGGAGAGGAGGACTGGAAGAGGCTTGTCAGCTCCTGGAATGGAAGTGGCGCCAAGGTGGCTCCTGTAGCGAAAGTGAGCGGTAGCAGAGTAAGAGGCTAGTAGCGAGGGTCATGCGGGGAGGTGAGGGTTGAGGGGATGGGGCGGGTGGGCGGTGACTCATGGAAGGGAGCGGCGGGGGTCAAGCGGGAGACCGGGAGTAGGGAGGAAAGGCGGAGAGAACTGACTTGGGGGATGGGTGGGCCGTGAGCGAGCGACAACAACCGAACAGGAGGGATTGAGGAATCAAGGGTCGATGCCATTAGGTTAGGGTTTGGCAGGGTGGTATTTTTTTGACGAAGGGGAGCACCCCCTATTTCATTACGAAATAGACCGGGACAAAGTTCTTACATGACCAAACAGGCCAACACCAACCATAAGCCGACAAGACAGATGCAACTATCAGCTAAAATAAAGGAACCCAAACTGAAGGGTGCCACAAAACAGAAAATGTTTCAGACCATCTGAAGGCTGATGATCAACCAAGGAACCAAAACAACCCAACCAAAAGCAGTCTGGAACTGACCCCATCAGCGACGCACTTAGCTAAGTTTTTACCAAACTAGAGAGTCAGACTGATTACACCAACACAGGTGAACCCAGAAAGACAGAACAGTAGCCAAAATGTCACTGAAGGTGTCTATCGACTCGCTTCCATCCATGAGCTTTGTTGTAGATGTCACTTGTTATCTTTCGGATTCTGTGGCTTCCTTGCTCTACCATTTTTTTCCTTCTTTGTCCGCCGAATAGACCAAGCGTCAATCCAGAAGCAACAAGAAAAAAAATCACATTAGTTGGGTCATCGATCAGATTAGCATTGAAGCAACAATCATTTCGAGTTCGCCAAATTGCCCAAAGAGCCGCTCCACATCCAAAAAGGACTAGCTTCTTTTTAGTTTTACCAAAACTGTTAATCCAGGGTCCAAATAGATCAGCAGTATCTCTGGGAATAGAATTCAAATTAAAGGCAATTTGAAAAATTCTCCAAACAAATCTGGCGACCGAACATTGAAAAAATAAATGGTCTATAGACTCCGGAAGTCCACAGAAAGCACAATCAAGGTTCCCATGCCAGTGTCTCTTGAACAAGTTATCTTTTGTAAGAATCTTTTTATACATGACGAGCCACAAAAACACTTTGATTTTATAGGGTAACCTAGTTTTCCACAAGAATTTCGATGGAACAGCAATCTGAGATCTCTTCACTTCTTTGTAAAAAGAATTAACCGAAAAACCCTTGCTCCCTAAAAGCCACCTTGATTTATCTTCATCATCTGAAAGCATAAAATTCTTACACTGAGCAATGAGATTATTGTAATCATCACCTAAAACTCCCATTAATCTCCTTCTGAAAGTTAGCGCCCGAAAGTCCAAAGAGAGAACTTTATGAACTGTGATATCTTTATCATAAGCAAACTCAAACAAGTTAGGATATTTACACGCCAACATTTCAGAGTCACACCAGATATTATTCCAGAAGCTTGTACTCCTACCATTGCCAATATTTTTTTACAATACTTATAAAATTTGTCACGAACTGAGAGGATACCTTGATTGATAATGGTCTGCCACAAACCACTAGAGTTTTCCAACCTCCAGATCCATTTAGCAAGAAGGGCTTCATTCATTTTCTGCAAATCCAGAACACCAAGACCGCCCATATATCTGGGAGAACAGACCAAATTCCAATCGGCTAAATGATATTTTTTTGACTATGGCCACCCTGCCATAACAATCTTTTTCTAACAATATTCATTTTCCTCAACACACATTTGGGAGTTTTGTACATCGAAAGCATGTACAGGGGGACATTAGTGAGGCTACTGTTAATCAGAACATATCGGCCACCCAAGCTAAGGAAATGTCCTTGCCAGGATCCCAGCTTACTTTCGGTTTTTTCCACTATGGGCGACCACAAAGATTTACAGAGCTTTTTATTATCAATCGGGACCCCTAAGTATTTCATAGGAAGACAACTGTGGGGGCAGGTAAAGATGTCAGCATAAAAGTGCTCTCTTTCCACTGCCTTGCCCAAACAAATGATTTCACTTTTATGAAAATTAATCTTAAGACCAAACATCTGCTCGAAAATGCAGAGTATAAACTTCAGATTTCTAGCACCTTCAAGATCATCTTGAAGTAAAAAATCGTGTCATCAGCATATTGCAAACAACAGCAACCATTGGTAATAATATGAGGGATGAGACCTTTAATAATTCCTTTGTTTTTAGCTTTTTGAATCATGCAAGCAAGCCCATCTGCAGCAATATTAAAAAGTAATGGAGAAAAAGGGTCACCTTGGCGAACACCTTTGTGGGTTCTAAAATAGGGGCCAACCACATCATTTGTCCTGATAGCCACTTTTCCACCTTTCACAGTCTTCAAAACCCAATCACACCATTTATCACCAAACCCTTTTCTAATCATCATATTATGAAGAAAGTTCCAGTTAACCTTGTCATAAGCTTTCTCAAAATCAACTTTAAAAATCACTCCATTTTGTTTTTTCCGCTTCACTTCATGTATAATCTCATGTAGAGAAAGCACTCCATCCATGATATATATGCCTTTGATAAATCCATATTGAAAATCACTAATCATAGAGGTAATGCAGCAGGCCAATCTATTTGTCAGAACTTTGGTGATAATCTTGTAACAAACATTGAGCAGGCAAATTGGTCGGAAGGCTTTGATGTCGATCGCGTCTGGAATTTTTGGAATAAGAGTAACTATCCCAAAGTTAAGTCTCTCAATATTGAGGGAACCATTGTGAAAGGATTTGAAAAGATTAAACAAATCACTTTTGATCGTGTCCCAAAATTCCTGAAAAAATTCAGATGGGATGCCATCTGGACCAGGAGCACTATTATGTTTCAGATAAAAAACCACATCTTTAATCTCATCAATAGAAAAAAGGACTTGTAAGAAGATCTCTACTAACATCATCCAGTCGCTTCATGTATAGATTATCCAAAGAAATACTAGATTCTTGAGAAGGGCCAAAGAGACTTTTATAAAAAGAGGTCGCTAGCTGGTTGATTCCATTCTCATCTTGAGCCACATTATCTCCATTAGAAAGAGACATGATTTTGAGTTTCCTTTTTTTGTATTTGGCTAGCAAGTGAAAATACTTTGAATTCTCATCACCATCGAACATGGATTTGTCCCGAGCCTTCTGCTTGAGTCTCATACTTTCCTCATCAACTAATTTCCTAAGATTCATTTCCAAACTAAGTTTCTCCAACCTATCTGTTTCTGATAAACCTAAAACTTCGCTAGTTTTGTCGAGGATGTCAATTTTTGACATAAGATCTTTTTTCAACTTCTTATAGTGGCCTTCAACATTGATATTCCACCCTTTGAGCATTTGTTTCAGACGCTTAATTTTCAGTTTCCACACATCAATGCAATGCCTTGCCCTCATCGGGAGAGACCAATTGTCTTTCACTATTTTGTAAAAATCCGGTCTAAGTCTCCAACACAGCTCATATTTAAAATCTTTACGCACAGTGGGGATAGCATCTATCCGAAGACATAGAGGCGTATGATCTGAAAAGGACATGTTCAGACCAAGAACACTGATGTTGTTATAAGCAAGATCCCAATCAGGACTAGCCAAAAATCTGTCCAATTTTTTCAAACGTAGGATCACTACGATTATTAGACCAAGTATACAATCTGTTTTTCAGACCAAATTCCATAAGGCCATGCTGGTCGATAATACTATTAAAAAGAGAACTCCACTTGCTAAGACCACCAGGTTTATTTTTTTCTTCAGCTTTCCTTATAATGTTGAAATCACCATCAATGAGCAAGGGAGCTTGACTTCTCGAACAGACCGCAGACAATTCACTCAAGAATCTGCTTTTGTGCTCCTTTTGAGTAGCCCCATATACATTAACAAAGTTCCAGATAAGGTTTTTTTCTCTATGCAGAACTAGAGTGCGAATCATAAACTCTCCTGCTTCATGCTCTCTAACATCAAACACCTCAGATTTAAAGCCCACTAAGAGACCACCAGATCTCCCATTTGGCGGAGAAGAAAACCAGGCAAAAAGTTTATTACCAGCAAGCGAGGACAACAAAGAATCCATAAAGTGGTTCTTTTTAGTTTCTTGCATACCAATAAAGTCAACTTTCTCATCTCTAATGAGTTCTTTCAGGAATTCAAACTTAGAAATTCTTCCCAGACCCTGACAATTCCAAATGAGACCTATCATCAGAAAGGATCTGGGGGAAGATCAAGATCTTTAGCTTCCTTCCTTTTATTAGGTGTATACCTAATTTTGGGGGAAGCTTTTTTCTTTGTTTTTTCTGATGTTTAATTCTTCTTCCTTTTCTTAAAACCATGACATCCAGAAAGTCATAATCATTGTTTTTATCAGAATCAGCATGGACACTACTATCCACATCATTATGGTCGTCAAGGAGGGGAACCTCATTCTTTGTATTTTTTTACAAGATTGGATTGCCAGAAGCTTTCTGGATAGTTCCAGATCTTTAATCAAATCAAGATTGGCCATCGCTACTGACTCAGAAGGCCCCAAAGAAACTCCTAGTCTAGTAGAAATGTCTATCAAATCTTCATTATTAGAATCAAGTAAGGAGAAAGAGTTCTTGTACATACCTTTGTTAAGGAAGGCATCTTTAGCTTCAGCTCTGAAAATAGCTTTATCTGCCACCTTCACATCTTCATTTTTCTCCAGCCTAGAACTTTTCCTGATGCCCTTCGAAGATGGAATAGGATTCTCCAATGGTTTTTTACCTTTCATTTCTTATAAACCCTCACCACCCAGGGGGATCGAGATCATCTCACCAATTTTGGACTGAAAGTCTGTATGTTGTTCTTCCATGTCTTTAGCAAACTCTTTTAGCTCTTGGGAGCTCAACAAATCGTCTTCATTAGGGTCAAAATCAATCTTCTCATCACTGAGGTCACCCAATTTCTGATCCTCACCAGCTTTGTCTTTAGAAATATCTAGACAGATGTCAGGAAGTTTAACTGCCTCTTTACCTTGAGAAGAAGACTCCCCCAACTTAAGAATAGGAGTGAGCTCCACATCAAGATTTTCTTCATCATTTCTAGATTTTTTTTCCCAGACTTGTCAAATATTGGGTCATTTATCCCATGGATTTCAACTGATGCTCTTTTACCTAGATTCACTGTTTCATCATTCCAACCTTCTTCACAGACTAATTCAATTCTAAAAAAGATATCATATAAAAAAGGTTTAACAGCCACTTCCACCACAGGAGGAATCATAGCAACACTCTTTATGTGAACTTTAAATCTCACAATGTCATCAGAATCTAAAGACATGAGGTCCACTTCCTCAACAGCCCCAATCATTGAGCCAATTTCACAAATCGACTGGTAGTTTTGCAACTCCTCAGGAACATTTTCAGCAACCACCCAAGCAGTATGCAACCTAGACTTGGGTTTGGCCCGAGAGCTCCAAGGAACAACCACAATCTTGGCACCAGACATCTTCATTTTGAGTTCAGGGAAACTAATCATTTCATCAAGACGCTCTTGTGAAGGGAATTGCATCAAAAAGCCAGAATGACATTTTGTAGCCTTCCACATTTTTCCCCAAGAGAAGTGAAATCCAAAATCCCTTTCCAAATCCTGAGCTGAAACTAACCCCTCAATCACTTTTATCAGTCCGATGAAAACCCTTTTTGGTTTTTTGGACAGGGGTTTAGCGAAATGAGAAAGGTAAAACCCTAAACCATCTACCGCCATACCAACTATGGGAATGGTAGGTTTGTTTTGTTTCGGCAAGACACATCGAGAAGTAACGTGGGTTTCCTTGCGACAAATGTCACACCACAACGCATTAAAGCAGTTTCTAGCATGGTGACCTTCAACTCCACATTTCTGACAGAAAGCCGGACGAACAGGATCATTTTCTTTCTTCAAAGCAGAAGGAGAAATGACAGGGTTACCTGATTGGATTCCTTCGCCCGAGGAAGATGACATCAGGCCCTCATGATGTTCAGATTTTCCAAGCGCAGGCTTCAATCTCCAGCTGAGATTTCTAGCTCTATTCCAAGATTGAGAACCCTATGGGTTTTCCTTTGGACCCCAGCAATCCCATTGGGGATTCTGAGGGTTCTTGTTTTTCGGATCCATCACGACAGCTTTAGGAGGACTTCTGAAACCACCAGAACCCAACCGCGGCCACTCCTCTTCAATCACCGGTGGGCGTAAAGAAGATACGCACCACCCTCCGTTGAAGCTAGATCTAGAAGAAACTGGGAGCGACCAGAGACGCGAGAGGAAGGCGGCGCAGTGAGGGAAAGAGTGCGAACCAACGTAATCCAAAGGAAACCCTAACCTGGATATAGGGTTTTCCAGACCGGAGGGCGACGCGGATGTTGGCCTGGCCGTGGGGATGTGGGCTTGGGCTAGGGAGAGCGGCGTCACCCCCGGGCACCAACCTACCCAAGCCGAGCGGGAGCAGGAGACCGGAATTGCGACGCGAGCCGGTGCACACGATCCTTGGGCTAGGCGGTGAACAGTAGGAACCGGCCCAGCACCAACCGCGCTAACGCCATCTCGACAAGCACCATGGATGGCGTGGGAGGCAACGTAGGAGGAAGAAGGGGAATCGGCCCATGGAACCTTCCGCTTTTTTCTTTTTCGCCATCCCTCCTGCTTCTCCCTCCCGCAGGGTGGTATCTATACTGGGGTGGGATTTAGTGGGCTTCAATGAGCCTTAGTTAAATGGGTTATGTTGTGTTGGCTCGTGTGCTTGAATCGAGGCATATGCACGGCACACACGTCGTGCCATGTTGTCCTAGGCCTAAAAATATCCTAGGTCGTGCCTACAATTTTGTGTCGTGGGCCGGTCCGTTTGGCACAACCCAGATGTACAGGTATACATCCACTTACCAATACAATGAAATCCTCTGCCATCCAGTGAAACTAATTTGGTGTACTCTAGATACGCAATAAACCGTATGCACACTACTGGAATCAACGAATTTGTCGAGTGCCCGAAAAAACACTCGGCAAACCATTTGACACTCGGTAAATAGCCGGATTCCGGTAGTGGTCGTTTCAATGTTGCGTAATATGCTATATTTGACCAAAGTACCATATAGGTGTTTGGAAGCAAAGTGTTTTTAGAGTCTAGAGATAAAATCATGGTATTAGAGAATACCATGTTATTTTAGATCAAGAGGTGTTTGACTCCCTTGTAATAAAACTATGTTTTGAATCCTATAAATTGAAAGTGTGCACTGACATGAACTCTTTCATTCATTTGTAAAGCTAATTTAGCATTTCGGTAACTGAAACTTTAAATTAAGCAAGCTTCCGAAACTTTTGTCTTTTAATAATATATGATCCATCCGAGACCAGGTACTAAAAAGAATTAAGAAGATGGCTCCAAACTGCAGAGCCCAATATAACAAAAGAACACGGTGTGTGTATATATATATCATCAGCATGATAGTTACAACACCAGCCACGAGGTATCAAGAGATACGAAAGAGATACGAAGGAAGAAATGTAACAATCCATGCACGCACGAACGCTAGAGGTGGCAGAGCCACCACAAAAGATTGCCGAGCGCCCTGCAACCGAGCTCTCTCCGAAGCCATGTCCTGATCCTGTCGGTGCAAACAGAGCACGTGCATCTGAGGCCAAGATGAGAAGCTGTCCCTTGTCGTCATCACCGCATGTATTGTTCACCGACTGGCTTGTCGTAGCTGCCGATGCCGAGAAAGAAGAGAGGGATTTCGACTGCCATTACATTATCATGGTCGCCGCCGCATACCGACGAGGCCAGCGCGCTTAGCTAGCTGCTTGACCCGCGCGCGCCGAGCTTCTTGACCTCCACCTTGAGAGACTTGAGGTACCTCACGGCCTCGTCAAGGACGGCCGGCGTGTCCATCCGGTCGACACCGGGGATGATCCCCTTGAGCGTCCGCACCATCTTTTTCATCCGTTCCTTCTTCTTCTCGCCGCCACCGGCGCCGGCGGCAGCGTACCCGGACGAGCACGTAGAGTCGGGGGAGCCGGCGGCACGGCACCCGGGCGTGCGGCCTGTGCTGAGGACGTCGTCGTCGTCGTCGTCCTCGCCGTCCTCCGTGCTCATGAGGGCGTCGATCTCGTCGGTGTCCTCCTTCTGCCGTATCGAGGCCCCGCCGCCGTCGTCGTCGGCGGCGGCGGCGGCGCAGACGTAGTAGGCGCTCTTGCCGGCGTAGTTCTGGTCGTAGCCGCCGTAGCACTGGCGGTCGTAGTCGTACCCGCCGCCGCCGCCGGCGGCGGGGGAGGAGGCGAAGTTGTTGGCCAGGGACGGGTGGAACATGACCCGGCTCCGGTCGTACGTATGGTCGAAGATGACGTAGTTCTTGGGGCACGTGTCGGACGCCTGGAACTCCAGCCCCGTGAGCGGCGCGGGCACGTCGTGCTGCCTCTGACCAGCGACGAGCGGGTCCTCATAGGCAGCTGCCGTCGCGGCGGGATACCGGTCGGTCGCCGAGTAGTAGGCGGCTCCGCCGCTGCCGTAGCCGGCCATGTCGTAGTCGTAGCCGGCGGCGCCGGCTCCGTAACCGTAGCCGTACCCGTACCCGTAGCTACCGTAGCCGTACCCGGGATCTCCCTGCATCGTGAAGTGTTGCTTGGTTTCTGGCCTTTGTGAGGTTTCCCGCCTCTTGGTCGTCGGAAAGAAATGGAGAAATTCGAGAGATTGCTATTTTTTGTGGTCGAAAACAAAATTGTTTCGGTTAGTTTGGGTTTGGGTGATGAAGGCAGAATCTAAGTCGCGGGCTTTAGAAGCTGCTGGCGGAAGTGTTCGGCCTGCAAGATGTGAAGGATGGAAAACAAAATTAGAATGTTACATACATTTGGCGACCTCAAAATATGTTTCGAAAACCAAGACGCTAAGATCAATTTTGGCGAGTTGTTTAGCAAAGTGCACGGAGGAACAATAGCGAAAACCTAAAGCAAGCATGAACCTGTTGTTGAGGTTAGTTACAATGTACGTTCAGTTTTGGTAGCAGTGAGTGAATAAGAAGAGCAGAGGAAGAAGAGCAAGAATGTAGCAGAGCAGAGGAAGAGCAGAGTATATTATGAAACAGCATACACTATATAACTAAAGAAACAGAGGAGCTAGCAAAGCATTGTCAACACAACACGTTGCAGGTCTAGCTAGCTGCTAGCCTTCATGGTTGACGTCGAGGGCCGCCACGTAGTGGACCCCGGCCCAATCGCTTTCCTGTCTACGCTAGTGGTAGTAAGTCGTAGTAACTGACAGCACCAGGAGCCCCCCAAGCCAAGTTGGTCATGCACCACGTATGAACAGACGACGGCCCGACCGAACATTTGGAAACCGAGCAATGTAACGACGGAAGGAAATCGAACCTGAATTGTTGGTGCGTCGGAGACCCAAAACGCATGCGGTCCTCAGCCCCCTCAGAGACCGGTGGGGATCGCCGGGGTGCCAAGCGGGCGTCGACCTCGTCGCGCGGGATCGCCCCGCAGCCGGAGCGGCGCGAGGTCACGCACGGGATATGACGTGGTGGGAGAGAGCTAGCACGGGCAGCCGCACCGCACGATGGTCACCGGCACCGCCGCCTACGGCATCCTGCGCGCGCCGCCTCTGTCGATCTCCGCCGCCGCCGCCGCCGCTGCCTACACACGCGGTGCGAAGCGATCAGCTCTGACGAGTCCTCAGAGAGGGGGAGCCAGTATGCTGTGATCAAGACGACCTTACCGATCAGGGGTCAGGGCTTTGTGCAATGGAATGGAATGAGTGGGACGGGGACGGGACTGGCGCGCCGGAGGGTGGTGAGCAGTCGGACGGGACGGGACGGGACTGGACTGGACAGGAAGGGATGGAGCGAGTGGGTGAGCCGGCAAAGGAGGGGGCACGAGGTTTTATATAACGGATGAACAGCAGCAGCGAGCGGATTGCATGCTCGTGCTCCGATTGGTTGGTCCCTTCAGCCTCGTTCGTTTCCTTTGGCGGCACTCCTTTTGAGCGTGATACTACAGAGAGAGAGAGGGGAGAGAGAACGTGGAGGGGCGAAGGCGAGCAGCACCAGTGGCCGGGGCGCAGTGATGCGAGCCGATGGATGGATGGGGGGGGGGGGGGGGCGCGGAGCGGAGCGGGAAGCCGAATTAATGAGGTGGCGTGCGCACTCGATGGGTGCTGTGGGTGCGCGTGCCGCTTCCCACCGTGCTCCTCCCCGCCAGCCAACCCAACCCATCTACTATCTAGCCCACCCCTCTGTAAGCCGATGGTTCGCGGGTCCCGGGCACGAGAGCCCCACGCGTCAGAGAGGAGGGAGTTTGTCGGGGCACCGTCGGTAGCATCCGGGTGGTCGATGGAATGGAGGTGGGCGTCGTGCCAGGTTCGGAGCAATCCAATCCATCCCCCCAACCCCAACTTCGCGAGCACGAAGCAGGCAGACGAGCTCGCAAGCAAGCAAGCAAGCAGCGGCACGCACGCTGGCTGCCGTGAGGGGAAGGCCGGCGAGGGCATTATGCGGCGCGCGGGCGCCGTCGGATCGGCGTCGTGCGGCGGGGAAGGGGGGGGGGGGGGGGGGGGGGGGGGGGGGGGGAATGGCCGTGCCGGGAACCAGGGCCCCCGCCGCGGCGCTGCACGCGTGCCCCCCCCCCCCCCCCCCCCCCCCTGCCTGCCTGGGGCCATCGATGCGCCCCTATGGACGGAAGTAGGGCCCGAGCAGGTGCAGGGGCAGGGGCAGGGGCAGCCATCATGCTGCGGGAGTTGAACCGAACTAGTAGGCTGCTTGCTTGCTTGCTGTGGAGTGTGGACCACCGGACATGCGGGATTGCGCCCCCCCGAATTCTGCTCCACGTGCTGTCAGCTGTCTCTGCTCTGCTCCTCCCCTCTCCTCCCCTGCCGCAATTTGTTTGCTTCCAGGGTCGTCCGTCCATGGGTGGCACTGCAGTTGCCGTCGTCTTTCGTGGAACTAGTACTGTATCTTGTTCGAGAGATTTTGTTCCGCATACTCCGGCTCCCCGCTACGTTACGTGAACGAGCTGAGGGAGATAAGTACAGCACAAATTAATACATATATAATACATCTTTTTTTATAATTTTTGGTATTATATATGATGTATACCCTCGATGGAACTTGGCAAATTCCAATAGCAGGATTAGTTACTTTAGATTGAGATTTATAATCGCATTTAAATTTAATGGAGGTTGCAGAGGTCAGCACTACTATGCCGGCCCGTCTGTCTACAGTAGCACAGCACAGTACAGTACGTCGTCAGTTCGCTTCTTTCTTTCTTAACTGCTGCGACCAACGACAGTACGACACAGAGCCACTGTGGAATACGACTACGGCACCGCACAACGATTACTACTGCGTAGAGGGCGGTGGCGTCAGCAGGTCGTCATTGGACTGGAGGCGCCCGATTGGTGGACGAGGGAGGGGGCGGGGGGGGGGGGGGGGGGGGGGGGGGTAATCCGTAATCCGAGCCCGTGCGACGATACAAATCATGGGGAGCACCGGAATGCTTGTCATGGTGTCCACGCGCAAGGGAGCGGGCAGGCGCAGCGCCCATCATGAGCATGGTGGCAGTGGGCAGTGGCGGCCGCGCTACCATCCCATCCCATCCCATCCCGTCCCAGCTCGGCCGGCGCTTCAGGCAGACGCTCGCTCCCCGTGGCCGGAGCGGGGCCCGCTCCGAGGGCGCACACTCCACCTCGTCGGCGTGCACCTGTCGGGCCGCCGTGTGAGCCATCATCGCCGTCAAATACCATCATGCGGCTGGTGCGAGTGCGACCGAGCGCCGAGGGGAGCGGAGCGGAGCCGAGCCGAGGGCCAGAGCAGAGCAGAGCACAGCAGCCCCTTTTTCCGTGTCCCGGCGGCTGTGCGTCCAACCCCAACCCGGTCGTCTTCGTCGTCTTCGTCGTCGTGCACGCTGAACCAGGGTCGACGCCTCGAGGGGCGGGGTCAGCCGGCCGAGCAGCAGCAGCAGCAGGCAAGCAGCATTGCGATTTTGCGAGCGCCACACCAGGCGCACTCATGCGGTATTATACTGCCGCGCGTCGTGCCGACTTTTGGAGCCGGGCCCGCACCATGATCCGAACTTGAGGTGACAATCGAATGTTCTCCTGCCTGCGCAGCGCAGCGCACCGAGATTGCAGTCGTACTGTTGCTGCTGTGTCCCGTAATCTGACTGACCTATCATTCCCCCAGATAAGACACGTCTGTCTGGTTTTATCGTCAAAGCCAACCGCCCCGTTGGTACATGTATGTCTTGCAGTTTTTACTCGTCTGTACCGCTCTATAAAACCACCAGCATCAAGGATTTCAAATATGTTTCATTAGTTATCCATAAAATATATTGTGATGATACATTTATTTAATTACTTATTGGAAATCATGTATTAAGGGTGTTGGTCACTTGTTTTTATCACTATACATAATCAAAAACAAAGCAACACAGTATTAAAAAGATAGATAACTTTCATCTTGTGGAAGTTGTCCCTTTAGGATAACTGAAAGGGAAATGTGCCCTTGTGACATTTCTAAGTATTTTGGTGATTAAGTGCCAACACAAATGGTCTAGGTGTTAAACTGTGTCAAATGGTGAATGAAGTGCAAATCAACACAAAGGTATAATTCTAAACTTAGTACATTGTTTTTTGTGTACTAACATATTTGTCTAAGTGCTAGAATCAGAGAAAAGTCAAAAGGAAAAAGGATTTGGCTGTGCAGCCAAGACTCTGCGCAGTCTGGGTGCACCGGACTGTCCGGTGGTGCACCGGATAGTTGTCCGGTGCGCCAGGCTGGCTTTGGTCAAACTGGCCGCTCTCGGGATTTCGTCGGCGACGTACGGTTAAAAATCACCGGACTGTCCGGTGGTGCACCGGACTGTCCGGTGAGCCAACGGTCGGCCGCGCAATCCGCGCGTGACGCGTGGCCGAGCCAACGGTCTGATGGGGGCACCGGACTGTCCGGTGCGCCAACGGCTCCAAATCTTCAACGGTCGGCTGCGCCAGTTTAGGAAGGTGATCTGCACCGGACAGTGAACAGTGTCTGTCCGGTGGTGCACCTGACTGTCCGGTGCACCACACGACAGAAGGCAAGGATTGGCTTCCCAGATTGTTTCCAACGGCTCCTAGCTGCCTTGGGCCTATAAAAGGGACCCCTAGGCATATGGAGGAAGACACCAAGCATTCTTTGATCATCTCTAAGCACCAAGACTTCACTCTAGCGCGTTTGATTCTTTGTGATAGCAATTTGATCTCCTCTTGAGTTGAGAACTCCGTGTGTGAACTTAGAGCTCAAGTTGTGACTATTGTGCGTGTTTGAGCTGTTGCTTTTGAGACTTGTGTGTGTTGTGTTTCCCTCCCTTACATCCGTGCTTCTTTGTGATCATCATTTGTAAGGGCGAGAGGCTCCAAGTTGTGGAGATTCCTCGCAAACGGGATATAGTGAAAGAAAGAAACACCGTGGTATTCAAGTGGATCCTTGGATCACTTGAAAGGGGTTGAGTGCAACCCTTGTCCATTGGGACGCCACAACGTGGAGTAGGCAAGTGTTGTACTTGGCCGAACCACGGGATAACTCGCGTGTCTTTTGTGATTACTTTTCTGTGATACTTGTGTTCACAAGAGATCACTATTTAGCCTACTAACACATAATCAAGTTTTGTGGCTATAAGTTTCAAGTTTTTACAGGATCACCTATTCACCCCCCTCTAGGTGCTCTCAATTGGTATCGGAGCCGTTCTCTTCACCCGACCGTTAGGGTTCGACCGTTGGAGCTTCTGTCTTCTGGGCCACCGGACAGTCACTGTTCACTGTCCGGTGCGCCTTCTGGCTCTGCTCTGACTTCTGCGCGCACTGTAGCGCATTAACTGCTCTCTACAAACGACCGTTGGCGCGAAGTAGTCGTTGCTCCGCTAGCACACCGGACAGTCCGGTGGTACACCGGACAGTCCGATGAATTATAGCGGAGTGGCTCCCAGAATTCCCGAAGGTGGCAAGTTTGGAGTTGGGTTCCCTGGTGCACCGGACACTGTCCGGTGCGCCAGAACAGGGCATACTTCGGTTGTCTTTTGCTCTTTTTATTTGAACCCTTTCTTGGTCTTTCTATTGGTTTGTTGTGAACCTTTGACACCTGTAGAACTCATAATCTAGAGCAAACTAGTTAGTCCAATTATTTGTGTTGGGCAATTTAACCACTAAAATCAATTAGGAAAAGGTGTAAGCCTATTTCTCTTTCAGCTATTAAGTCCCTGGAATTTATAACTTAGACCCCGTGCTTTCTAGAAATTGTGTCCACAGTCCAGAATTCTAAGCAAATTCAGAATTTATTTAGAAAAGGATTTTTGGTGCAAAAATAAATCCAGAAACTCATTTAATTCATATTTAATTCATTTTAACCCCAAATTGAATCATTCCAGTTGCATTAGGGCCATAATAATATTGTTTATCATCTAGTAATTTTATTCTATCATAAAATCTAGGATAAAACTATGCACTTAATTTCTTTTGTACCCCACACTTAAATCTTTGGATTTCATAACTTTCTCATTTTAACTCTGATTTGACCCATTCCAGTTGCGTTAGCTTCATATAAATATTTACTATGCAATAACAACATTTATTGTACCATGTCTCATTCTTTTATAATTAGATCTTTATTTAACTTATGTTGGTTAGTCTTGTTAATCTGCCTATCATTATAATCTACTAAAATATGATCTATGGTCAATTTATAATTTAGATTAAAGTTGAATTAATTACTACTTTAGGTTATCTTTTCTCTTGATTTATAAAATAAACATAGAACCTAATTTTAATCATTTAGTCACATCATAACTTGATGACCATAACTCCGATTTTAGTGGTTCTCGAACCCACGATCTCGTTGCGACGCGTAGATTATTATTATGCAATTTGTTCTTATGACTGGTGTGATGTTAATTTTGCCTATACCCTGTTTGTTGGTATTGCTACGACTAGCGCGAGGTTACGAGTCATCTGAAAATCATCCTGGTACCTGGAATCTTAAGTCCCATGCAAGTTGTGCCCTTGACCACTTTTATTACCCACTAATGTTCTTTATAATCATTTATTCATGCATATGTTTAATTTTGATGGGACCCAATAGGTCACCCTAGTTTGGTTATCTTTTTACCTAGTTCACCCCTGAATCATTTGGGTAGTTTTGCTATTGCTCTACATGGTTTTGGGATTAATATTACATTATGTCCATGTTCCAATTATTCTGTTAATTTATTTATTAATCATGTCAAGATCATTATCTTTAATTGGAACATGGAGCTTAACTTGAGAAACACGTGCCACCACAAGGGTGGAATGGGACGCCCTTGGCTAACTAATTAGGAAAGCTAGTGGAAGACTACCTTACCCGAAAGGGGCAAGGGCAGTAGGGGAGTAGGCGTGTAGGGAGGTTCTCGGGTTGATTTTGCTGCGATAGCGGTCAGACGAGGGATTCCTACATTGCTCTTCCTAGAACTGTAGTGGGTTTTCAGAAGCTAGTGGAACTTTGTAAAGGCCTCGTAGTGGATCCATAGCCACTCACCTTGGAAGTGTCTAAGGGTCTTGCAAACCCTAGCGACATGGGATACACGACTTGTGGGTACAGGGTACAACCTCTGCAGAGTGTAAAACTGGTATACTAGCCGTGCTCGCGGTCATGATCAGCTCAAGACTCTCGCATGATTAAATTATGGAACTAAATTCAATTTGTCATTTGCATTGCATATGATTTATTATTAATTTTGTTCTATTATTATTATGGTTTGGTATTTACTTACATCTAGTAATTGCTAATAAAAATTTGACCAACTTTAAAAGCAATGCTCAGCTTTAACCATTCTCTTTGGTAAGCCTTACACTTCACATGAGCTCCTACCTTTGGCGAGTTCATGCACATTATTCCCCACAACTTGTTGAGCTATGAACGTATGTGAGAACACCCTTGCTGTCTCACACCCCACAGGTCAAGAACAGGTACCACAGGATGAGGCGCATGGAGGATGATGTGATGTGTTCGTGAGAAGTCTAAGTCGTCGTCTCCCAGTCAACTTTGGGTTGCTAGATCGTTGTCTCATTACGATGTAATTATTTATTTATTTTGTACAGAACTCCTTTATATAGTAAAGTTGTGACATTCGTTTCTGTACCATGATTCATCATATGTGTGGGACTTGGTCCCAGCACACATGGTGATTATGTTCACGCCCGAGTCCCTAAAACCCGGGTGTGACACCATCTCTACATGCTCACGGACCATCCACGTATAGGCGACGGGCTGTCCGTGACACACGCGAAGGGCTTCATGTAAAACCTAGGTCTCGTCTTCAGGGAGGGACCATGTTGGAGAGGAGAGATCGTAGGGTTGCTTTGGGATCGACTGGTCACCCAAAATACCTCTAGACGACGTAGAGCTGAAGAGAAGTAAATGTTGAGATCAGGGAACTACAACTAGAGCTACACTACACTACATCTAGACCTAAGACATGAAAATAAGTACTGTAAATTTGATTGCGTGTCTCAATCGACCGCACCCCTTCATATTTATAGTGAAGGAGGTCTAGACCACATCCTAAACGGAGTGTAATAAAATATCACAAAAAATAAAAAAGATCTCGCGACAAATCAGTCTTCCAGGAAATTGATCTAATCTCAGACGGTCCAGGCTAACAGGCCGGACTATCCATGGATCGGACCGTCAGAGAGTACCGGTGCTTCCAGATTTGGTGTTCTAAGAATGAAACAAGTAATAAATTGCTCCGCTGGTCCTGGCAATTCGCCAAGGTTCAGTCATTTACCACGTCTTCTCAAGTGACAAAGCCTATCGGTAATAATCTATCCACCTCTTCGCATCTGAGTTTTTGTGATCATGGAACAATTCGATTTAACATTTTATTAGATTTGGTCGCAAGGTCAACTTGGTCTGCGCACGCCGTCGTCCTCCGCACTTGCACAGCCACAAACAAAAGCATATTGCTTGTACCCCTCGTACGTGTCAAGCCGTGTGAGCCTAATCAAACAATTCCAGGTTGAGAAACATTTGGCCGTGGCGGGGAACGGCCACACACACAAGAAAGAACAAGACGACGCTGCCACTGCCACTGCCACTGCCAGAAACATGGGTGAGTGAGTGAGTGGCATGGCACATTCTCCCTAGGCAAATGATGCGTGCGCTTTTTGCCCCCGATCCGGGCCGATCGTCCCTGGCGAGGCCAGGAGGGCTTGTCTGCCTGCGAGGGTTCCCGCCACCAGCCCCGAGGCGGCGTATCATGAGCCCCGGCGCACGGCAGCCATGATGCCGGCCTCGCCGTACCTCGGCGTACTACCTCGCCTCGCCTCGCCCGCCCCCACAACCGCCGTCCCAGATCTTCTCCTCCTCCCCCTCCCCCTCCGCGAGGAGACAAACGCTCATTAGAAAACAAAAAAAAAAAAAGCGGGGGCGGGCGCGAAAAGATGATGAATCTTGGATTCTTCGTGGGCTTTTCCGTTCTGTTTGTTTGACGCAACGTAATCATGCGGGGGCTGCCCGCGTGTCGGCTCGCCCTTCTACTGGACTGGAGTATATACGGGTCCGTGTCTGCATGCGCCCGTGTCCTCTCCTTCTTCCTCGCTTTGTTTAACTCGACCCACAGTCTTTGTGCGCTAAAATTTATGCACGGAGATTGTTCCATTATTCTTCCTGCCTCCAATGCGACCAAGCTAGAGATATATCTATTTGTGAAAAAAAAAATCTAGAGTATTGTTTTTGGTAAAATCAGTTAAATATTTTATGGCATGCTTATATACTCATGCTATGAATTCACGAATTTTTATTTATTATTTTCATACCATTTTGTAATTTTGTTATTTTTTCACTTAGACCGATCAGAACTATCCGATTCATAAACAGAGATGCTCAGATGCATATCCACTAGTTACCTAAAAGACAACTCACTAAACTCAGATTTATCAGCTTACTAAATACATATTGAAAGTAATCTTAACCTCCAAGTCTCCAACAGTTCCCAATTTGTAGATTATTAAATATTTTTAAATTATGTTAACCCGTTTTTTTCTAGTTATTATCTGCAACTTTAAATTTGGTTCAGTTATACAATAGAGTTCCTATTTTCACTCTATATAAATTGTGGTCGGTCGATTTCCTCTAAATTTTTGGATGAGACATCTTTAGACGTGTCAAACGAGGATGACAAATTCATCCTTCCACAGCTCAAATCATTTAGCATGCATCATTTGCATATAGGCACGGACTTGATGGTGGACAAGTAATTTTATAGTGTGATTGACACAGAAAATAGGCTATTGGGAGTGCGAAACAACTCCCTAAGTTTGGAAACTAAATAAAAATATTTAGCAAGTTGGTATATTTGAGAATCTAATTTAATAACCGGTTGGAGAATGATATTTTATTTAATAACATCTTAAATTAAATTTAGAAACATGTTTTGGGGACTAGTGTAGATGCTCAACACCCATCCTCCCTATCTCCTTCGTGATCATAGCAAAGACCGGAGACAATTGCATATTTGGAACTTCAAACCATGCGCTTCGTAGTAATGTCATTCCAAATATTTGTTTTGCAAAAATGGGAGAACAAAAATCCTTTATTTGATTAACCTACCATTTACAGTATTCCCTTCATTTTCTAATTGATCCACATGTATTTGTGGGCTAGGAGACAACATTGCCCCTGGCGCAACAAACGAGCAGGATCAAGGCATATGGGTTCTACGACGAGCGGTGGCAGTGACGATGGCTCCCATGAGCGGCAGTGTTAGAGATCCGGCTAGCGCAGTGCCACGACCATGAGCTGCTGTTGTAGAGTCGCGCTGAGGCTCCACCATCCATTCGCTGCCAGCACTGCCAGAACAGACGAGCTATGGCATGGATTTCTTGTAGCACCCAACCCTAGCCATTTTCGGCTTCAATTTCTTGTAGCTTGAATTGGGCTACAAAATAATGTATGCATCATACAACTCAATTTCTTGTGTATGGTTAGCATAGAACAATGTATGCATCAGTATTTTTAGTTTGACCAAACCCAAGACATGAATAGCCTGATATTTATGCAGTTCTCTTAGCCAAAACCTAAAAACTAGCACTTACTCATGGGAGAACTTATTCACAGTTTTTGTCTCAATATCAGGCTTAGTTCCACACTCTAGTGTTTTCATTGATGATTGGCAATGTGCAGGTAAACACAATGAACACATTCCTTCTTCAAGTAATTAGAGCTTGTTGTTTATTCCCTGCATAATCAATGAACACATTGATCCATGTATAATCAGTGACAACATGTCATTGTTTATTCCTTGCATATACAGTGATCATAGTTATCGTTCACGCCCTGCAATGAGTGGATCAAACACTATTGAGAATGTGCATGAACCAAGTCCAATTTTTTCTATTTCAGAAGCTATGAAACCATAGGCAAGTGGATACATCCAAAATTATGCCCATCAACTACTACAACTGCTGTCAAATGACCATTCCACCTTCCATTAAGTGTTGCACAATGTATACTCAAATAAGGCCTACACCCTTCCAAGAAACCACCAATGTAGGGCTTTAGAACATAGAAAAACGTTTGAAATATACTTGAGCATCCACCTCAAGTACGTCAATCTCTACTACAAGCCTAGGGAACCTCTTAAGAACCTTAGCCTTCCATCTAGACAACAGCACAACAATGTCTTCCCATTTACCAAAAACTTCAGTAACGACTTTTTCCTTACCCCGTCATACAGTGTCATAGGAAATTGTGACGGAATATTGTTTCTGTAGCTTTCATGCAATTCCTTAGCTCCCATTTTAGGATAATATCTAAGAATAGTCACAACCTTACTTGCTACCCACTTCTAATATGTAGTTATAGTTTTTCATCCTCATGGTAGAAACGTGGGTATGATGATCAGTTAAAGTTGTCACCTGCAAAAAACAAAACTGATGAGAATCAAAGAAACATATGGAATCAAATAATTAATGTAATAAGGAAAAGTTATTCACCTCCACAGTGCTTTGCCCTTTATGTTTGGTGCCATTTATTTTCCAAGGGCAATCAACACTAGTGTCGTGGTTTCAAAAACTAGGTACGAAGTAGAATTTTTGTTCTGTGGGAGAGGCTAGCATGGACTCAGTCCAAATGGTGAATCAAGGGATTCAAACAGGATGCTTATACTAGTTTAGGCTCACACCCAGTCTAGTGTAGTGTTGATCCTAGCATTGCTTTGAGAATCGTGTTACATCATGTAACACTCCGTCCACTCCCGGACCAACGATACTTACTCCTAGCAGCCCTCTAGGATCATAGACCACCCCACAGACCAACACAAGTGTTTTTTGCGCACTTTGTCCTCACTCATGCGCACCCAAGAAAACTTCCCGGTCGGTCACTCATCCTAAATTTTCTATGAGCCAAGCACGCTTAACTAGAGATTCTTTCGAGGTAGGCTTTCGAAAAAGAAGATGCACCTTGTTGGTATGAGTATTCTATTAATCCTATTAAGCCTTTGCTAGGATGTCACAATTCTCCAGGGCCAGGATATCACAATCCACCCCCCTTAGAAGACCGACGTCCTCGTCGGTCAACACAAGCTAGGAACCTCCCCTCTTGGCCACGTCTATGTATCTAGTTTCGTCATATGCCATGCCATGGAACCACTCCGAGCCCACATGCACCATATACCCGAACCCCTAGCCCACACACGCCCCTGAAACCACTAGGGTCGTCTCTGATACCATTTGAAACACCCCATCCACTCTTGGACTGGCGATACTTACTCTCGGCAGCCCTCTACGATCATAGGCCATCCCCACAGACCAACACGAGTCTTTTGTGTGCACTTTGTCCTCACTCATGCGTACCCGAGAAAACTTCTTGGTTGGTCAACCATCCCAAAATTGATATGGGCCAAGCACACTTAACCAGATGTTCTTTCGAGGTAGGCTTCTGAAAAAGAAGATGCACCTTATTGGTATGAGTATTCTATTAATCCTATTAAGCCTTGACCAGGATATCACAATCCTCCAGGGCTAGGATATCGCACCAAGTGCAAGTGTGAGAATGAGGGAGTCGAGAATTCAAGCTGGATGTCCCCCTTTTATAGTTCAAGGGAGAGGTTATTACAAGGGGACTTTGTGTCAGAAGTAGGGTGCGACCTATTATCTACAGTAGTCTAGCTAATGTGGTTTTCCTGACGTTGCCTTTGGGTTCGTGCGTAGTTGTACACCTAGTATGGCGGATTGCTCCATCTACCCGATACACGGGTTGCTGTAGGGACTCCGGTGTTGATGTTCTATGTAGCGACGCCTAGCGGGACCCAATGGACATAGTCAAGGGATACAGAGGCTGTACATGGTGACGTCTTGTCCCATGGCCAGAGACACTCTGTCACCCCTCTGACGCACTGTGGCGTCATCTGAGATAGTGTGTGGTGGCAACGTGCCTTACAGTGGCTAGCGTGGGGTAACCGTGCCTGCCCTACCTCTTCATCAGGCGGATACATGCATGCTCCTGACATGCGCGAGACAAGAGGGCATATAATAGTGGCCCATAGATGTATTTGCCACCATTGTAGGCCTGTGCCTTTCTGCCTAGACAGGACCTGGTCGGCCGTCCCGCCTCGTAGAGTTGCTCGACCGGTCCGCCTCACAGAGTTGCTTGGCATGACTTGGTCAATCGATCTACCTTGCTGAGTTGCTCGGTAGCGCCTGGTCGACTGGTCAACCTCGTAGAGTTGCTCGACAGGACATGGTTGGCCGGTCTGCCTCACTGAGCTGCTTGGCAGGACCTGGTCAGCCAACCCGCCTCACAGAGTTGCTCGCTAGAACCTGGTTAGTCGATCCGCCTCGCAGAGTTGCTCGGCAAGACCTAGTCAGCCTAGGTGGGCCGTCATAAGTTATAGGATTACTTTTGGATCCCCCTTCTTGGATACCCGTCAGCAGCCCCTAATTCTTTGTCCAACTCCTTGGAGTTGCTTGGAGGCTTTTGAAAGTCGCCTAGAGGGGGGTGAATAGGCGTAATATGAAATTTACAACTTTAAACACACACTACAAGTCGGGGTTAGCGTCACAACTTAAATCAAGTTTGGGAGAGAGGGGAAAACAAATGAAATGGAGATCAAGTGAATGAACATGGTGATTTGTTTTACCGAGGTTCGGTTCCAAAGAACCTAGTCCCCATTGAGGAGGTCACAAAGACCGGGTCTATTTCAACCCTTTCACTCTCTCGAACGATCACTCAGACCGAGTGAGCCTTCCCTTAATCAATCGGGTCACTAAGACCCCGCAAGGACCACCACACACTTAGGTGTCTCTTGCTATGATTACAAGTCACTTGAGAACAAGAATGAGAAAGAAGAAAGGCAATCCAAGAGGCAAGAGCTCGAAAGAACACGAAATCACTCTCTCACAAGTCACTAAGTATTTGAGGTGAATTTAGGACTTGGAGAGGCTTTGATCTTTTGAATTGTGTCTAGGAGTGAATACTAGAGCTCTTGTATTGAATGTGATGTTCAAAAAAATTGGATCCTTGGAGTTGTGCTGGTTGGGGGTATTTATAGCCCTCAACCACGAAAGTAGCCGTTGGGGAGGCTGCTGGGGATGGGTGCACCGGACAGTCCGGTGCGCCACCGGATAGGCACTATTCACTGTCCGGTGCACCACCACGTCACCCAACCATTAGGGTTCGGAGCGAAGTCGACCGTTGGAGCTTTGTCTCCTTGCGGCACCGGACAGTCCGGTGCCTCTGACTTCGCGGCTCTGACTTCAGCCGCTGCACTGTTCACTTCGTCAGTACTTTTGCAGTCGACCGTTGCGCGTAGATAGCTATTGCCTGTTGGCTCACCAGATAGTCCGGTGGCACACCAGACAGTCTGGTGAATTATAGCGGAGCGCGCCTGCGAAAACCCCAGAGTGGCTGCTTGGACCCTGTACGGTCCTGGTGCACCGGACACTGTCCGGTGCGCCAGACCACAACACACTTGGTTCCTTTTGCTCCTTTGAATTGGATCCCTAACTTGAATATTTATTGGTTTGTGTTGAACCTTTATGCACCTGTAATATATGAATACTTGGCAAACTAGTTAGTCCATGTGTTTGCGTTGGTCATTCAACCACCAAAATTAATTGTGGGAAAAGGTTAACCCTATTTCTCTTTCAATCTCCCCCTTTTTGGTGATTGATGCCAACACAAACCAAAGCAAATATATAAAGTGCAGAAATGAATTAGTTTGCATATGGTAAGTGCATAGATTACTTGGAAATAAACCAACTGATAATCTTACTAGATACATATGGATTGCTTTTCTTTTCTTTAACATTTTGGACCACATTTGCACCACTTGTTTTGTTTTTCCAAATTCTTTTGGAAAATCTTTTCAAAGTCTTTTTGCAAATAGTCAAAGGTATATGAATAAGATTGCAAGAAGCATTTTCAAGATTTGAAATTTCTCCCCCTATTTTAAATGCTTTTCCTTTGACTAAACAAAACTCCCCCTGAATGAAATTCTCCTCTTAGCTTTCAAGAGGGTTTAAAATAGATACCAATTTAAAGATGAACTTCTAAAGATACCAATTGAAGGGGTTTTCATCATAGATACCAATGTGAAAAATACCAATTTAAAACTTTATACCAATTGAAATTTTGCTTTCTCAAGATAAGTGAAGCATGGATACCAATTGAGAAATTTCCAAATATCAATTAAAGCTTTATTTTGAAAATTTTGAAATCATGGTGGTGCGGTCCTATTGCTTTGGGCTTAATATTCTCTCCCCCTTTGGCATTAATCGCCAAAAACGGAGACGTTGAGAGCCCTTTATAACTTTTCTCCCCATTGGTACAAGTAAATAAGAGTGAAGGATTATACCAATTGGAGTGAGTAGAGTAGCGATGAAGGGTAAATGATACCGTTATAGTGGAGTGGAAGCGTTGTCTTTGTCACATACTCCATTTCCCTTTCAATCTACGACTTAGTATAGAAATACACTTGAAAACACATTAGTCGTAGCCTTGGTACATAAATAATAAAAATATGCATTTATACCAAATGAAAGAGATATGATCAAAGGTATATAAAAGAGCTATGTGTGCAATGTTTCAATCAAAATTTTGAGAATCAAGTATATTTAACTCATTCCTAAGTTTGCTAAAGTTTTTCTCATCTAATGGCTTGGTAAAGATATAGGCTAATTGATTCTTAGTGTTTACATAAGCTATTTCGATATCCCCCTTTGTTGGTGATCTCCCAGAAAGTGATACCGAATGTCTATGTGCTTAGTGCAGTTGTGTTCAACGGGATTATCCGCCATGCGGATTGCACTCTCATTATCACATAGGAGAGGGACTTTGCTCAATTTGTAGCCATAGTCCCTTAGGGTTTGCCTCATCCAAAGTAATTGTGCACAACAATGGCCTGCAACAATATGCTCGGCTTCAGCGGTGGAAAAGAGCTAATAAGTTTTGTTTCTTTGAAGCCCATGACACCAGGGATCTCCCCAGAAACTGACAAGTCCCTGATGTGCTCTTTCTGTCAATTTTACACCCTGCCCAATCGGCATCGGAATATCCTATTAAATCAAAGGTGGATCCCTTGGGGGTACCAAAGCCCAAACTTAGGAGTGTAAACTAAATATCTCATGATTCACTTCACGGCCCTATGGTGAACTTCCTTAGGATCGGCTTGGAACCTTGCACACATGCATATGGAAAGCATAATATCTGGTCGAGATGCACATAAGTAGAGTAGAGATCCTATCATCAACCGGTATACCTTTTGATCTACGGATTTACCTCCCGTGTCGAGGTCGAGATGCCCATTTGTTCCCATGGGTGTCTTGATGGGTTTGTCATCCTTCATTCCAAACTTTTTAAGTATGTCTTGAATGTACTTTGTTTGGCTGCTGAAGGTGCCATCTTGGAGTTGTTTGATTTGAAATTCTAGGAAATAATTCAACTCCCCCATCATAGACATCTCGAATTTTTGAATCATGATCCTACTAAACTCTTCACAAGTTGATTTGTTAGTAGACCCAAATATAATATCATCAACATAAATTTGGCATACAAACAAATCTTTTGCAATAGTTTTAGTAAAGAGTGTAGGATCGGCTTCTTCGACTTTGAAGCCATTAGTGATTAGAAAATCTCGCAGGCATTCATACCAAGCTCTTGGGGCTTGCTTGAGCCCATAAAGCACATGTGAGAGTTTGTAAACATGGTTAGGGTACTCACTATCTTCAAAGTCAGGAGGTTGCTCAACATAGACCTCTTCCTTGATAGGTCCATTGAGGAAGGCACTTTTCACGTCCATTTGATAAAGCTTAAAGCCATGGTAAGTAGCATAGGCAACTAATATACGAATTGACTCAAGCCTAACTATGGGTGCATAAGTTTCATCAAAATCCAAACCTTCGACTTGTGAATAACCTTTGGCTACAAGTCGGGCTTTGTTTCTTGTCATCACACCATGCTCATCTTACTTGTTGCGGAATACCCACTTGGTACCTACAACATTTTGATTAGTACGTGGAACTAAATGTCATACCTCATTCCTTGTGAAGTTGTTGAGCTCCTCTTGCATTGCCAGCACCCAATCCGGATCTCTTAGTGCATCCTCCACCCTATATGGCTCAATAGAGGACACAAAAGAGTAATGTTCACAGAAATGAGCAACTCTAGATCTAGTGGTTACCCCCTTATGAATGTCACCAAGGATGGAGTTGATGGGGTGATCTTGTTGAATCGCTTGGTGGACTCTTGGGTCTGGAGGTCTTTGACCCTGTATTTCTTGATCATCTTCCTTATCTTCATTCTCTTCATCTCCCCCTTGATCATTGTCCTCCTCTTGAGGTGGCTCATCCTGTTGATCTTCATTTTCATCATCTTGAGCCTTATCCTCATCTTGAGTTGGTGGAGATGCTTGCATGGAAGATGATGGTTGATCTTGTGCTTGTGGAGGCTCTTCGGATTCCTTAGGACACACATCCCTAATGGACATGTTCCTTAGTGCAACGCATGGAGCCTCTTCATCATCTAGCTCATCACGATCAACTTGCTCCACTTGGGAGCCATTAGTCTCATCAAACACAATGTCACAAGAAACCTCAACTAATCTAGTGGATTTGTTGAAGACTCTATATGCCCTTGTGTTTGAGTCATATCCTAGTAAAAAGCCTTCTACAACCTTAGGAGCAAATTTAGATTTTCTACCTCTTTTAACAAGAATAAAACATTTGCTTCCAAAGACTCTAAAATATGAAACATTGGGCTTTTTACCGGTGAGGAGTTCATATGATGTCTTCTTGAGGATTCGGTGAAGATATAACCGGTTGATGGATGAAGCGTCCCGATCCTCTGGGACTCAAATGTGATACAATTACTAGTCCCAGGAGGCTAGTAAACACATTTATACATCACATGATTCCAAATCTGCTTAAACGAGACAAACCTATAAAGGTGGCGAACAACTTTAAGAGTTGGTCCACAACTCGGGACATATCATCAGAGTGGGGCTGAAGCAGCCTGATATACGCAGCGAAGAAAATCAGCGGTCCAACAGCCACAGGCAAGGTTGGGAACAGTCGTAACTCTTACCCGATCTCCTTTTCTGAAAAACAACAAATAAGCAAGGGTGAGTACAAACATACTCAGCAGCCCACCTTCACCCGCGGAATGGGGAAATCAGATATAATGCATGGAATATGTGGAGCTCAGGATATTTTGCAGAAACAACAATATTTGATGCAGGGTTGTTTTGTAAAACATTTTGCATTTTTTAAAGCGCATCCTCTCCCAAAAGGAGCAGGAAGTTTTTCAATATTAGAACAAAATCCCCTGGACTAAACCATCCAGGTATCTCAACAGTTTCCCACTGGTTTTCTTTTTCAAAAATAGCTACTGGACTTCCCGTCCACCATAGTTCACGGCTCAATTGCCGGACCTTTTAAAAAATCACTTTTCTCAAAAGCACCCCTTTTTTTGAAAAACAAAACACTAATTGCCATACCACACCAGACTCGTCCATTCCTGTGGACACAGACTATTCGAATAGGTTTGAACTCTGCACAGAGGGGTACACTTTACCCACTAGTCCGGCTCTGCGATCTCATGATCAATGAGATCCGAATCCAAATCTCTTTCTTTCCTCGCACGTCCTAACCTTAGCAGTTATACCGGAAGGAGTCAGGCCATCGCCATGTCCAAACCGGACAAAACATTCCCCCTCCTTATCCTCCCGGTGCTCCCCAGCCTTCATAACCCTGCGGTTGAACCGTACGAGTTCAGATTGAGTGACTGCCCACACAGTCTCGAGTGGTTGTACTTATCATGAGTACAAGTAGTGAAAGATGACAAACCAGTCCTTATATGAGGGGACAATCCTTCTGCTCACGCCTAAACCAGCTGAGCCTTCACCTTAGGCCCTCCCCTAAACCAGGGAGTCCCTGATTATCCCACTCACAAGGTGATAAGGGTGAAAACCCTTCATCATACACATTTTGAAAAGCATTTTCTTTTGAAAACTCACACCTTTTCTCAAATCATTTGTAACAAATATATCAAGGATTGATTGCGGCCAGCGGCTTGGTGGCCATAATAACTTGTCTCAAAATCATATCATGCATAAAATAACAGGCTGAGGGTTGTGGTTGAAAAATCATAGGTAATTTATGCATCAAAGGGATCCAGTGAGCTTGCCGTGCTTATTCGGCGAAGGGGGAAGGGGAGCTCGCGGAACTGGCTTCTAGCTCCACTGCCTGGCATAGACTTGGAGATCTGGCCTCCACGAGACGGCACAGACGCTCCGATAACTATGCAACATGAATAAGCAAACATACAAACAAGCAAGTATACCAACAAATATTTAGTATAGTGGTCAGAATAGTGATATATGGATGGGTAGAGTCTTGAGTAGAATCTGTGTCATGTGGTGTTGTGATATTACTAGTGGTGGAGCGGAGGTGCTTACCAGGAGGGTGGACTGGAGGCGAAGCGACACTATGCGTGTAGCCGGCAGAGCGGAGTAACTGAGTGGGTGGCGTGTTTGCCTTGGCTGAGGGTGTTGAGTGTGTGTGGAGAGGGAGAGAGTAGCTGGGTGTATTTATAGCTGAGTGTATGTGGTGTAGCATAGTGAAGTTCACTGTTGGTGGGAATAGCGACGAGTGAATCGTCTGACTTAGTATGAACATGAGAGTTATAGACAGAATATAGGACAAGAGTATTTTGGGAGTTTTTCTGGAATATGGACCAGGCTTAAGGGATGACATGGTTGGATAGGGAATAGTTCGATAACAATTTAGAAACAAGAATTATTTGAATCAGAGTTTGGAAGCCTGGTTCGAAGGAATCTCAAAGTTAAGCGTGCTCAACTTGGAGAAACCTGGGATGGGTGACCAGATGGGAAGTTCCCACTGGAAGGAAAATCACAGTCACTGGAGTTCGTATGACTGAAATATTGGTCTGGCTGGTCTTAGGTGGACTGGACAGCATGACGGATGAGTAGTTGAAATTTGGGGTGATCGGATGTTGGATGAATAGTAACAATAAATAGTAACGATGGTGAATAGTGTCGATGAATAGTAACGATGGTGAATAGTGTCGATGGTGAATAGTAATGGTAAATAGTAACGCTGAATAGTAATGGTGAATAGTTCGTATGAACGAACGATGAACGCTGAATAGTGACGATGAACGAACGGTGAACGATGAATAGGAACTATGAACGAACAGACGAACGATCGAATGATCGGACAAACGAACGATCGGAATTTCGGCAGCATAACGGCAGTACAAAGATTATCTGGAAGAACGATGAATAGGGACTATGAACGAACGATGAACGATGAATAGGAACTATGAACGAACGATGAACGATCAGATGATCGAACGAACGAACGATCAGAATTTCGGCAGCATAACGGCAGGGAAAAGATTATTTGGACGAACGAACAGATGAACGATAGAAGGATCGGACGAACGAACGATCGGAATTTCGGCAGCATAACGGTAGGACAAAGATTATCGGGAAGAACGATGAATAGGGACTATGAACGAACGATGAACGATGAATAGGAACTATGAACGAACGATGAACGATCGAATGATCGAACGAACGAACGATCGGAATTTCGGCAGCATAACGGCAGGACAAAGATTATCTGGAAGAACGATGAATAGGGACTATGACCGAATGATGAATGATGAATAGGAACTATGAACGAACGATGAACGATCGAATGATCGAACGAACGAACGATCAGAATTTCGGCAGCATAACGGCAGGAAAAGATTATTTGGACGAACGAACGGACGAACGATCGAACGATCGGACGAACGGACGAATGAACCATGAACGATCGGACGAACGATCGAACGATCGGACAAACGAACGAACAAACTAAGAACAGGTGGACGAACGATCGAAGAACGACCGAACGATCCTTGTGCTAGTGTGTTCTTGTGTGGAACATGGAGTGGGTGTGTGTGTGGGGGGAGAGAGTTGCCATGAAATGGCTTGGGGTGGGATGAGAGGAGGCCCTTGCCATTTATAGCCATGGTGGGGGATTAGGGGGAGGGATGAGAGGATTAGTGGGAGGATGAGAGGATTAGTGGGAGATTAGCATGTATTTGTCTTGTATAAGTGAGATTAGCTTGTATAGCTCACCGTATGACACCGGAGGCATACGTATACGTATGAGCATGAGAAAAGTTATGAAGAAAATATTTGGAGGGACTTGAAAAATGATTCTGAAGGTATTTCTTAGGAAGAAAATACTTGGAGATATATCGGTGGAATATTTGGACTATATTTCTGCAAAGAAATTGAGGGGGGTTACTCGGGAAATATCTGGGCAGTATTTCTAGAAAGAACTTGAAGAGGATCACTAGGGAAATATCTGGGCAGTATTTCTGAAAACAATTTGAGGGGGATCACTAGAGAAATATCTCGGCAGTATTTCTGAAAAGAATTTGAGGGTGATTACTGGGGAAATATCTGTAGGATATTCTGAGGAGGATTTTGGAGAGAATATAGACCACTATAATTTATTTGTTGATATCAACTTGCAAACAAACATTTTGAAAAGAAATTTGAAATTCATTTTGAATTTAGAGCGAGTTTGAGAAAATTTCAAGATTTGAATTTTTGGGATGCTACAATGGAGTAGCAGGCGGTGTTAATCGCCTCAGCCCAAAACCGGTCCGGTGTCTTGTACTCATCAAGCATGGTCCTTGTCATGTCCTTGCCATGGCCCAAAAGAGGAGGAGGAGGCAGTGCCCCCCACGCCCATGGCATTGGCTAGGCATCATGAGGGAGGACCATCACAGGTTGTTTTGGTGGCGATTCCTTTGTTGCAGAAGGAGCCATTCAGATGGGCGCGCTCCTCCCGGTAAGCCTGTCCCTTTTGGCTCTCATTTTCTACCATTGCTTCTGTTTTTTTACCTGGTTGTCCTACCAGCGCGTACGTGCCACATAAGTTTGTGAAGGATGTGACCCACATGGCAAAGGGGGGTGACTCGACCTACCAGGCTCTCGCGTTGCCGGCCCAGGCTGTGCCGATCTCCCTGGTCACGCCGGCCGCGCCGACCACTCTAGTCGCAGTTGTGACAACGCCTACTTGGTCATGCCGACCGCACCGACTTCTTCGATTATGGAGGGGGACATAGGTGAGGTCCCCTCGGTCGTAGTTCCTCTTGGATTGGAGGTCTCCGCAACTGGTGGCGCTCCAGCGGTGGGGCCGTCCATTGGCTCAATGGCCCCGCCGCCCCTAGCCCCTCGCTATTGAGTGCGACGAAGGCAGGCTACTCGAGCAAGGTAGCATCGGTGATGGTGGTGGTCGTCCCGACTGGCTCATCCAGTGGCGCTGCAGTAATGGAGACAGCCAAGGTTCTACCTCCTCCACCTCCTACCACGCAAATGGTGGTGCTCCCCACGCTGCTTGCCCCAAGGGAAGGATCTAGGGATCCCCCTCTTTTACTATTGAGGGCTCAAAGGCAGAGGAGCAGAGGTTGGTCAAGGGGGCCTCCGTCCGGGCTACCAAAAGCTTGGAGATAATCGAGGGCTCCCTCGTCGCTATTGGGGAGGCGGTGGCGATTGCCCGTGCGTCAATTACATGGGAGATGCTCCCCTTCGGCACGGTAATTCTCATCTTATTTTGACCATTGTTGCTTCTAGGATTTCTTGTCAGAGTATCGCTCCTGGTTGTAGCGTCTCCTAACCGGGTTGTTGACACGGAGCGACACACTATTGGCGGCGTAGTGGGAGGTGGAGCACCTATGCACTGAAGCCGCTCGTTCGGAGGAGCAGGAGCGTGAGTGTTCACGCTCCGCTCCAAGGCTGAGAAGCGTCGAGCAAAGGTGACGCGCCTGTGCACGCAGTAAAACGATACACGGGGTGACACAGACCGTCTCCAGGAAGAGAGGTCCTGCCTTTAGGGAGCTCTGTCGAAATCAACCTAGTGTGTCGAATACGCCAAGTTAGTGCTAAATTCTGCTAACGCTCACCTGGAGGGGTTAGACGTGGAGCTCTTGCGAGAACGCAAGGCATTTGGAGGTGTGCCCTTCTGGGAGTTAGATTGAGTTTGATTGGTCTCTATCTTAGGTTACTCAAGTTTCTTGTTTCTCCAAAAGATGTTATATTCAGCTCGGGAAGCCTAGAAGGTGGTGAAAGACGAGAAGCGCAAGCTCTTAATTGTGTGTGACGTCGTCATCACCGCTCGGCTTCAAGCCAAGGATTCACTCTCAGAGCAGAGCGTGGAGCTTCACGCTATTCGGTTAGCTATAGTTATGGCTTGTGCGCATATTTCTCTTCCGGTGCCGGCCACGGTCCCACTAACCGAGCGGCTAGGGATGTTGTCGGGCCATGTGGAACACGTCATCCTAGAGGGCGCGTTCCTCGTGAGCAGTATGGCCCTTTAGCAGATGGTCTCTCAGTTTGATAAGATCAACCTGGTTGTGATCGTGGAGGGTTTTGCCATCTATCGCATCGAAGAGGAGTTGGATTGGACCGAAGCCTAGGTCATCCCTCACGCTCAGTTAATAGCGAGGCGAGTTGACGTGGGCTTTTCCTACGACGCACCTAACCCCAGCTCCCTTAAGCTTTATTTTTTTGTTTTAGATTTGTAAATAAACTTGAATGTTGAACTAAATGATGCTTTGTGCTTTGTGTTTGTTGAGTTTGGTTGTCTTTGGGTCAAAGTCTATGCCACTATCTTTTCTCTTAAGGCCTCGCTAGAGTGTCCTTATGATCAGTCATCTTGAGTTATCATAGTCGCACCCGGTAGGGCCTTCTAGGGTGTAGATGTGCCTCGGGACGGATCCAGACATCAAAGCATTTTAAGGGAAAGAATGTGGTCGTGAAATGACAAACGAGTTTGAGAGTGTAACATGGTGCTCGCTTCCTAGCCCCTGAGCAAAATGCGGTGACTTGGACGGCATGTTTTGTTTTCTTGTGTTTGAAAAGAAAGGAACAAGATGGTATTCAAGGGTACAATTTCCTTAGCTTTTCGATGTTCCATGTGTTGGATAGGAGGCTGACGCTGCTGTCCTTGAGCTAGTACGTTCCTAGGCGTAAGACTTGGGCGACGATGAATGGTCCCTCCCAAGGTGGGGAGAGCTTGTGCTTGTCCTTGGTGGTCATGACCCTCCTTAGCACCAAGTCACTGACATTGAATGACTTGCTATGGACTTGTCGGTCTGGGTAGCATCGTAGGTCCTACTAGTACTTGGCGGAGCAGATGACGACCATGTCCCACGCTTCATCGAGGAGGTCGGTGGCAAGTTGGGGCTTGGACCCTTGGTGACCCGTATTCCAACTTCGTGGGGGGGGCACCGCCTCTGCGCTGAACGTCGGGAAGAAAGGTAGTACGTAGGCTCCTAAGGACGACCGATGATTCTTCTACCCAATGTCCGACAAGTTTCTTCAATCTGTCGAAGATCTGTGGCTTGAGGCCCTGTAAGACTAGGACGTTAGCACGATTGTCACACCCGGATTTATGGGCAAACCCGAGCATGAATCATATGTGTGTTAGGATCAAGTCTCACACATATAATGACTCATGGTACAGGAATCAATGTCACATCTTTATATAAAATAGGAGTTCCATACAAAATAGATATATAATTACATCATATGACGATAACGATCCTCTGCAACTATAGTTGATTGGGAGACGACGACCTAGACCTCTCACAAATTCATCGTAGCATCCTTCATGATCCTCATCTTGGCAGTACCTGTTCTTGACCTAGGTGAGTCTAGCAAGGGTAAGCTCACATACGTTCATCGCTCAACAAGTTGTGGGGAATAATCTGCATGAGCTCACTTACGGTGGGGGCTCATGTGAAGTGTAAGACTTATCAACAAGTGAGGATTAAGGCTGAGCATTGCTTTTAATAAGCCAACCGTTAGTCTGATTACTCTAACTGAATAAGTACGTCAGCCAGGATTTGACCGACGTTCTTACTTAATTAAGAACGTCGGCCGCGGCATAGCCGACGTGCATATTGATTAGTATGTCGGCCGCAGAAACCGGCGTTCTTAATGGGATTAAGAACGTCGGTACCGACATTCTTAATGTGACTGACATTTTTCCTTTTTCCTGTAGTGACTCCAGTGCTGACGTCATCTGTAGCGATGCCTGACAAGACCCATTGGACAGAGCCAAGTGATACTGAGACCGTATGTGGCGATGTCTCATCCCATTGCGAGACACTCATTGCCAGACACTCTATCACCCCCCCTCCGGCGTGTCGTGGCGTCATCCGAGACAATGTGTGGTGGTGACGTGTCTAACTGTGGCTGACGTGGGGTAATCGTGCCTGCCCTACCTCTACGTCAGGGGGTACATGTGTGCTCCTATCGTGCGCGTGACAGGAGGGCATGTCATGGGCCACAGGTGTACTGGCCACCGTTGTAGGCATGTGCCTCTTCGCCTCGCTGGGTTGTTCGGTAGGACCTGGTCGGTCGTCCCGCCTTATAGAGTTGCTCGACCGGTCCACCTTGCAGAGTTGCTCGGCAGGACTTGGTCGGTTAGTCCGTCTCGCAGAGTTGCTCGATAGAACCTTGTCGGCCGGTCTACCTCGTTGGGCTGCTCGGTAGGACCTGGTCAGCCGGTCCTGCCCAGCGGTAGGACCTGCTCAGTCGATTCGCCTCACAGATTTGCTCGGCAAGACCTAGTCGACCTAGGTGGGTCGTCGTAAGTTATAGGCTTAATTTGGGTACCCCGTTTCTGGGTAGCCATCACAAATTTATTCGATAGAAAATTAGGTCAACTTAATTAATCTATGCCTAAATTATGATTATTAGAATGAAATTCAATTCAAAGAATCCAAAAGTGCCTTAGAGACGCCTTAATAGACTCACGCCAAGAGACGGGTTATACATACGCTAATATAAGGTCACAACTCACAACGGAGGACACCGGTGATTATGTTCGGATGGCAACCGGATGTGCAGATTTGCTACTTTCCACATGTTCATTGATTTCAGCAATCGAAACGATACTGTACCTTGCCAAAGAAAATAAAAACAGGCATGTATGACATGTCGTAGCATATGTTGTCATACGATGGCACCAACATTTTTTTTCTAAAACAAAGGAGTAAGCAAAGCAGGATTGTTCATGTTAATTAAGCTCATGGATACACCGGTTTACGTCCATTGATATGTACCGTAGCATTGCATATTTTGGAGGTCTACGTCCCGAGCATAGTGCTCGCCTTCAGTGAAAACCACGGAAAAATCCGTTAACCAGGTCGGCCACCGGATGTTTCCGGAACGGTCGACGCGGCCGTGGATGGGGCCGGAGCCATGGAAGAAGAACGGGCGGGCGCTGCCTCTGCAGGAACCATGGAAGCTGTGGCTGATGCGGCTGCTGCTGCTCCTCCTCCTCCAGCTCCGGTGGCTGCTGCTCCTCCTGCTCCTCCTGCGGCTGCTGCTGCTTCTCCTCCTTCTCCTGCCCGTTCACCAGGCGGCACTGCTTCCTTACCTGGCCCTTGCCCTCGCCGATGAGCACGTCAAGCATCCCGACCTTCTGCATCGCCTGGGAAAACTTCTGCTGCCACAGTGGCTCGTTCCGGGCGAAGTTCTCCACCATCGCCCTCGTCTGCGGGTCCTCGATGAGGGCGTTGTCCGAGGTGAGCAGGCCGCGGCGGGCGAGCAGCTCGGAGTAGTACGCGACGTCGAGCCGCTCCCCCGTCTGCGCGTCGAACTTCACCTTGGGCGCTTGCTCGGGGTCGTCGCCGGGCTGCCGCGGCGGGCACATCTGGCGCAGCCACTTGGCGTACTCCGGGTCCAGCGTGGGGTCGACGTCGGCGTCCTGGGAGAAGTTGTAGATGCGGTTGGAGAACATGAAGCAGTGCGCGCCGCCGATGGAGTGCGCGCCGGAGAGCAGGACGAGGTCCTCCTGGGAGAGCCCCCGCTGGCTGAAGAGCTCGGTGAGGCGCGGCACGTGGTGGCCCGGCACGGGGAAGTTGCCCGGGAGGTCGTCCATGTTCGAGCGCATGCCGTCGCGGCGCCCCGCCGCGACCTCGTATCTCGGGAGGCCCGCGGCCACGGCGGCGTCGCGCGCCGCGAAGGCCAGGATGTCTGCGCACGAGACCTTGCCGGGGCACATGCCCTCTACGGTGGACTTGGCGATGTCGATGGTTCTGAGCCCGACCAGGGTGAAGCCGTTGGCGGACGACTCCTTCTCTGGGACGTCGCCGGCGGGCGACTCGTCCAGGAGAATGGAAGCGTCGCAACCCTGCACGAGAACCAGCTCACGGTGCGGTTGCATTGCAGCATAGGCATGAGCAAATGTGAGTGCTAACTAGCTAGCTAGTTACCGTGATGAAGCAGTCGTGAAAGAAGAGGCGAATGAGGCCAGGGGAGATGCCCCGGTCCATAGCGATTTCGTTGTTGACGATGTCGCTGATGACGCCTTCGGCCGCCGGGCACGTCTTGCCATAGAACCCCACCTGCAGGCCGTCGACGACCAACGCGTCGCCGACGCTGAGCAGGGTCGCCGCCGACGCCAACAAGGCAAAAAGGAACGGCGACGTGTGCCGCGGCATGTTATTTCCTCGCATGGTGCTCGGCCGGGATCCCACCCCCAGCAACGAGTTGACTGCGTGTGTTTATTAGCTCGCATGGCGTCGTGGTAGAGGCAAAGCTTAACGACGAGCTTGATTGCAGGGACGAGAGACGAGGGCCTCACATTATTTAGGCCTCTTCACATGCTAGATAGAGACCGTGCTAAAAATAGATAGGCGACAATACATGGAAGCCATGTAGACAGAGCTTCCCTATTATTTGAAGCATACAAAGAAAGACTTGGTACTTTGACCTCGACGACCTGCTCCAAGCCACAGAAGACTTGAGCCCCCCATGAAGTGCCTTTCACAGAAAATGAAATCAACAACTCAGTTATCACAGAACTAAAAGCACCATATGTCAACAGAAGCACATGACCGTCTGGCTCGTCAGGCAGAAACCTAGCTCGTGCGCCAGGTCATGGATTGTCCGGCCTCTGGGCATGGACTGTCCGTGCCTTCGTAGAGAGCACCGCCGCCGGTTCTCATCGCTGTGATCGGTGCCCGAATCGACGCCAACGCACTTTTTGGCGACTCTACTGGGGAAATCGCGTGAAGATCTATCAGATCAGCCTTCAATGGCCAGTTTAAAAGATAGCTCCGACGTCTTTACCAGCAACATCATCGAGCCGACTTGAAAAACCTTACCGACTGAAGAACAACTGGAGTTTGAGGAGCACCAGAAGCAGCTGATCAAGGAAGCAAAAACAAAGTTTCTGGCCAACTTCAAAGTGGACAGGAGCAACAAGGTCGGCCGAACGTGCGACTGATCTGGTTTCATTTCGACCCACTGCAGCTACCCCAAGGTAAGTGAAACGCACGAAATCCAATCTCTTAGAACTTACATAATGATCTAAATATAATGTATATTTATAATTAGACATTTATTTAACCACGATTATTAGACTAACTCTTCTAATCTAGGTTAATTTGTCTATAATTATTATTAGACTAAAAACATGACTTTTAATCAAGTTACAATTGGTATTAAAGATAAATTAGTGATTTCCTTATCCTTCTCTCATGATTTATAATCAATATATTTTTATTGTTTAATCACCTAAAACTTCATAAAATCGTATCTTTATAACTATAACTCTGATTTTAGTAGTTCTCGAACCTATGCTCTCGTAGTAACGCGTAAAATATTCTTAAGCTGTTTGTTCTCATGTTTGGTGTACCATTATTTTTATGTACTCCGTATCTATTGTATGTATTGCTACGAGTAACAGCGAGGTTACGAGAAACCCGAAGACCAACTTGGTGAAGTACCTAGTATCTCAAGTCACATGTAAGTTATGCCCTTGATCACTCTCCTTTATCTAATAATGTTCTTGTTAATCATTATGATCTGCATAGGTTAATTTTGATGGGACCCAATAGGTCACCCTAGTTTGGTCTTCTTTATACCTTGTTTACCACTGAACTTTTGGGTAGTATATGCTATTGCTCTATGTAGTTTTGGGTGTTAAGATACACATTATTCATGATCATGTTGTTTATTGTCAATGAGTTATTTACTATTCATGATAAGATCATTATGTTAATTAGAATATGGACCACCCGGGAAAACAGTGCTACCACAAGGGTGGTATGGGATGCCCTTAGCTGACTAATTAGGAAAGCTAGTGGAGGACTACCTTACCCGAAAGGGACAAGGGCGGTAGGGGAGTTGTCAGTATAGGGAGGTTCTCGGGTTGATCATATTGCGATGGCTTTTCAGACGGGGGATTCCTATATCGCTCTCCTCAGAAACCGTACCTGGTTTTCTGAAGCTAGTGGAACTTTGTAAAGGCATCGTAGTTCTACCCTGCCTCGTCTCCTCGCTAGAGATGAATGGTAAGTTGTGATCCCTTAGCAAAAGGGTAACACGACTTGGGGGTAAAGATGTACAACATCTGTAGAGTGTAAAACTGGTATATCAACCGTGCTCACGGTCATGAGCGGCTCGGACCCTCACATGAGTAATTTATGGAACTAAACTTAACTTGTCATATGCATTGCATTGTGGTATATTATTAATATTGATCTCTTATTTAATTGGATTGGTATCTACTTATACTTAGTAACTGGTAATAAAACTTTGACCAACTTCAAAAGTGAAAGTCGCTTAGAGGGGGGTGAATAGGCGGAATCTAAAATTTATAAACTTTAAGCACAACTACAAGCCGGGGTTAGCATTAGAAATAAAACCGAGTCCGAAAGAGAGGGTGAAAACAAATCACAAGCAAATAGAGAGTGTGACACGGTGATTTGTTTTACCGAGGTTCGGTTCTTGCAAACCTACTCCCCGTTGAGGTGGTCACAAAGACCGGGTCTCTTTCAACCCTTTCCCTCTCTCAAACGGTCACCTAGACCGAGTGAGCTTCTCTTCTCAATCAATCAGGACACTAAGTCCCCACAAGGACCACCACACAATTGGTGTCTCTTGCCTTGATTACAATTAAGTTGGGAACAAGAAAGAAGGAAGAAGAAAAGCAATCCAAGCGCAAGAGCTCAAATGAACACGACAAAACTCTCTCTTCTAGTCACTATTGCTTTGAGTGGAATTGGGACTTGGAGAGATTTTGATTCGCTCTAATTGTGTCTTGTATTGAATGCTATAGCTCTTGTATTGAATGTGTTGGCTAAAAACTTGGATGCCTTGAAGTATTGGTGGTTGGGGGTATTTATAGCCCCAACCACCAAAGTGGCCGTTGGGGATGGCTGCCGTCGTATGGCGCACCGGACAGTCCGGTGCACCACCGGACACTGTCCAGTGCGCCAGCCACGTCACCCAACCATTAGGGTTTAGCTTACTTTGCTCCTTTGTTTTAAACTCTTTCTTTTGACTTTGTATTGGTTTGTGTTGAACCTTTGGCACCTGTAGAACTTATAATCTAGAGCAAACTAGTTAGTCCAATTATTTGTGTTGGGCAATTCAACCACCAAAATCATTTAGGAAAAGGTTTGACCCTATTTCCCTTTCAATCTCCCCCTTTTTGGTGATTGATGCCAACACAAACCAAAGCAAATGTATAAGTGTAGAATTGAACTAGTTTGTGTAAGGTAAGTGCAAAGGTTGCTTGGAATGAAACCAATAATTATTTCTACTAGATATGCATGGATGGTTTTCTTCTTATTTAAAATTTTAGACCATGCTTGCACCACAAGTTTTGTTTTTGCAAATTCTTTGTGAATTCTTTTCAAAATCCTTTTTGCAAATAGTCAAAGGTATATGAGTAAGATTGAAAGAAGCATTTTCAAGTTTTAGAATTTTCTCCCCCTGTTTCGAATGCTTTTCCTTTGACTTAAACAAAACTCCCCCTCAATGAAATTCTCCTCTTAGTGTTCAAGAAGGTTTTACAAATTTTTTAAGATGCTAGAACTTTCTCCCCCTTTTGAAAACACATTAAGATATCAATTTGAAAACTTCATTTTTAAAATTCGGTGGTGGTGCGGTCCTTTTACTTTGGGCTAATACTTTCTCCCCCTTTGGCATGAATCGCCAAAAACGGATACTTGTGAGTGAAATATAAGCCCTTGACTTTCTCCCAAATGGCAAACAAATAGATATGAGTGAAGATTATACCAAAGTGGAGAATTATGCGAAATACCGGCAAAGAGTAGATAATACCGATGGAGTTGAGTGGAAGCGTCGTCTTTGCCGAATACTCCATTTCCCTTTCAATTCTATGACTAAGCATAATAATACACTTGAAAGCACATTAGTCATAAACATAAAAGAGATATGATCAAAGGTATATAAATGAGCTATGTGTGCAAAGTATCAATCAAAGTTCCGAGAATCAAGAATGTTTAGCTCATTCCTAAGTTTGGTAAAGGTTTTCTCATCTAATGGCTTGGTAAAGATATCGGCTAATTGATCTTTGGTGTTAATATAGGCTATCTCGATATCCCCCCTTTGTTGGTGATCTCTCAAAAAGTGATACCGAATGGCTATGTGTTTAGTGCGACTGTGCTCAACGGGATTTTCCGCCATGCGGATTGCACTCTCATTATCACATAGGAGAGGGACTTCGCTAAATTTGTAGCCATAGTCCCTAATGGTTTGCCTCATCCAAAGCAATTGCGCGCAACAATGGCCTGCAGCAATGTACTCGGCTTTGGCGGTAGAAAGAGCTACTGAGTTTTGTTTCTTTGAAGCCCAAGACACCAGGGATCTCCCTAGAAACTGACAAGTCCCTGATGTGCTCTTCCTATCAATTTTACACCCTGCCCAATCAGCATCTGAATATCCTAATAAATCAAAAGAGGATCCCTTGGGGTACCAAAGACCAAACTTAGGTGTATGAACTAAATATCTCAAGATTCTCTTCACGGCCCTAAGGTAAATTTCCTTAGGATCGGCTTGGAACCTTGCACACATGCATACGGAAAGCATAATGTCCGGTCGAGATGCACATAAATAGAGTAAAGATCCTATCATCGACCGGTATACCTTTTGATCTACGGATTTACCTCCTGTGTCGAGGTCGAGATGCCCATTGGTTCCCGTGGGTGTCTTGATGGGCTTGGCATCCTTCATTCCAAACTTAGTGAGTATATCTTGAATGTATTTTGTTTGGCTGATGAAGGTGCCCTCTTGGAGTTGCTTGACTTGAAATCCTAGAAAATATTTCAACTCCCCCATCATAGACATCTCGAATTTTTGTATCATGATCTACTAAACTCTTCACAAATAGATTTGTTAGTAGACCCAAATATGATATCATCAACATAAATTTGGCATACAAACAAATCATTTTCAATTGTTTTAGTAAAGAGAGTAGGATTGGCTTTGCCGACTTTGAAGCCATTAGTGATAAGAAAATCTCTTAGGCATTCATACCATGCTCTTGGGGCTTGGTTGAGCCCGTAAAGCGCCTTAGAGAGTTTATATACATGGTTAGGATACTCACTATCTTCAAAGCCAGGAGGTTGCTCAACATAGACCTCTTCCTTGATTGGTCCATTGAGGAAGGCACTCTTCACGTCCATTTAGTAAAGCTTAAAGCCATGGTAAGTAGCATAGAAAAGTAATATACGAACTGACTCAAGCCTAGCTACGAGTGCATAGGTTTCACCAAAATCCAAACCTTCGACTTGTGAATAACCCTTGGCCACAAGTCGGGCTTTGTTCCTTGTCACCACACCATGCTCATCTTGCTTGTTGCGGAAGACCCACTTGGTTCCTACAACATTTTGGTTAGGACGTGGAACCAAATGCCATACCTCATTCCTCGTGAAGTTGTTGAGCTCCTCTTGCATCGCCAACACCCAATCCGAATCTTGAAGTGCTTCCTCTACCCTGTGTGGCTCAATAGAGGAGACAAAAGAGTAATGTTCACAAAAATGAGCAACACGAGATCGAGTGGTTACCCCCTTATGAATATCACCGAGGATGGTGTTCATGGGGTGATCTCGTTGGATTTCTTGGTGGACTCTTGGGTGTGGCGGTCTTGGACCCTCATCATCTTCCTTGTCTTGATCATTGGCATCTCCCCCTTGATCATTGTCCTCCTCTTGAGGTGACTCATCTTCTTGATCTTCATTTTCATCATCTTGAGCTTGATCCTCAACTTGAGTTGGTGGAGATGCTTGCATGGAGGAAGATGGTTGATCTTGTGCTTGTGGAGGCTCTTCGGATTCCTTAGGACACACATCCCCAATGGACATGTTCCTTAGCGCGACGCATGGAGCCTCTTCATCATCTAGTTCATCAAGATCAACTTGCTCTACTTGAGAGCCGTTAGTCTCATCAAACACAATGTCACAAGAAACTTCAACTAGTCCAGTGGACTTGTTAAAGACTCTATATGCCCTTGTGTTTGAATCGTAACCAAGTAAAAAGCCTTCTACAGCCTTAGGAGCAAATTTAGATTTTCTACCTCTTTTAACAAGAATAAAGCATTTGCTACCAAAGACTCTAAAATATGAAACATTGGGCTTTTTACCGGTGAGGAGTTCATATGATGTCTTCTTGAGGATTCGGTGAAGATATAACCGGTTGATGGCGTAGCAGGCGGTGTTAATCGCCTCGGCCCAAAATCGATCCGGTGTCTTGTACTCATCAAGCATGGTCCTCGCCATGTCAAGTAGAGTTCTATTCTTTCTCTCCACTACACCATTTTGTTGAGGTGTGTAGGGAGAAGAGAACTCATGCTTGATGCCCTCCTCCTCAAGGAAGCCTTCAATTTATGAGTTCTTGAACTCTGTTCCAGCCCGCTCGCACCCCCCCCCCCCCGCGCGCAGGCCCCCCCTGCTCGGCCAGCGCCCCCCTCGGCCCAGCAGCGCCAGCGGCCCAGCCGCGCTGCCCCCTCCCTTCGGCCCACCCGCGCAGCCGCACCGCGCAACCTAGTAGGCGCGCAGCTCCCACGTCCCCGCCTCTGCCCTAGCGCGCGCCCAGCCGCTCCCCAGCTACCGCCACCTGCGCGCACACGATCCGCTCGCCCAACCGCGTGCTGCGTGTGGGAACACCACCAGCGCCTGCATGAGGGTCCCACCTACCAGGACGCCCTCTCTCCTGTTCATCTCCCCCAACTTTCTCTCCCCCACGTCGCCTAGTCTTTCCCCAACCGCCCATGTCGCTCCCATTTCCCTGCCCCGCGCGCAAGAAGCCGCCCATCGCCTCTACTCCTTCCCCTCCCGCAACCAGCGCTTCTCCTTCGTTCTCCCTAGGCGAGCAGCCTGGCAGCGAGCCGGTGCTCCCTCCTGCGGCGGCCATGGCGCTTTGTCGCCCAGCAGCCCACCCCTGTGGTGCCTGTCCCGCGCTCCGGCCCAGCACCCTGTACCCCTCGACGTCCCAGCGCGGCAGCGCGCAAGCTAGGCGCACGGCACGGTGGCCGGTCCTGGCCAGCTCGCCAGGGCAGCTTGGCGGCCTGCGGTGCGGCGCGCGGCCAGCCTCGGCGCGGCCTGCCTTAGGCCAGTGCGGCCAGCCGGCCCGTGCGCCCCATGCTCCCGTAGCCCGGTCGGCCGTGGCTGAGTCACCACCGCCGTTCATTGGCGTCGCACAACCCTTTCACGCCGTGTGCAGTGCCCTCGCCTTACCAAGTGACGCCGTGTGCCTGCGCAGCCCCTTCGTCGTGTGTCCACGACTCAGCATCGATGAAGGACCGACGACGCGCCATCCATGTCCGCACGTAGATCGCAATTCGTTTCTGAGCTTTGGGGAATCGACGGTCAAGCTTTAGCGACCAAGTGATCGAACTCTTCGAGTTCTACGAGATCGAAGACCCTGAGCATCTGTTTGGTGAAGGCAAGTGTCCTCTGACCCATTATGTCCCATTTACTTTATAATTCACTGTCCCGCATACTATGAACAACCTAAGGATTGACTAGCTTTCTATTTACCTGGTCCTTGATTACCTTTTGGGCTACTATGTTTAGATTCATGCTATTGCTTTACTTTAATCAATGAACATGATGTGAACACTTATGATACGATGTTGTCATTATGATTATGATGTTGGACTGGTGATACTTTAGGGGGCTCGAGCGGTTTCTCGAGTGCCTCTCCGTAAGGACCTGTTCGTTGGATGACCGCCCGGGAAAACAGTGCAACCATGAGGGTGGAATGGGACGCCCTTAGCTGAATAATTAGAGGAACTGGGGTGTAGTTCGCTTCGTCGTCGTGCCGTTAATGGGGCTCGGTGTATGCGGCTTGCTCTGCCAAGGTTGGTTCGCACCTTGGGGAGGAGTGCGGTGCATTTAGGAAACCTAACGGGCGGCTACAACCTCAGGGAATCTTTGTAAAGGCTTCGTAGTGAATCCCTGGCCAGTCACCTTGGGAGTGAATAAGGGTCTTGCAAGCCCAGGCTAGAGAGGGAATCACGACTTATGGGTAAAGTGCGCAACCTCTGCAGAGTGTTATGAAACTGATATATCAGTCGTGCTCGCGGTTATGAGTAGCCAAGGGAGCTCCATTGATTAGAGATACTTGATCAGAGATGGTTGGTTTACAGGTGGTGACGAGGATGATGGTTTTTGATTATGACTATGGTAATGGTAAGTGGTATTCTTTCCGTTTGGAAAGGGTACTTTGGGTTAATAACTTGGGTTAACGCTAAAACCTGGCTTTCTACTAGTAATAATAACCTGACTAACTAAAAGCAATTGCTTGACTTAACTCCACATAAAGCTAGTCCACTTCAGCCAAACAGGACATTTGCTGAGTACGTTGATGTGTACTCACCCTTGCTTTCACAAAACATCAGGTTGCCTCTGGTGCAATCTATGCTCAGGTAAAGAAGAAGACGTCGAGGCGGATCTCCAGGAGTTCCAGGACGTCGATGAGTTCGAGGATTAGGCTAGCGACCTCCCCCAGTCAGCTGCCTGTGGTGGGTTGTTTACGTTGGGCTACGTTTCGATTCTGTGTACTTTGATTTATATTATGTAAATGGCTCTAGTCTGTAATATTATTACTTACTCTTTATTGTTATTCGAAGCATTGTGCTATGATGAGTCATTTATGTAATCGTTGTGTACGTGAATTTCTGATCCTGGCACGTACATGGTTCGCATTCGGTTTACCTTCTAAAACCGGGTGTGACATAAGTGGTATCAAAGTCTTGCTGACTGTAGGACCGCTATCCTAGAGTAGCATTGGCCGTTTTAAGGAATTATTGATTATTACTTCACCTCATCCTTGATTCTACTTCAAAATATTAGTCACCTCGACTAATTCTATGTTGTGCTCCTATATGCCCCCTTGCCAAAAGTATTTTATTCTAGTATGGTCTATACTTCTCTCGATCTATTAGATCTGATCTCACTCTTGTGCTTGCAACATTTTTGCAGATGCCCCCTGACCATAACCTTCTTGTCTTTTGGGATTCTTTCCTCTTTCATCATTAAATTGCTACCATCTAGCAAACTCTAGTTCTTCGGTATTGACATGCTTGTATCCCTTTATTACTCTTGTTTCAAATACTTGCCTCTAAATTTCTACTGCCTACTTAAACATTTCAGTTTATATGACCATGACCTTCCTGTCTTCTAAGATCCTTTCCTGTTCCGTTGTTAGGTCATTATCTTTCAACAATTTCTATTCCATTGGTTTTAGTATACTCGTGTCCTTAGAGTCTTGCATACTCTCGTATTTTTTTATGTATGCTTATTTCATGCCCCAAGGACTGTTCAAGACATTTTCGTTAACATGTTCCTGACCACCCTTGTTTCTTAATGATCCATGAGTGATCATTTTATCTTGCACACCTGTGGTAATCTCATTGTTTCCTTGTAACTTTCTTCGGTAATGAATTTTTACTTCAACTCTTCTGTCGGAACCTCACTTATCTTATCCTTGATTGTTTTCTCCACCTTGCCATTTGGTGAGTCTTGCCTTGACTCTGTCCATGGATTATGCTTTTCATCATTATCACATTTACCCTTATCACCTCTATATCTTACCTTGATGTTTATCTTATACTGGCCCTTTAAAATCTCCTCTTTTCCATCTCAATCTGAGCATTGTACTTTACCTACTCTTCCCTTGGTCATATCCTCTTCCTCATCGCTTATGAATCTTCAACTCCATCCTTTGTTGTGCCTCTGTTTAGCATTGCCTTGACCTTTCCCATCTCTCGACCATACCTTGGTGATGACATTATTTCTGTCATCTAAAATCTCCAATCTCCTATCCCAAATTGAGAATGGTGTTTTACTTATCTTATCCTTGGCAATATCCTCTTCTTTACCGTGTGTAAGCCTTGACATACCTCCATTCTTTATTGTGCTTATACCACTGGCTCTTCTATGCCTTCATCTTTTCTCCTATACTCTTGTCTGTTATTGCCTTTGGCCCTTGCGATATTTATGTCTTCTACCTAAATCCTTACCTTGAACTGATCCTTTAAAAGCCTCCCCTTTCTTTCAACCCAGTTTGAAAGCTATGAGTTACCTATCTCTCCCTTGATTTCTTTTCACTCCTTGTCGCCTTACAGGTTTTGTCCTAATTCCATCCTTTGATGTGTTTTTATTTGCTATCACCATCCCCTTGTCACCTATCGATCTGACCTTGACATTTATCTCTATTCCTGCTCTTAAAAAATCCCCTTGCTTCCACCTCAATTTGAGAGTGGCAATTTACCTATCTGGCCCTTGGACGTACCCTCTTCTTTTCCACTTGCAGGTCTTGTCTCAACTCCATCCTTTAGGGTACTTATATCGTTCGCCCTATGCCTATCTACCTCCTCTCATACATCCTTGTTTGTTAATACCTTTAAAAAAACCTTGTAATATCTATACCCTTACCTTCATGCTTACTTTGAACTTACCCTTTAAAGCCTCCTCTTTCCCATCCATGTTCGAGGATAATGCCTCATCTGTTTCATAATTGACTGCTCCCCCTTCTTTGACATCTTGCAAGTCTTGCCTCAAATACGTCCTTTGTTGTGTGTTTGCCCGTTATCACCTTAACCCTTGTCATCCCTCGATCTTTACCTTGATGCTTATCCTAAACTTGCATTTTTATGCCTCCCCTCCAATCCTAGTTCAAGAGTGTTGTCTTACCCATCCCGCTCTTGTTCGTTCCCTTTTCCTCTGTCACGTTGCAACTCTTAGCTTTTGCTCGATATCACCCTTACCTTCCTAATATCTAGATCTTTCCATGATGCTTATCCTATGCCTACCTTTTGAAATATCATCTTTCCCATCTTGATTTGAGAATGGTGTTTTACCTATCCTGACCTTGGTTGCATCCTCTCCCTATCGGTTACAATCCTTGCTTTAACTCCATCCTTTATTATGCTCATGCCCCTATCCTGCATCTCTTATTATTCCCCTTGCCTTTCGATGGCCTTAGAGTAGTTTCCCCTAAGTAAGGAAAGACCACCAACTAGTTAACATTAACGTGTAGCAATGAGATGTTTGTTGTTGTGTGCTCGTGATGTTTGTCTTTGTGTTATGACTGATTTGCTTCTTTGAAATGAGTGTTGGTGTGTTGTGGCCTTTGGTCCGCAATGGCATCAGTTTACTAGCTGAGTGCAATAGAGTTAGGTAGTTGGGTGCTCTCACTTTTCTCTTTTAATCCATCTAGGCTTACCTTTTCTATCTATACTCTTGCCTCTTGCACCTGTCTGGTTGGCATCCTACAACCTCTCTTAATCAGTCAAGATCAGAGTCGGTAGCATCTTCATCAAGTGTGTATCAATGCTCTTGTTAAGGGGGTTAGCCGCTAACCCCAATGAAGACAATGCGATCAACATCAACCAACAAGATCGAAGTGCCGCAGTGAAAGCGTGTGTGGGTCCTAACCCACAGGTCCAAGAGATCCTCAAGAATTGCATCAGTGGTCGTGAATATCTGAAGGTCAAAACAACCAGTCCACAAGTTAAGCTTGTAGAGTCAAAGTCAACTCAAGAAAGCCGTGAACAACCAATAAACCAATCTCATTTTTGTGCTAGCCTCTTCTTGAATCTCGAGGGTGAGATTCTGTTAAGGGGGTTAGATTTGTAACACCCTGAATTTGGGGGTATAAAATTTCTTTTCTAATATTCATCAAATTCAGGTGTTACCTTCCTTTTCCTTTTTATTTACGTTCTCGTATTCATTTTTTTCCAAGTAATACGAAACTTTACTTCAAATATAGTTGTTAATAAAACCCCAAGGGAATAATGATTGATGCATCATGCCAAAATATATTTGTTTGTGTGATGTTTTGCTTTGGGGTGTACCCATTTAATATGTATCTCATTCATTGTAAATAAATTTGATAGTAGGAAAATGTAAAAAAAGAAGAAACAGAAAACCTTCCCCGCGCCCCCGCATCCCAGCCTAGCGCCCTAGCCCGCTCGCACCCCCCTCGCGCGCGCAGGCCCCCCTGCTCGGCCAACGCCCCCCCCCTCGGCCCAGCAGCGCCAGCGACCCAGCCGCGCTGCCCCCTACCCCCGGCCCACCCGCGCAGCCGCACCGCGCAGCCCAGTAGGCGCGCAGCTCCCACGCCCCCGCCTCTGCCCTAGCGTGCGCCCAGCCGCTCCCTAGCCGCCGCCATCTGCGAGCACACGATCCGCTTGCCTAGCCGCGCGCTGCGTGTGGGAACACCACCAACGCCTACATGAGGGTCCCACCTACCAGGACGCCCTCTCTCCTGTTCATCTCCCCCAACTGTCTCTCCCCCATGTCGCCTAGTCTTTCCCAAACCGCCCATGCCGCTCCCATTTCCCTGCCCCACGCGCAAGAAGCCGCCCATCGCCTCTACTCCTTCCCCTCCGGCAACCAGCGCTTCTCCCTCCTTCTCCCTAGGCGAGTAGCCTGGCAGCGAGCCGGTGCTCCCTCCTGCGGCGGCCATGGCACCCTGTCACCCAGCAGCCCGCCCCTGCGGTGCCTGTCCCGCGCTCCAGCCCGGCTCCCTGTACCCTTCGACGTCCCGGCGCGGTAGCGCGCAAGCTAGGCGCGCGGCACGGTGGCCGGTCCCAGCCAGCCCGGCGGCCTGCGGCGCGGCGCGCAGCCAGCGCGCGGCCAGCCTCGGCGCGACCTGCCTTAGGCCAGTGCGGCCAGCCGACCCGTGCGCCCCATGCTCCCGTAGCCCGGTCGGCCGTGGCCGAGTCACCACCGCCGTTCGTCGGCGTCGCGCAGCCCTTTCATGCCGTGCGCAGTTCCCTCACCTTACCAAGCGACGTCGTGTGCCTGCGCAGCCCCTTCGCCGTGTGTCCACGACTCACCATCGCCGCCATTGTGCTCGGCTGTTCCCAAGCATCAACGAAGGACCGACGACGCACCATCCATGTCCGCACGTAGATCGCTATTCGTTTCTGAGCTTTGGGGAATCGACGGTCAAGCTTTGGTGACCAAGTGATCGAACTCTTCGAGTTCTACGAGATCGAAGACCCTGAGCATCTGTTTGGTGAAGGCAAGTGTCCTCTGACCCATTATGTCCCATTTACTTTATAATTCACTGTCCCGCATACTATGAACAACCTAAGGATTGACTAGCTTTCTATTTACCTGGTCCTTGATTACCTTTTGGGCTACTATGGTTAGATTCATGCTATTGCTTTACTTTAATCAATGAACATGATGTGAACACTTACGATACGATGTTGTCATTATGATTATGATGTTGGACTAGTGATACTTTAGGGGGCTCGAGCGGTTTCTCGAGTGCCTCTCCGTAAGGACCTGTTCATTTGATGACCGCCTGGGAAAACAGTGCAACCATGAGGGTGGAATGGGACGCCCTTAGCTGAATAATTAGAGGAACTGGGGTGTAGTTCGCTTCACCGTCGTGCCGTTAATGGGGCTTGGTGTATGCGGCTTGCTCTGCCAAGGTTGGTTCGCCCCTTGGGGAGGAGTGCGGTGCATTTAGGAAATCTAACGGGCGGCTACAGCCTCAGGGAATCTTTGTAGAGGCTTCGTAGTGAATCCTTGGCCATTCACCTTGGGAGTGAATAAGGGTCTTGCAAGCCTGGGCTAGAGAGGGAATCACGACTTGTGGGTAAAGTGCGCAACCACTGCAGAGTGTTATGAAACTGATATATCAGCCGTGCTCGCGGTTATGAGCAGCCAAGGGAGCTCCATTGATTAGAGATACTTGATCAGAGATGGTTGGTTTACAGGTGGTGACGAGGATGATGGTTTTTTATTATGACTATGGTAATGGTAAGTGGTATTCTTTCTGTTTGGAATGGGTACTTTGGGTTAATAACTTGGGTTAACGCTAAAACCTGGCTTTCTACTAGTAATAATAACCTGACCAACTAAAAGCAACTGCTTGACTTAACTCTAGATAAAGCTAGTCCACTTCAGCCAAACAGGACATTTGTTGAGTACGTTGATGTGTACTCACCCTTGCTTTCACAAAACACCAGGTTGCCTCTGGTGCACTCTATGCTCAGGTATAGAAGAAGGCGTCGATGCGGATCTCCAGGAGTTCCAGGACGTCGATGAGTTCGAGGATTAGGCTAGCGACCTCCCCCAGTCAGCTGCCTGTGGTGGGTTGTTTACGTTGGGCTACGTTTCGATTCTGTGTACTTTGATTTATATTATGTAAATGGCTCTAGTCTGTAATATTATTACTTACTCTTTATTGTTATTCGAAGCATTGTGCTATGATGAGTCATTTATGTAATCGTTGTGTACGTGAATTTCTGATCCTGGCACGTACATGGTTTGCATTTGGTTTACCTTCTAAAACCGGGTGTGACACTATTGAATCATCACTTCTTCTAAAGACAGTAACACCTACATCCGTAAAAAGACAATTGTAACGCATTTTACATAATTGAGAGACTGAAAGCAAGTTATAATCTAAAGAATCTACAAGAAAAACATTGGAAATAGAATGGTCAGGTGATATAGCAATTTTACCCAATCCTTTGACCAAACCTTGATTTCCATCCCCGAATGTGATGGCTCTTTGGGGATCTTGGTTTTTCTCATAGGAGGAGAACATCCTTTTCTCCCCAGTCATGTGGTTTGTGCACCCGCTATCAATGATCCAACTTGAGCCCCCGGATGCATAAACCTACAAAACAAATTTAGGCCTTGTTCTTAGGTACCAAAACGGTCTTGGGTCCTTTGACATTAGAAACAAGCACCTTGGGTACCCAAACACAAGTCTTTGACCCCTTGTGTTTGCCCCAAACATATTTGGCAACAACTTTGCCTAATTTGTTAGTGAACACATATGAAGCATCAAAAGTCTTAAATGAAATGTTATGATCATTTGATGCAATAGGAGTTTTATTCTTAGGCATTTTAACATGTGTAGAACGCCTAGAGCTAGAAGCCTCATTCTTATAAATAAAAGCATGGTGAGAAACAGAATGAGTCTTCTTAGCATGAATTCTCCTAATCTTATCCTCAGGATAACCAGTAGGATATAAAATATAGCCCTCGTTATCCTGAGGCATGGGAGCCTTGCCCTTAACAAAGTTAGACAATCTTTTAGGAGAGGCATTAAGCTTGACATTGTCTCCCTGTTGGAAGCCAATGCCATCCTTAATGCCAGGGCGTCTCCCAATATAGAGCATGCTTCTAGCAAATTTAAATTTTTCATCTTCCAAGTCATGCTCATTGATTTTAGCAGTTAATGTAGCTATGTGATCATTTTGTTGTTTAATTAAGGCAAGGTGATCATGAATAGCATCTACATTAACATCTCTACATCTAGTGCAAATAGAAACATGATCAATCGTAGATGTAGAGGGATTGCAATCATTTAATTCAACAATCCTAGCGTGTAAAATAGCATTCTCATATCTAAGATTGGTAATAGCATCATTGCAAACATCTAAATCTTTAGCCTTAGCAATTAATTTTTCATTCTCAATCTTAAGGCTAGCAAGAGATTCATTCAACATGTCAATCTTAGCAATTAAACTAGCATTATCATTTCTAAGATTAACAATTGAATCATCACAAACATTTGATTTCTCAACCTTAGCAATTAATTTGGCATTTTCATTTCTAAGGCTAGAAATAGTGTCATGGCAAGTGCTAAGCTCACTAGTTAATTTTTCATTTTTCTCTACCTCCTGAGCATAAGCATGTTTAACCTTAACATGCTTCTTATTTTCTTTAATTAGGAAGTCCTCTTGGCTATCCAAGAGTTCATCCTTCTCATGAATAGCACTAATCATTTCATTCAATTTTTCTTTTTGTTGCATGTTAAGGTTGGCAAAAAGGGTGAGCAAGTTATCCTCGTCATCACTAGAATTATCCTCATCACTAGAAGTTGCATACTTAGTGGAGGATCTAGATTTTACCTTCTTCTTCTTGCCATCCTTTGCCATGAGGCACTTGTGGCCGACGTTGGGGAAGAGGAGGCCCTTGTTGATGGCGATGTTGGCGGCGTCCTCGTCATCGGAGGAGTCGGTGGAGCTCTCGTCGGAGTCCCACTCCCGGCAAACATAGGCATCACCGTCCTTCTTCTTGTAGTATCTCTTCTCCTCCTTCTTCCCCCTCTTGTCGTCGCCCCTGTCACTGTCACTAGAAATAGGACATTTTGCTATAAAGTGATCGGGCTTACCACACTTGTAGCAAACTTTCTTGGAACGGGGCTTGTAATCTTTCCCCTTCCTTTGCTTGAGGATTTGGCGAAAGCTCTTGATGATGAGCGCCATTTCCTTGTTGTCCAGCTTGGAGGCATCAATGGGAAGCCTACTTGGTGTAGACTCTTCTTCCTTCTCCTCCATTGCTTTGAAGGCAACGGGTTGCACATCGGTTGTGGAGGAGGCGCCTTGCTCGATGATTTTCTTGGAGCCTTTGATCATCAATTCAAAGCTCACAAATTTTCCTATCACTTCCTCGGGAGACATTAGTTTATATCTAGGATCACCATGAATTAATTGAACTTGAGTAGGGCTAAGAAAAACAAGTGATCTAAGAATAACCTTGATCATTTCATGGTCCTCCCATTTGGTGCTCCCGAGGTTGTGCACTTGGTTCACCAAGGTTTTTAGACGGTTGTACATGGCTTGCGGGTCTTCTCCTTGGTTGAGCATGAACCGACCGAGCTCCCCCTCGATCGTTTCCCTCTTGGTGATCTTGGTCACCTCATCTCCTTCGTGTGCGGTCTTGAGTACGTCCCAAATTTCTTTGGCACTCTTCAACCCTTGCACCTTATTATACTCCTCTCGACTTAGAGAGGCGAGGAGTATAGTAGTGACTTGGGAGTTGAAGTGCCGGATTTGGGCAACCTCGTCCAAATCATAGTCATCATCCCCTACGGATGGTACCTGTACTCCAAACTCAACAACATCTCAAATGCTAGTGTGGAGTGAGGTTAGATGGTGCCTCATTTTATCACTCCACATATTATAATCTTCACCATCAAAAACGGGTGGTTTGCCTAATGGGACGGAAAGTAAAGGAGTACGCATGGAAATGTGAGGATAGTGTAGGGGGATCTTACTAAACTTCTTGCGCTCATGGCGCTTAGAAGTGACGGACGGCGCGTCGGAGCCGGAGGTGGATGGCGATGAAGAATCGGTCTCATAGTAGACCATCTTCTTCATCTTCTTTTTCTTGTCTCCACTCCGATGTGACTTGTGAGGAGGTGATTCCTCCTTCTTCTTGTTGCGGGACTCTCCCGATGGAGCCTTCCCGTGGCTTGTGGCGGGCTTCTCGCCGGTCACCATCTCCTTCTTGGCGTGGTCTCCCGACATTACTTCAAGCGGTTAGGCTCTAATGAAGTACCAGGCTCCGATACCAATTGAAAGTCACCTAGAGGGGGGTGAATAGGCGGAATCTGAAATTTATAAACTTTAAGCACAACTACAAGCCGGGGTTAGCGTTAGAAATAAAACCGAGTCCGAAAGAGAGGGTGAAAACAAATCATAAGCAAATAGAGAGTGTGACACGGTGATTTGTTTTACCGAGGTTCGGTTCTTGCAAACCTACTCCCCATTGAGGTGGTCATAAAGACCGGGTCTCTTTCAACCCTTTCCCTCTCTCAAATAGTCACCTAGACCGAGTGAGCTTCTCTTCTCAATCAATTGGGACACTAAGTCCCCACAAGGACCACCACACAATTGGTTTCTCTTGCCTTGATTACAATTGAGTTGGGAACAAGAAAGAAGGAAGAAGAAAAGCGATCCAAGCGCAAGACCTCAAATGAACACGGCAAAACTCTCTCTTCTAGTCACTATTGCTTTGAGTGGAATTGGGACTTGGAGAGATTTTGATTCGCTCTAATTGTGTCTTGTATTGAATGCTATAGCTCTTGTATTGAATGTGTTGGCTGAAAACTTGGATGCCTTGAAGTGTTGGTGGTTAGGGGTATTTATAGCCCCAACCAACAAAGTGGTCGTTGGGGATGGCTATTGTTGTATGGCGCACCGGACAGTCCGGTGCATCACCGGACACTGTCCGGTGCGCTAGCCACGTCACCCAATCGTTAGGGTTCGACCGTTGGAGCTCTGACAGGTGGGGCCACCGGACAGTCCGGTGGTGCACCGGACAGTCGCTGTTCACTGTGCGATGCGCCTTCTGGCGCCTGCTCTGACTTCTGCGCGCGCAGTTGCACCGATCACGTTCACTGTAGACTTTTGCAGACGACCGTTGGCGTAGGTAGCCGTTGCTCCGCTGGCACACCGGACAGTCCGGTGCCACATTGGACAGTCTGGTGAATTATAGCGGAGTGGCTCCCCAAATTCCCGAAGGTGGCAAGTTCAGAGTTGATCTCCCTGGTGCACCGGACACTATCCGGTGGCACACCGGATAGTTGAGAGCACCTAGAGGGGGGTGAATAGGTGATCCTGTAAAAACTTGAAACTTAAAGCGACAAAACTTGGTTATGAGTTAGCACAATAAAATCAAGTGGCTGAGAGCTCTTGTGAAGCACAATAGACACAGTAAGAACAAGCACAAGAGACACGAGGAATTATCCCGTGGTTCGGCCAAGTACAACACTTGCCTACTCCACGTTGTGGTGTCCCAATGGACAAGAGTTGCACTCAACTCCTCTCAAGTGATGCAATGATCAACTTGAATACCACGGTGTTCTTCTTTTCTTTACTCTTTCCTGTTTGCGAGAAATCTCCACAACTTGGAGTCTCTCGCCCTTACAATAAGAATCAAAGTGAAGGCATTAGAGTAAGGGAGGAAAGCAACACACACAAATCCACAGCAATACGCACACACACGGCCAAGACTCGAGCTCAAATGAATATAACAAAGTTCTCACTAGAACGGAGCTCAAATCACTAAGAATGACAAACGAGGGCGTAAAGACAGAGTGTGAATGATCAAGAATGCTCAAAGTATGCTTGGTGTGCTCCTCCATGCGCCTAGGGGTCCCTTTTATAGCCCCAAGGCAGCTAGGAGCCGTTGAGAGCAATCCAGGAAGGCAATTCTTGCCTTCTGTCGACTGGCGCACCGGACAGTCCGTTGCACCACCGGACACTGTCCGGTGCGGATTTCTTTCCTATTCTGGCGCAGCCGACCGTTGAGGATTTGGAGCCGTTGGCGCACCGAACACTGTCTGGTGCACACCGGACAATCCGGTGCTCCCATCCGACCGTTGGCTCGGCCACGCGTCACGCGCGGATTGCGCGGCCGACCGTTGGCGCGCCCAACCGTTGGCTCACCGGACAGTCCGGTGAATTATAGCCGTACGCTGCTGACTTGGTTCCCGAGAGCAGCGACTTCGCCGCAGATGACTCACCGGACAGTCTGGTGAACCATTGGATAGTCCGGTGATTTATAGCCGTACGCCACCGTCGAGACGCGAGAGCAGCCAGTTGACCAGACGCCAGCCTGGCACACCGGACACTGTCCGGTGCACCACCGGACAGTTCGGTGCACCCAGACTGAGCAGAGTCTTGGCTGTTCGAGCCAAGTCTTTTCCAAATGTATTTTCTCTGATTCTAGCACTTAGACAAATATGTTAGTACACAAAAACCAATGTACTAAGTCTAGAATCATACCTTTGTGTTGACTTTGCACTTCTTCCACCAGTTGACATAGTTTCACACTTAAACCATTTGTGTTGGCACTTGATCACCAAAATACTTAGAAATGGCCCAAGGGCACATTTCCCTTTCAATCTCCCCTTTTTTGGTGATTTATGCCAACACAACAAAAAGCAACTAAAAGAAGTGCAACATCAATGCAAATGAGAACACAAATTTGTTTTGATTCAAATTTGGCATATTTGGATCATTCTTTGCCACCACTTGTTTGCTTTTGCAAATCAAACTCAATTTCCTATCTCTAAGTCAAACACACTTGTTGAGGCATAGAGAGAGGTATTTCAAGAGAAATTGATCAAGAATTCAAAAACTCCCCCTTTTTCCCATAATCAACCATTATCCCAACAAGAGACCAACATTTGACAATAAGAGACAATAAGAGTATTTTGACAAACCAAAAGCTCTAATTCTATTATTTTCAAAATTCTCAAGTGGTAGCTGATCCATTTCTTGCTTTGGCCTTATTTTCTCCCCCTTTGGCATCAAGCACCAAAACGGGATCAATCTTGGCCCTTAAACCCCATTGTCTCACCAAAATCTTCAAATAAGAGTAAAAAGGCAATAAGAATACGAGATGAACTTGGAGTGAGTTACCCTCTCATCGGAGTGCAGTGGAAGTCTTTCATGGTCCAAGTCCATCTTTCCCTTTCAATCCACTTTTGAGACTAAATCAAGCAAGCTCAAACACATGGTTAGTCTCAAAAGGGTCAAGTTGTAGCATATCTCCCCCTAAATATGTGCATCACTCGCAAATGGACTTGTGAGGTCCTAGGAGTGCTTGTACAACTTGAGCACCATCAATAAACAACAAAATGCATAAGGGAACATGATCAAAGCATAAGACACATGTATGCTACACATCAATCCAAGTTCCACGAATCTAAGACATTTAGCTCACTACGCAGCCTGCAAAAGGTCTTTTCATCTAAAGGCTTGGTAAAGATATCGGCTAGCTGGTTCTCGGTGCTAACATAAAACACTTCGATATCTCCCTTTTGCTGGTGGTCTCTCAAAAAGTGATGCTGGATGTCAATGTGCTTTGTGCGGCTGTGCTCAACAGGATTGTCCGCCATGCGGATAGCACTCTCATTGTCACGTAGGAGTGGGACTTTGCTCAGATTGTAGCCAAAGTCCCGTAGGGTTTGCCTCATCCAAAGTAGTTGCGCGCAACACTGTCCTGCGGCAACGTACTCGGCCTCAGCGGTGGACAGGGCAACGGAGGTTTGTTTCTTAGAACTCGACGACACCAGGGACCTTCCTAGGAATTGGCACGTCCCTGATGTACTCTTCCTATCGACCTTACATCCAGCATAATCAGAGTCTGAATATCCAATTAAGTCAAAGGTAGACCCCTTTGGATACCAGATCCCGAAGCAAGGTGTAGCGACTAAATATCTAAGAATTCGCTTCACGGCCACTAAGTGACACTCCCTTGGATCGGATTGAAATCTAGCACACATGCATACACTAAGCATAATATCCGGTCTACTAGCACATAAGTAGAGCAAGGAACCTTTCATGGAACGGTATGCTTTTTGATCAACGAACTTACCTCCTTTGTTGAGGTCGACGTGTCCGTCAGTTCCCATTGGAGTCTTCGCGGGCTTGGCGTCCTTCATCCCAAACTGCTTGAGCAAGTCTTGCGTATACTTCGTTTGGGAGATGAAAGTGCCGTCCTTGAGTTGCTTCACTTGGAACCCAAGGAAGTAGTTCAACTCGCCCATCATCGACATCTCAAATTTTTGAGTCATCACCCTGCTAAACTCTTCACAAGACTTTTGGTTAGTAGAACCAAATATTGTGTCATCGACATAAATTTGGCACACAAATAGATCACCGTCACAAGTCTTAGTGAAAAGAGTTGGATCGGCTTTCCCAACCTTGAAAGCATTAGCAATTAAAAAGTCTCTAAGGCATTCATACCATGCTCTTGGGGCTTGCTTAAGTCCATAGAGCGCCTTAGAGAGCTTACACACGTGGTCGGGGTACCGTTCATCCTCAAAGCCAGGGGGTTGCTCCACGTACACCTCCTCCTTGATTGGCCCGTTGAGGAAAGCGCTCTTCACATCCATTTGGTACAACCTGAAAGAATGGTGAGCGGCATAGGCTAACAAAATATGAATCGACTCTAGCCTAGCCACAGGAGCGAAAGTCTCCTCAAAGTCCAAACCTGCAACTTGGGCATAACCTTTTGCCACAAGTCGAGCCTTGTTCCTTGTCACCACCCCGTGCTCGTCCTGTTTGTTGCGGAACACCCACTTGGTTCCCACAACATTTTTCTTGGGACGCGGCACCAGTGTCCAAACTTCATTTCGCTTGAAGTTGTTAAGCTCTTCCTGCATGGCCAACACCCAGTCCGGATCTAGCAAGGCCTCTTCTACCCTGAAAGGCTCAATAGAAGAGACAAAAGAGTAATGCTCACAAAAATTAGCTAATCTAGAGCGAGTGGTTACTCCCTTGCTAATGTCACCCAAAATCTGGTCGACGGGATGGTTCCTTTGAATCATCGCTCGAACTTGAGTTGGAGGGGCCTGTGGTGCTTCTTCCTCTTCAACTTGGACATCTTGTGCTCCCCCTTGATCACACGCCTCTTTTTGAGGAACCTGTTCATCATCTTGAGTTGGGGGTTGCACCATTGTTGAGGAAGAAGGCTGATCTTGTTCCTTGTGTTCCTGCGGTCGCACGTCTCCAATCGCCATGGTACGAATCGCGTCCGTTGGAACATCATCCTCATCTACATCATCAAGCTCAACTTGCTCTCTTGGAGAGCCATTAGTTTCATCAAATACAACGTCGCTAGAGACTTCAACCAAACCCGATGATTTGTTGAAGACTCTATACGCCTTTGTATTTGAGTCATAACCTAACAAAAACCCTTCTACAGCTTTGGGAGCAAATTTTGAATTTCTACCTTTCTTCACAAGAATGTAGCATTTACTCCCAAAAACTCGAAAATAAGAAACGTTGGGTTTGTTACCGGTTAGAAGCTCGTATGACATCTTCTTGAGGAGGCGATGAAGGTAGACTCGGTTTATGGCGTGGCAAGCCGTGTTCACAGCTTCCGACCAAAACCGCTCGGGCGTCTTAAATTCTACAAGCATTGTCCTCGCCATGTCTATGAGTGTCCTGTTCTTCCTCTCTACCACACCATTTTGCTGTGGTGTGTAGGGAGCGGAGAACTCGTGCTTGATTCCTTCCTCCTCAAGGTACTCCTCCACTTGAAGGTTCTTGAACTCGGACCCGTTGTCGCTCCTTATCTTCTTCACCTTGAGCTCAAACTCATTTTGAGCTCTCCTTAGGAAGCGCTTGAGGGTTCCTTGGGTTTCAGATTTATCCTGCAAAAAGAATACCCAAGTGAAGCGGGAAAAATCATCAACAATTACTAAACCATACTTACTTCCCCCGATGCTAAGGTAGGTGTCGGCGTTTCGAGACAGGGGGGTCCCTAAGCCGACGAGTGAGTGTGCTGCGTGCCCCAGCCCAGATGGGTCGAGCGCGTGGGCGAGCGCGAAGGGGGGAGAGGCGAGGCGGCCGGAGCCGAGCGTGAGAGAGGTGGAAGTCCCGCGGCCTTCGTGTTCGTCCCGCGCCCAGGTCAGGTGCGCTTGCAGTAGGGGGGTTACAAGCGTCCACGCGGGTGAGGGAAGCGAGCGGCCCCAAGAGAGCGCCTGTCCCGTCCTCGGTCCCGCGCGGCCAACCTTCTCTGAGAAGGCCCTGGTCCTTCCTTTTATAGTCGTAAGGAGAGGATCCAGGTGTACAATGGGGATGTAGCAGAGTGCTACGTGTCTAGCGGAGGGAGAGCTAGCGCCCTAGGTACATGCCAATGTGGCAGCTGGAGAGATTTGGGCACCCTGCTGGTGTGGTGTCGTGGCTGTCGGAGGTGCGGCGGAGCCTGATGGAGGGACAGCTGTTGGAGCGGTCGAGTCCCTGCTGACGTTGTCCTGCTTTCGTAAGAGAGCTGGGGGCCGCCGTCGTCATAGAGCTTGTGGAGCGCCATCATTGCCCCTCTGGCGGAGCTGGCCGGATGAGACGCCGGTCTTGTCCTCCGTGACCCGAGTCGATTCGGGGTGGGATGATGATGGCGCCTCCTGTTGACGTGGCGGTCTGTGCCCTAGGCAGGGTGACGTGGGGTTTCCTCCGAAGCCGAGGTCGAGTCTGCCTTCTGTTGCCGTGGCCGAGCCCGAGCCAAGGGGTCGGGCGAGGCGGAAGTCGTTCAGCCGAGGCCAGGGCAGAGTCCGAGCCCTGGGGTCGGGCGAGGCGGAAGTCGTTCAGCCGAGGCCAGGGCGGAGTCCGAGCCCTGGGGTCGGGCGAGGCGGAAGTCGTTCAGCCGAGGCCAGGGCGGAGTCCGAGCCCTGGGGTCGGGCGAGGCGGAGTTTCGTCGTCTTCCGGGTCTTAGCCCGAGTCCGAGCCCTGGGGTCGGGCGGAGCGGAGTTCGCCGTCTTCCGGGTCTTAGCCCGAGTCCGAGCCCTGGGGTCGGGCGGAGCGGAGTTCGCCGTCTTCCGGGTCTTAGCCCGAGTCCGAGCCCTGGGGTCGGGCGGAGCGGAGTTCGCCGTCTTCCGGGTCTTAGCCCGAGTCCGAGCCCTGGGGTCGGGCGGAGCGGAGTTCGCCGTGGCGCCTTTGGCAAGGCCTCATTGCCTGTCAGACTCACTCTGTCGAGTGGCACTGCAGTCGGAGTGGCGCAGGCGGCGCTGCCCTTCTGCCAGACTGGCCAGTGGGGCAGCGGAGTGACGGCGGTCACCTCGGCTCTGCCGGGGGCGCGTGTCAGGATAGAGGTGTCAGGCCACCTTTGCGTTAAATGCCCCTGCAATTTGGTCAGTCGGTGTGGTGATTTAGTCAAGGTTGCTTCTGAGCGAAGCCAAGGCCTTGGGCGAGCCGGTGATGTGTCCGCCATAAAAAGGGGGCCTCGGGCGAGACGGAAGTCTCTCGAGGTCGGCTGCCTTTGGCCGAGGCTAGGCTCGGGTGAAGCGTGATCGAGTCACTCGTGTGGACTGATCCCTGACTTAATCGTGCCCATCAGGCCTTTGCAGCTTTATGCTGATGGGGGTTACCAGCTGAGAATTAGGCGTCTTGAGGGTACCCCTAATTATGGTCCCCGACAGTAGCCCCCGAGCCTCGAAGGGAGTGTTAGCACTCGCTTGGAGGCTTTTGTCGCACTTTTTTGCAAGGGGACCAGCCTTTCTCGGTTGCATTTCGTTCCGGTGGGTGCGCGCGAGCGCACCCGCCGGGTGTAGCCCCCGAGGCCTCGGAGGAGTGGTTACACTCCTTCGAGGTCTTAATACTTCGGCCGGTCTGGTCGTTCCCTCATGCGAACTGGCCGTAGCCCGGGTGCACGGTCGGGGCCCAAGCTCTCGGGCTGGTATGTTGACGCTGTCAACGATTTGGCCGGAGCCGGTTTTTGCGAGAGCAGCCCCCGAGCCTCTGCACAGGGCGAGAGGACGACCAGGGATAGACTCGGCTTTTTACATACGCCCCTACGTCGCCTTTCCGCAAGGAGGAGGGGGGAGTGCGCCATGTTACCCTCGATGGGCACCGAACATGGTGTCTCCGGTGAGCTGCAAGCGGGTAATCCGAGTGGACGTCCGTGCCCCGTTCGTTGGGGGTCGGCTAGGGGCCCAGAGGCACGCCCAAAAGTACCTGCGGGTGATTTGCCGGACCCGGTCCCCTGGCGACGGGGTCCGAGGGCTCGATGCCTCCCTCCGATGGGATTCCGTTACAAGATCGTTCCCGCTGGTCTCGGAAATGTCCTAGGGTACCTCGGGAGCGCAGCCCGAGCCTCGGTTATGTATCGAACGTACCCTTGGTCATCCCTCGCTCGGTGTCTGAGGCGACTGTGAACCCTTCGGGGGCCAGCCTTCGAACCCCTGATCAGTAATGGGCGCGGAGCCCGAGTAGCCTGAGGCGGCCATGGAGCCCTTCGGGGGGCTGGCCTTCGAACCCCTGACCAGTAGTGGGTGTCGGGCCCACGCGATCTGAGGCGACTGTTGAACCCTCGGGGGGCCAGCCTTCGAACCCCTGATCAGTAATGGGGGGCTCGGAGCCCGGTTCCTTCGCGGAGAAGGATCCCTTTCGGGGTATCCCCCTTTCCCGGTCCCTGTTGCAAGAGATAGAGAAAGAGGAAAATGGAAAAGGATACGAAATCGGACGACGTGGCGTACCTTTTCTGACGCGGTTATTACGGCGAAGGTGAAGCGTCGCGCGCTCCTCCTGCCAGAAGCGCCGCGTGTCCCGCCGCGGAGTTAATGCGACGGGGCGAGTGGTTGGCGGGGCGGCCGTTGCGCGCGTGCGATCCGTTTGAGGAACGGGTCACGGGTGCACCGTCTTCACGCCGTGAGAGGAGGCTCTCTTGCTGTCTCAGGATGGGACGTGAGCCTGGCTGACGACGTGACCGCTGCGCCCGCCCGCCTGCCACCGCTATTACTGCCGGCCCACTTTCGATCGCTTTGACCGACGCGCCAGTCTGGCACTGTTGGGTCGCCTCGAGTCGTGGCATAGGCTTCGCAACCGAAGAGGCGCGATGGTGGCACAAGTGGCGGTGCGGTTGCTTGCATGCAGCAACTGGCGCGCCGGTTGCTCGACGCGTGGGCCTGGGTTCCAGGCTGGCGTGTCAGGAGTCGGAGAAGCGCGTCCATCTGGCGCGGTTGCATGCCGCCTGCATGGCTGCCCGCCCCTTCTGCCCGTTGGTCTGGGCGAAAATGGGGGGTCGCCTGTAACCGCTGGACGGTCGTGCGCACCATGCGCGGCGGTTTGGCTTCTTCTGCCCTGAGCTGGCTTGCATGACATGCGGGACCCAGCCCCCGAGTCGCAGGGGAGGGCCTTGGAGCGTGTTGGAGAAGACTCGGCCCGCGGCGCCTGGGGGCGCACGTAGGGGGAGTTGCCTTTAAAAGGAGGGAGGCTCCTTTCGTAAGGCAACCATGTCTTCTTCCCCCCTTAAGCGTCGGGTCTTCCCGTCTTCCAAGCCCCCGGATGGGGGGTATCCGCCGCCTTTCCGCCTCCTCGTTGGAGGAACGCAACTCCATTGGAGTTGGCACCTCTCAGCCATCGTTCGGCTTCAAGGATTTTCATCAGGCAGCCTGGCTGCTCCCTTCCGCCGGTGGCCACCCAAGGCGGTGACCTCCAGCTCCTGGATGGGGAGAGACAGACCAGGCTGTGGTCCCGCCCTCAGCGTCGGGTGCGTTCGTCATCCTCGCTGGGGCGGGGGCCGAGGCGAGCTGGGGCTCTACCTCGCGTGCGGGTCGGCGAACCACCTCCTCTTCCGGCTTCTGGTGGTGGCAATCGTCCTCCCGCGCTGCGACGGAGTCGTCCTCCAGTCATGCCGGGGAAGGCGAACTGTTGCTGTCCAGCTAGGATGCAACATTCCGTCTTCCCCCTCGCATTCGGGGCGAGGACGGCAGCGAAGATCTTCCGGAGCGCTTGGGGGCGGCCCGCTCTTTGGCTTTGATGGCTTGTTCGCATCCCTTGAGTGGGACCGCGAACAAAAGCCTTCCGGTGACTGCGTTCACCTGGGGCCATGGCTGCCGCTGCAGAGGTCGTTGCCCCGTAGGCCCGAGGTCGCTTGTACCCTCGGGGACGGAACCGGAGTCCCGTTTGCAATGGCACTTCGAATGCCAGTGAGTTCGTTCATTGTGGCTGTCGAGGCCTGAACGTGTATGTAATTTTGGCACGGAGCCGTGTTTTTTCCTCATTTTCGAGCACTAAGTCTCGCCTGTTTGATTATCTGAACCGCTTTACCAAGCATGAGTTGCCCCGTGTCAAGGTGACGGGTGAGGTATCCGTATCCCGGAGGCGTAGGAATCCCTCGGCCCGTTCGGCCTCGTTGTCTGGGGCTCCTCTAGCTTAGTTGAAGAGACCCCTCGGCCGCCCTTCGGTGGACCGAGGCCAGGGGTAGCGATATCAGTATGAACAGAGGCGGAGTTGGCTCGAGAATGGGGAACCTGGTTGGCCGGAGCCTAGCCGTGTCGTCCGTCAGCGGAGCCGACGCCAAAGTCGGTCAGTTGAGGCCTCGGATCGGGCTGGCGCCCTTGGAAGCCGGTTGACCGAGGCCCCAGGGGTAACCGGTTGAGCCGCCTGCTTGGGCCGGATTCCCGGAGGAGCCCCTGGACCGCGGCGCCGCCCGAGGCTGGGTCGGGCTTTGCTGAAGACGTCGTCGATGCCGAGGGTGCTACGGCTCCCTTCAGCGTGAAGACCCGAGCCTGCAGGATCAGATCATCTTGTAGCGTGTGCTTTCCGCGGCCGCCGAGGCCAGAAGAACACACCCTCGCCCCGCTTGCGAAGCTGCGTCTTTTTTCCTCCTGTTTCGAGCATCTGGACTTCGTCGGTAACAGGGATGTTTGTGTGAGCGAGAGTTGCTTTTCGCGGAAGGGACGAGTGAGGTATCCGTATCCCAGAGGCGTGGGAATCCCTCGGCTCGGTCGGCCTTGCCGCTTACGCGTACTTTCACCCGTCCATGAGGCCCTGTCGCCGACTTAGTCGAGAAAGCTTGAAGGACTGCTTCGGCAGGAGAGCTTCCGAACGTGATGACTCGTTCGGTCCACGGAGTCGCTTTATCCGAGCGCAAGTTACTTATCGCAGAAGGGGACGAGTGAGGTATCCGTATCCCGGAGGCGTAGGAGTCCCTCGGCTCGGTCAGCCTTGGCTGCTTACGTGTACCTCGTCGTTTCCAGGATCCGCTTTCCGAAGTAGTCAAGAAGCACGAAAGAAATCCTGCTAAAAAGAGATCCTTTTTCGAGGAAAAATTCGACGCAGAGGGGGTCTCCCCCCTTTTAGCCCCCGAGGGAGGGTCGGGCTTTGCCGAGGCTAGGCCGACCCTTCCTTGACAACTAAACTTTGCGTAGGTGCGAGGTATATGAACAACTTGAAAACATCTTAAGGGTAGAAGCGACGTAGCTGTTTGATGTTCCAAGCGTTGCCGTAGATCTCGCCTTGATTGCTGGCCAGCTTGTATGTTCCGGGCTTCAGAACTTTGGCGATGACGAATGGCCCTTCCCAGGGGGGCGTGAGTTTGTGCCTCCCTCGGGCGTCTTGTCGCAGCCGAAGCACCAGGTCGCCCACCTGGAGTTCTCGGGACCGGACCCCTCGGGCGTGGTAACGTCGCAGGGACTGTTGGTACCGCGCCGAGTGTAGCAAGGCCTTGTCCCGAGCTTCCTCCAGCTGGTCCAGCGATTCCTCTCGGCTAGCTTGGTTGCTTTGTTCGTTGTAGGCCCTCGCCCTCGGGGAGCCGTATTCCAGGTCAGTGGGCAAGACAGCTTCAGCCCCGTAGACCAGGAAAAACGGCGTGAAGCCCGTGGCACGACTCGGCGTCGTCCTTAGGCTCCAGACCACCGATGGGAGTTCCTTCATCCATCGCCTGCCGAACTTGTTGAGGTCGTTGTAGATCCGAGGCTTGAGCCCTTGTAGAATCATGCCGTTGGCACGCTCTACCTGCCCATTTGACATGGGATGAGCCACGGCGGCCCAGTCCACCCGGATATGGTGATCTTCGCAAAAATCCAAGAATTTTTTGCCGGTGAACTGGGTGCCGTTGTCGGTGATGATGGAGTTCGGGACCCCGAAGCGATGGATGATGTTGGTGAAGAATGCCACCGCCTGCTCGGACCTGATGCTGTTCAGGGGTCGGACCTCGATCCACTTGGAGAATTTGTCGATGGCGACCAGCAGGTGCGTGTAGCCCCCGGGCGCCTTCTGCAAGGGACCGACGAGGTCCAGACCCCATACAGCGAAGGGCCAGGTGATGGGTATTGTCTGCAGAGCCTGAGCGGGCAGGTGTGTCCGCTTCGCATAGAATTGGCACCCTTCGCAGGTGCGGACAATTCTAGTGGCGTCAGCCACCGCCGTTGGCCAGTAGAAGCCTTGCCGGAAAGCATTTCCAACAAGGGCTCGGGGTGCTGCGTGGTGGCCGCAAGCCCCCGAGTGTACTTCTTGCAGCAGTTCCCGACCTTCGGCGATGGAGATGCATCGCTGGAGGATGCCCGAGGGGCTGCGATGGTAGAGCTCCTCTTCGTCGCCTAGCAAGATGAATGACTTGGCGCGTCGCGCTACCCGCCGAGCCTCGACTTGGTCGAGGGGTAGCTCTCCTCGACGGAGATATTGCAGGTACGGGGCCTGCCAATCCTGGTCTGGCGTGGCCCCGCTCTGCCCTTCCTCGACGTTCAATGCCCCGCCCTCGGGGGCCGAGGGTACCTCGGGCTGGGCCGAGGGTGCCTCGGGCTGAACCGAGGGTACCTCGGGCTGAGCCGAGGGTACCTTGGGCTCGGGCGCGTCGTCGAGCTTGACGGAGGGTTGATGCAGATCCCGGGAGAAGACGTCCGGGGGGACTGTCGTTCGCCCCGAGGCTATCTTAGCCAGCTCGTCTGCGGTTTCGTTGTAGCGCCGAGCGATGTGGTTGAGCTCGAGCCCGAAGAACTTGTCTTCCAGGCGCCGAACCTCGTCGCAGTAGGCCTCCATCTTCGGGTCGCGGCAGTGGGAGTTCTTCATGACTTGGTCGATGACGAGCTGCGAATCACCGCGGGCGTCGAGGCGTCTGACCCCTAGCTCGATGGCGATCCGCAATCCGTTGACCAGAGCTTCGTACTCGGCCACATTGTTGGACGCCGGGAAGTGGAGGCGCAGCACGTAGCGCAAGTGCTTTCCGAGGGGCGAGATGAAGAGCAGGCCCGCGCCGGCCCCCGTCTTCATCAGCGACCCGTCGAAAAACATAGTCCAGAGCTCCGGTTGGATCGGAGTCGTTGGTAGTTGGGTGTCGACCCATTCGGCCACGAAATCCGCCAACACTTGGGACTTGATGGCCTTCCGAGGGGCGAACGAGATCGTTTCGCCCATGATCTCCACCGCCCACTTTGCGATCCTGCCCGAGGCCTCTCGGCACTAGATGATCTCCCCCAGGGGGAAGGATGACACCACAGTTACCGGATGGGACTCGAAGTAGTGTCGTAGCTTCCGCCTTGTCAGGATCACAGCATACAGCAGCTTTTGAACTTGCGGGTAGCGGATCTTAGTCTCGGACAGCACTTCGCTGATGAAGTAGACCGGCCTCTGAACGGGCAATGTATGCCCTTCCTCCTGCCTTTCGACCACAATCGCGGCGCTAACCACCTGAGTGGTCGCGGCGACGTAGACCAAGAGGGTTTCCCCGTCCGCTGGCGGCACCAAGACTGGCGCCTTTGTAAGGAGCGCCTTCAGGTTACCGAGGGCTTCCTCGGCCTCAGGGGTCCAAACGAAACATTCGGCCTTCCTTAAGAGGCAGTACAGAGGCAGACCTCTTTCGCCGAGGCGTGAGATGAAACGGCTCAGGGCCGCGAGGCATCCCATGACCCTCTGTACCCCTTTTAAGTCCTTGATGGGTCCCATGCTGGTGATGGCCGCAATCTTCTCCGGGTTGGCTTCGATGCCTCGTTCAGAGACGATGAACCCTAGGAGCATGCCTCGGGGTACCCCGAAGACACACTTCTCAGGGTTAAGCTTGACTCCTTTCGCCTTGAGACACCGGAATGTCACTTCAAGGTCGGAGAGGAGGTCGGAAGCCTTCCGTGTCTTGACTACGATGTCATCGACGTAGGCCTCGACTGTGCGTCCGATGTGTTCGCCGAACACATGGTTCATGCACCGCTGGTACGTCGCGCCTGCATTCCTCAAGCCGAACGGCAAGGTGACATAGCAGTACATGCCGAACGGCGTGATGAAAGAAGTCGCGAGCTGGTCGGACTCTTTCATCCGGATCTGGTGATACCCCGAGTAGGCATCGAGGAAGGACAGGGTTTCGCACCCAGCAGTGGAATCCACGATTTGGTCGATGCGAGGCAGAGGGTAGGGAACCTTCGGACATGCTTTGTTGAGACCAGTGTAGTCTACGCACATCCGCCATTTCCCCCCTTTCTTCCTCACAAGCACAGGGTTGGCAAGCCATTCGGGATGGAATACCTCTTTGATGAACCCTGCCGCCATTAGCTTGTGGATCTCTTCGCCAATCGCTCTGCGCTTCTCCTCGTCGAATCGGCGCAGAGGCTGCCTGACGGGTCGGGCTCCGGCCCGAATATCCAGCGAGTGCTCGGCGACATCCCTCGGTATGCCGGGCATGTCCGAGGGACTCCACGCAAAGACGTCGGCGTTTGCGCGGAGAAAGTCGACGAGCATTGCTTCCTATTTGGGTTCGAGCCCGGAACCGATCCGGATCTGCTTGGTGGTGTCGCCACTGGGGTCGAGGGGGGCGGCCTTGACCGTCTCCGCTGGCTCGAAGTTGCCGGCATGGCGCTTCACGTCTGGGACCTCCTTGGAGAGGTTCTCCAGGTCGGCGATGAGGGACTCGGACTCGGCGAGGGCCTCGGCGTACTCCACGCACTCCACGTCGCATTCGAACGCGTGTTTGTACGTGGGGCCGACAGTGATGACCCCGTTGGGGCCCGGCATCTTGAGCTTCAGGTAGGTGTAGTTGGGGACGGCCATGAACTTCGCGTAGCATGGCCTCCCTAGCACGGCTTGGTAGGTTCCTCGGAACCCGACCACTTCGAACGTCAGGGTCTCCCTTCGGAAGTTGGAGGGTGTCCCGAAGCAGACTGGGAGGTCGAGTCGCCCGAGGGGCTGGACGCGCTTCCCAGGGATGATCCCGTGGAAGGGCGCAGCGCCTGCCCGGACGGAGGACGGATCGACGCGCAGAAGCTTGAGGGTCTCGGCGTAGATGATGTTGAGGCAGCTGCCCCCGTCCATCAGGACCTTGGTGAGCCTGACATTGCCGACAACGGGGTCGACGACGAGCGGGTATTTCCCCGGGCTCGGCACATGGTCGGGGTGGTCGGCCCGGTCGAAAGTGATGGGCTTGTCGGACCAGTCTAGGTAGACTGGCGCCGCCACCTTCACCGAGCAGACCTCCCGGCGCTCTTGCTTGCGGTGCCGAGCCGAGGTATTCGCCGCATGCCCCCCATAGATCATGAAGCAGTCACGGACCTCGGGGAACCCCCCTGCTGGGTGATCTTCGTTCTTGTCGTCGTCGTGGGCCCTGCCACCCTCGGCGGGTGGCCCGGCCCTATGGAAATGACGCCGAAGCATAACGCACTCCTCGAGGGTGTGCTTGACGGGCCCCTGATGGTAGGGGCACGGCTCCTTGAGCATCTTGTCGAAGAGGTTTGCACCTCCGGGGGGCTTCCGAGGGTTCTTATACTCGGCGGCGGCGACAAGGTCCGCGTCGGCGGCGTCGCGCTTCGATTGCGACTTCTTCTTGCCTTTCTTCTTGGCGCCGCGCGGAGCAGACGCCTCGGGAGCTTCTTCCGACGGGCGGCCCTGGGGCTACTTGTCCTTTCGGAAGATAGCCTCGACCGCCTCCTGGCCGGAGGCGAACTTGGTGGCGATGTCCATCAGCTCGCTCGCCCTGGTGGGGGTTTTGCGACCCAGCTTGCTCACCAGGTCGCGGCAAGTGGTGCCGGCGAGGAACGCGCCGATGACATCCGAGTCGGTGATGTTGGGCAGCTCGGTGCGCTGCTTCGAGAATCGCTGGATGTAGTCCCGGAGCGACTCCTCCGGCTGTTGCCGGCAGCTTCGAAGGTCCCAGGAGTTCCCGGGGCGCACGTATGTGCCCTGGAAATTGCCAGCGAAGGCTTGGACCAAGTCGTCCCAGTTGGAAATCTGCCCCGGAGGCAGGTGCTCCAACCAGGCGCGAGCAGTGTCGGAGAGGAACAGGGGGAGGTTGCGGATGATGAGGTTGTCGCCGTCCGTTCCACCCAGTTGGCAGGCAAGGCGGTAGTCTGCGAGCCACAGTTCCGGTCTCGTTTCCCCCGAGTACTTTGTGATAGTAGTCGGGGGTCGGAACCGGGTCGGGAGTGGCGCCCGTCGGATGGCCCGACTGAAGGCCTGCGGACCGGGTGGTTCGGGCGAGGGACTCCGATCCTCCCCGCTGTCGTAGCGCCCCCCACGCCTGGGGTGGTAGCCTCGGCGCACCCTTTCGTCGAGGTGAGCCCGACGGTCGCGTCAATGGTGCTCGTTGCCGAGGTGGCCCGGGGCCGCAGGCGCGGTGTTGCGCGTGCGCCCGGTGTAGACCGAGGCTTCCCGCATGAATCGGGAAGTCGCGGCATGAGGTTCCGAGGGATATCCTTGCCTCCGGGATGCAGTGCTCTCGGCCCGCCGGGCCGCAGCGCCTTCCAGGAGATTCTTGAGTTCTCCCTGGATTCGCCGACCCTCGGTGGTTGACGGCTCCGGCATCGCGCGGATGAGCATCGCTGCGGTTGCCAGGTTCTGACCGACCCCACTGGATGCGGGCGGCGGCCTGATCCTGGCATCGTTGGCGACGCGGTGCTGGAGACCTTGGGGCAGATGACGTATTTCTCCGGCCAGGGGTTGGCCCACCAATGCCTGTCCGACGTCCCGACGGATCGGCTCAAGCGCTCCTGTTCCCTCGTTGAGCCTGGCCTGCGCCTCGCGGACTTGCTCGAGTTGTGGGTCGTAACCCCCCGCCGGAGCGGGGACCACAGCTAGCTCCCGTGGGATGTCGGCGCGAGGCACCGGCCTAGGGAGATCACCATCCTCCGGCATGCCAAGATGGTTGCCTTCGGTGGGATCCCCTAGCTCGATGTGGAAACATTCGAGGCCTGGGCCGCAGCTCTCGTCGCCAAGGCTGCGGCTTCCATCGGAACAGTCGGACAGACAGTAGTTACATGCGGTCATGAAGTCCCGCACGGCACTGGGGTTGCCAAGTCCGGAGAAATCCCAACCGATGCTGGGATCGTCATCTTCCTCGGACCCAGAGGGCCCGTAGGTCGAGACGTCCGTCAGTCGGTCCCAAGGTGACCGCATACAGAACCTCAGTGGGGTTGCACTCGCCTCAATGAGAGCGCCCGCCAAAACGAGATCGTTTGGCGGGTTGAGGCCGAGTCGAAATGACGCAAGATGGGAGTTAGTCGTTACCTTTTGGTCGACGAGGAGCGACGTAGTCACATCGGGGACTGGTTGCGCCGTCATCCCTGGTTCGAGGGCGACGTCCTGCAGGCTTTCCGCGAGCGCGCCGGCGTCGTCTTCTTGCTCGGGGTCAGCGTGCCGCGGGGGGACGGCGCTCGCCTCCGTCTCGAACGCGAGGTCGACGTCCGGCGTGCCTTCCGTCGGGGCGTCGGGGGCGTCGATTCGCTCGACGGCCGACGAAGCGCGGCCTCCCGTCTGGCCTTGACGGCTCCGCCTCCTCCTCCGTTGGCCGGGGAGAGAACGGAGCGAGCCCGAATATTGCTCTCTCACCACGCGGGGAAGACGTCGTCGATTCCGCCGCCGGCGGGCGGGTTGTCGGCCGCCATTGTCGTAGTCGCGCGGCGGTGGAAGAAGTGTCATGTCGTAGCTGCCGTCGAAGGACATGAACTCGAGAGTCCCGAAACGAAGCACCGTCCCGGGCCGGAGAGGTTGCTGGAGACTGCCCATCTGGAGCTTGACGGGGAGCTGTTTGTCAGCACGCAGCAGGCCCCTACCTGGCGCGCCAACTGTCGGCGTTTCGAGACAGGGGGGTCCCTAAGCCGACGAGTGAGTGTGCTGCGTGCCCCAGCCCAGATGGGTCGAGCGCGTGGGCGAGCACGAAGGGGGGAGAGGCGAGGCGGCCGGAGCCGAGCGTGAGAGAGGTGGAAGTCCCGCGGCCTTCGTGTTCGTCCCGCGCCCAGGTCAGGTGCGCTTGCAGTAGGGGGGTTACAAGCGTCCACGCGGGTGAGGGAAGCGAGCGGCCCCAAGAGAGCGCCTGTCCCGTCCTCGGTCCCGCGCGGCCAACCTTCTCTGAGAAGGCCCTGGTCCTTCCTTTTATAGTCGTAAGGAGAGGATCCAGGTGTACAATGGGGATGTAGCAGAGTGCTACGTGTCTAGCGGAGGGAGAGCTAGCGCCCTAGGTACATGCCAATGTGGCAGCTGGAGAGATTTGGGCACCCTGCTGGTGTGGTGTCGTGGCTGTCGGAGGTGCGGCGGAGCCTGATGGAGGGACAGCTGTTGGAGCGGTCGAGTCCCTGCTGACGTTGTCCTGCTTTCGTAAGAGAGCTGGGGGCCGCCGTCGTCATAGAGCTTGTGGAGCGCCATCATTGCCCCTCTGGCGGAGCTGGCCGGATGAGACGCCGGTCTTGTCCTCCGTGACCCGAGTCGATTCGGGGTGGGATGATGATGGCGCCTCCTGTTGACGTGGCGGTCTGTGCCCTAGGCAGGGTGACGTGGGGTTTCCTCCGAAGCCGAGGTCGAGTCTGCCTTCTGTTGCCGTGGCCGAGCCCGAGCCAAGGGGTCGGGCGAGGCGGAAGTCGTTCAGCCGAGGCCAGGGCAGAGTCCGAGCCCTGGGGTCGGGCGAGGCGGAAGTCGTTCAGCCGAGGCCAGGGCGGAGTCCGAGCCCTGGGGTCGGGCGAGGCGGAAGTCGTTCAGCCGAGGCCAGGGCGGAGTCCGAGCCCTGGGGTCGGGCGAGGCGGAGTTTCGTCGTCTTCCGGGTCTTAGCCCGAGTCCGAGCCCTGGGGTCGGGCGGAGCGGAGTTCGCCGTCTTCCGGGTCTTAGCCCGAGTCCGAGCCCTGGGGTCGGGCGGAGCGGAGTTCGCCGTCTTCCGGGTCTTAGCCCGAGTCCGAGCCCTGGGGTCGGGCGGAGCGGAGTTCGCCGTCTTCCGGGTCTTAGCCCGAGTCCGAGCCCTGGGGTCGGGTGGAGCGGAGTTCGCCGTGGCGCCTTTGGCAAGGCCTCATTGCCTGTCAGACTCACTCTGTCGAGTGGCACTGCAGTCGGAGTGGCGCAGGCGGCGCTGCCCTTCTGCCAGACTGGCCAGTGGGGCAGCGGAGTGACGGCGGTCACCTCGGCTCTGCCGAGGGCGCGTGTCAGGATAGAGGTGTCAGGCCACCTTTGCGTTAAATGCCCCTGCAATTTGGTCAGTCGGTGTGGTGATTTAGTCAAGGTTGCTTCTGAGCGAAGCCAAGGCCTTGGGCGAGCCGGTGATGTGTCCGCCATAAAAAGGGGGCCTCGGGCGAGACGGAAGTCTCTCGAGGTCGGCTGCCTTTGGCCGAGGCTAGGCTCGGGTGAAGCGTGATCGAGTCACTCGTGTGGACTGATCCCTGACTTAATCGTGCCCATCAGGCCTTTGCAGCTTTATGCTGATGGGGGTTACCAGCTGAGAATTAGGCGTCTTGAGGGTACCCCTAATTATGGTCCCCGACAGTAGGCGACGGGTCCGAAGAGGTCCATATGCAGCAGCTCCAGGGGTCTTGATGTGGTCATCACATTCTTGCTGTGATGCGCACTTCCCACTTGTTTACCTACTTGACAAGCTGCACAAGGTCTATCTTTTTCGAAATACACATTTGTTAGACCTAACACATGTTCTCCCTTTAGAAGTTTGTGAAGGTTCTTCATCCCCACATGTGCTAGACGGCGATGCCACAGCCAGCCCATGCTAGTCTTAGCAATTAAGCATGCATCTAGACCGGCCTCCTCCTTTGCAAAATCAACTAAATAGAGTTTGTTGTCTAGTACACCCTTAAAAGCTAATGAACCATCACTCCTTCTAAAGACAGACACATCTACATTTGTGAATAAGCAATTGTATCCCATATTACATAATTGACTAACTGACAGAAGATTATAACCTAGCGACTCTACTAAAAATACATTGGAGATAGAGTGCTCATTTGAGATGGCTATCTTGCCTAAGCCTTTAACCTTGCCTTGATTCCCGTCACCGAATATGATTGAATATTGGGAATCTTTATTCTTGACGTAGGAGGTGAACATCTTCTTCTCCCCCGTCATGTGGTTTGTGCATCCGCTATCGATAATCCAGCTTGATCCCCCGGATGCATAAACCTGCAAGGCAAATTAGGCTTGGGTCTTAGGTACCCAACTCTTTTTGGGTCCTACAAGGTTAGTTATAATAGCCTTAGGGACCCAAATGCAAGTCTTATCTCCCTTGCATTTTGCCCCTAATTTCCTAGCAATCACTTTCTTATCCTTTCTACAAATTGCAAAGGAAGCATTACAAGCATGGTAAATTGTAGAGTGTTCATTACTTACATTCCTAGGAACATGAACAACATTTCTTCTAGGCATATGATGAATAACATTTTTCCTAGCCAAATTTCTACCATGCATAATAGAAGAACTTGAAGCAATCATGGTATGTGAATCAAAAGCATTATAACTTCTATCATAATGAACATTCCTAGAATATCTCCTATCATGATACATGAAAGCATGGTTCTTTTTAGCATTATTAGTCATTGGAGCCTTCCCTTTCTCCTTGGCGGAGATGGGAGCCTTATGACTTGTTAAGTTCTTGGCTTCCTTCTTAAAGCCAAGCCCATCCTTAATTGAGGGGTGTCTACCAATAGTGTAGGCATCCCTTGCAAATTTTAATTTATCAAATTCATTTTTGCTAGTCTTAAGTTGAGCATTAAGACTAGCCACTTCATCATTTAATTTAGAAATGGAAACTAGGTGTTCACTACAAGCATCAACATTAAAATCTTTACACCTATTGCAAATCACAATATGTTCTACACAAGAGGTTGATTTATTAGCTATTTCTAACTTAGCACTCAAGTCATCATTGATACTTTTTAATCTAGAGATAGATTCATGGCATGTAGACAATTCACATGAAAGCATTTCATTTCTTTTGACTTCTAGAGCAAGAGAATTTTGCGCACTTACAAATTTATCATGCTCTTCATACAAAAGATCTTCATGTTTTTCTAAAAGTCTATTCTTCTCATTCAAGGCATCAATCAATTCATTGATCTTATCAATTTTGGTTCTATCTAATCCTTTGAATAAACATGCATAGTCTATTTCATCATCACTAGATTCATCATCACTTGAAGAAGCGTAAGTACTAGTATTGCGAGTGCTTACCTTCTCTTTTGCCATGAGACAGGTGTGATGCTCGTTGGGGAAGAGGGATGATTTGTTGAAGGCGGCGGCGGCGATTCCTTCATCGTCGGAGTCGGACGAAGAACAATCCGAGTCCCACTCTTCGCCAAGGTGTGCCTCAACTTTAGCCTTCTTGTAAGTCTTCTTCTTTTCCCTCTTCTTTTCTTGATCCTGGTCACTATCATTATCGGGACAATTAGCAATAAAGTGACCAACCTTACCGCACTTGAAGCAGGAGCGCTTTCCCTTCGTCTTGTTCTTTTTGGGATGCTCCTTGCGACCCTTTAGCGCCGTCTTGAAGCGCTTGATGATGAAGGCCATTTCTTCCTCGTTGAGCCCGACCGCCTCAATTTGCGCCACCTTGCTAGGTAGCGCCTCCTTGCTACTTGTTGCCTTGAGAGCAATGGCTTGAGGCTCATGGATTGGGCCATTTAGCGCCTCATCAACATATCTCGCCTCCTTGATCATCATTTGCCCACTCACAAACTTCCCAAGTATTTCTTCGGGCGTCATCTTGGTGTACCTAGGATTCTCACGAATAGAGTTAACAAGATGAGGATCAAGGACGGTGAAGGACCTTAGCATAAGTCGGACGACGTCGTGGTCCGTCCATCGCGTGCTTCCATAGCTCCTTATTTTGTTGACGAGGGTCTTGAGCCTGTTGTACGTTTGGGTTGGCTCCTCCCCCCTGATCATCGCGAACCTTCCTAGTTCACCCTCCACCAACTCCATCTTAGTGAGCATGGTGACGTCATTTCCCTCATGCGAGATCCTGAGGGTGTCCCAAATCTGCTTGGCGTTATCCAAGCCGCTCACCTTATGGTACTCTTCCCTGCACAATGACGCTAAAAGAACAATAGTAGCTTGTGCATTTTTGTGAATTTGTTCATTGATGAACATGGGACTATCCCTACTATCAAATTGCATTCCATTTTCCACTATCTCCCATATACTTGGATGGAGAGAGAACAAGTGGCTACGCATTTTGTGACTCCAAAATCCGTAGTCCTCTCCATCAAAGTGAGGAGGTTTACCAAGGGGAATGGAAAGCAAATGAGCATTGGAAATTTGCGGCATACGAGAGTAATCAAAAGAAAAGTTCGAGTTAACCGTCTTCTTTTTCTCGTAGTCGTTGTCGTCGTCGTCATTTTGGGAAGAAGATGACTCGTCGCTGTCGTCGTAGTAGACGATCTTCTTGATACGCCTCTTCTTCTTCCCGTACTTCTTCTTATGACTTGAGCCCGAGTCTGTGGGCTTGTCGTCTTTTGGCTCATTGATGAAGGACTCCTCCTTATCGTTGATCACCATCCCCTTTTCTTTAGGATCCATCCCTTCGGGCGATTAGTCCCTTTCTTGAAGAGAACGGCTCTGATACCAATTGAGAGCACCTAGAGGGGGGTGAATAGGTGATCCTGTAAAAACTTGAAACTTAAAGCCACAAAACTTGGTTATGAGTTAGCACAATAAAATCAAGTGGCTAAGGAGAGCTCTTGTGAAGCACAATAGACACAGTAAGAACAAGCACAAGAGACACGAGGAATTATCCCGTGGTTTGGCCAAGTACAACACTTGCCTACTCCACGTTGTGGCGTCCCAATGGACGAGAGTTGCACTCAACTCCTCTCAAGTGATCCAATGGTCAACTTGAATACCACGGTGTTCTTCTTTTCTTTACTCTTTCCCGTTTGCGAGGAATCTCCACAACTTGGAGTCTCTCGCCCTTACAATAAGAATCAAAGTGAAGGCACTAGAGTAAGGGAGGAAAGCAACACACACAAATCCACAACAATACGCACACACACGGCCAAGACTCGAGCTCAAATGAATATCACAAGGTTCTCACAAGAACGGAGCTCAAATCACTAAGAATGACAAACGAGTGCGTAAAGACGGAGTGTGAATGATCAAGAATGCTCAAAGTATGCTTGGTGTGCTCCTCCATGCGCCTAGGGGTCGCTTTTATAGCCCCAAGGCAGCTAGGAGCCGTTGAGAGCAATCCAGGAAGGCAATTCTTGCCTTCTGTCGACTGGCGCACCGGACAATCTGGTGCACCACCGGACACTGTCTGGTGCGGATTTCTTTCCTATTCTGGCGCAGCCGACCGTTGAGGATTTGGAGCCGTTGGCGCACCGGACAGTCTGGTGCTCCCATCCGACCGTTGGCTCGGCCACGCGTCACGCGCGGATTGCGCGGCCGACCGTTGGCGCGCCTGACCGTTGGCTCACCGGACAGTCCGGTGGATTATAGCCGTACGCTGTTGACTTGGTTCCCGAGAGCAGCGACTTCGCCGCAGACGACTCACCGGACAGTCTGGTGAACCACCGGACAGTCCGGTGATTTATAGCCGTACGCCGCCGTCGAGACGCGAGAGCAGCCAGTTGACCAGACGCCAGCCTGGCCCACCGAACACTGTCCGGTGCACCACCGGACAGTTTGGTGCACCCAGATTGAGCATAGTCTTGGCTGCTCGTGCCAAGTTTTTTCCAATTGTATTTTCTCTGATTCTAGCACTTAGACAAATATGTTAGTACACAAAAACCAATGTACTAAGTATAGAATCATACCTTTGTGTTGACTTTGCACTTCTTCCACCATTTGACATAGTTTCACACTTAAACCATTTGTGTTGGCACTTGATCACCAAAATACTTAGAAATAGCCCAAGGGCACATTTCCCTTTCAATAGTCCTGTGCGCCAGACCAGGTCAGCCTTCGGCTTACTTTGCTCCTTTGTTTTGAACCCTTTCTTTTGACTTTTTATTAGTTTGTGTTGAACCTTTGGCACCTGTAGAACTTATAATCTAGAGCAAACTAGTTAGTCAATTATTTGTGTTGGGCAATTCAACCACCAAAATCATTTAGGAAAAGGTTTGACCCTATTTCCCTTTCAATCTCCCCCTTTTTGGTGATTGATTCCAACACAAACCAAAGCAAATGTATAAGTGTATAATTGAACTAGTTTGTGTAAGGTAAGTGCAAAGGTTGCTTGGAATGAAACCAATAATTATTTCTACTAGATATGCATGGATGGTTTTCTTCTTATTTAAAATTTTGGACCACGCTTGCACCACAAGTTTTGTTTTTGCAAATTCTTTGTAAATTCTTTTCAAAATCCTTTTTGCAAATAGTCAAAGGTATATGAGTAAGATTGAAAGAAGCATTTTCAAGTTTTAGAATTTTCTCCCCCCTGTTTCGAATGTTTTTCCTTTGACTTAAACAAAACTCCCCCTCAATGAAATTCTCCTCTTAGTGTTCAAGAAAGTTTTACAAATTTTTGAAGATGCTAGAACTTTCTCCCCCTTCTAAAAACACATTAAGATATCAATTTGAAAACTTCATTTTTAAAATTCGGTGGTGGTGCGGTCCTTTTGCTTTGGGCTAATGCTTTCTCCCCCTTTGGCATGAATCGCCAAAAACGGATAGTTGTGAGTGAAATATAAGCCCTTGACTTTCTCCCAAATGGCAAACAAATAGATATGAGTGAAGATTATACCAAAGTGGAGAATTATGCGGAATACCGACAAAGAGTAGATAATACCGATGGAGTTGAGTGGAAGCGTCGTCTTTGCCGAATACTCCATTTCCCTTTCAATTCTATGACTAAGCATAATAATACACTTGAAAGCACATTAGTCATAGACATAAAAAATATATGATCAAAGGTATATAAATGAGCTATGTGTGCAAAGTATCAATCATAGTTTTGAGAATCAAGAATGTTTAGCTCATTCCTAGGTTTGGTAAAGGTTTTCTCATCTAATGGCTTGGTAAAGATATCGGCTAATTGATCTTTGGTGTTAATATAGGCTATCTCGATATCCCCCCTTTGTTGGTGATTTCTCAAAAAGTGTTACCGAATGGCTATCTGTTTAGTGCGGCTGTGCTCAACGGGATTATCCGCTTTGCGGATTGCACTCTCATTATCACATAGGAGAGGGACTTTGCTAAATTTGTAGTCATAGTCCCTAAGGGTTTGCCTCATCCAAAGCAATTGCACGCAACAATGGCCTACGACAATGTACTCAGCTTCGGCGGTAGAAAGAGCTACTGAGTTTTGTTTCTTTGAAGCCCAAGACACCAGGGATCTCCCCAGAAACTGACAAGTCCCTGATGTGCTCTTCCTATCAATTTTACACCCTGCCCAATCAGCATCTGAATATCCTAATAAATCAAAAGAGGATCCCTTGGGGTACCAAAGACCAAACTTAGGTGTATGAACTAAATATCTCAAGATTCTCTTCACGGCCCTAAGGTAAATTTCCTTAGGATCGGCTTGGAACCTTGCACACATGCATACGGAAAGTATAATGTCCGGTCGAGATGCACATAAATAGAGTAAAGATCCTATCATCGATCGGTATACCTTTTGATCTACGGATTTACCTCCCGTGTCGAGGTCGAGATGCCCATTGGTTCCCATGGGTGTCTTGATGGGCTTGGCATCCTTCATTCCAAACTTAGTGAGTATATCTTGAATGTATTTTGTTTGGATGATGAAGGTGCCCTTTTGGAGTTGCTTGACTTGAAATCCTAGAAAATATTTCAACTCCCCCATCATAGACATCTCAAATTTTTGTATCATGATCCTACTAAACTCTTCACAAATAGATTTGTTAGTAGACCCAAATATGATATCATCAACATAAATTTGGCATACAAACAAATCATTTTCAATTGTTTTAGTAAAGAGAGTAGGATCGGCTTTGCCGACTTTGAAGCCATTAGTGATAAGAAAATCTCTTAGGCATTCATACCATGCTCTTGGGGCTTGCTTGAGCCCGTAAAGAGCCTTAGAGAGTTTATATACATGGTTAGGATACTCACTATCTTCACAGCCAGGAGGTTGCTCAACATAGACCTCTTCCTTGATTGGTCCATTGAGGAAGGCACTCTTCACGTCCATTTGGTAAAGCTTAAAGCTATGGTAAGTAGCATAGGCAAGTAATATACGAATTGACTCAAGCCTAGCTATGGGTGCATAGGTTTCACCAAAATCCAAACCTTCGACTTGTAAATTACCCTTGGTCACAAGTCGGGCTTTGTTCCTTATCACCACACCATGCTCATCTTGCTTGTTGCGGAAGACCCACTTGGTTCCTACAACATTTTGGTTAGGACGTGGAACCAAATGCCATACCTCATTCCTCATGAAGTTGTTGAGCTCCTCTTGCATCGCCAGCACCCAATCCGAATCTTGAAGTGCTTCCTCTACCCTGTGTGGCTCAATAGAGGAAACAAAAGAGTAATGTTCACAAAAATGAGCAACACGAGATCGAGTGGTTACCCCCTTATGAATATCGCTGAGGATGGTGTTCACGGGGTGATCTCATTGGATTGCTTGGTGGACTCTTGGGTGTGGCGGTCTTGGACCCTCATCATCTTCCTTGTCTTGATCATTGGCATCTCCCCCTTGATCATTGTCCTCCTCTTGAGGTGACTCATCTTCTTGATCTTCATTTTCATCATCTTGAGCTTGATCCTCAACTTGAGTTGGTGGAGATGCTTGCATGGAGGAAGATGGTTGATCTTGTGCTTGTGGAGGCTATTCGAATTCCTTAGGACACACATTCCCAATGGACATGTTCCTTAGCGCGACGTATGGAGCCTCTTCATCATCTAGTTCATCAAGATCAACTTGCTCTACTTGAGAGCCATTAGTCTCATCAAACACAATGTCACAAGAAACTTCAACTAGTCCAGTGGACTTGTTAAAGACTCTATATGCCCTTGTGTTTGAATCATAACCAAGTAAAAAGCCTTCTACAGCCTTAGGAGCAAATTTAGATTTTCTACCTCTTTTAACAAGAATAAAGCATTTGCTACCAAATACTCTAAAATATGAAACATTGGGCTATTTACCGGTGAGGAGTTCATATGATGTCTTCTTGAGGATTCAGTGAAGATATAACTGGTTGATGGCGTAGCAGGCGGTGTTAATCGCCTCGGCCCAAAACCGATCCGGTGTCTTGTACTCATCAAGCATGGTCCTCGCTATGTCAAGTAGAGTTCTATTCTTTCTCTCCACTACACCATTTTGTTGAGGTGTGTAGGGAGAAGAGAACTCATGCTTGATGCCCTCCTCCTCAAGGAAGCCTTCAATTTGTGAGTTCTTGAACTCCATTCCATTGTCGCTTCTTATCTTCTTGATCCTTAAGCCGAACTCATTTTGAGCCCGTCTCAGGAATCCCTTTAAGATCTCTTGGGTTTGAGATTTTTCCTGCAAAAAGAATACCCAAGTGAAGCGAGAATAGTCATCCACAATAACTAGACAGTACTTACTCCCACCGATGCTTATGTAAGCTATTGGGCCAAATAGATCCATGTGGAGTAGCTCAAGTGGTCTGTCAGTCATCATGATGTTCTTGTGTGGATGATGAACACCAACTTGCTTCCGTGCTTGACATGCGCTACAAATCCTGTCTTTCTCAAAATAAACATTTGTTAGTCCCAAAATGTGCTCTCCCTTTAGAAGCTTATGAAGATTCTTCATCCCAACGTGGGCTAGTCGGCGATGCCAGAGCCAACCCATGTTAGTCTTAGCAATTAAGCAAGTGTCGAGTTCAGCTCTATTAAAATCAACTAAGTATAACTGACCCTCTAACACTCCCTTAAATGCTATTGAATCATCACTTCTTCTAAAGACAGTAACACCTACATCCGTAAAAAGACAATTTTAACCCATTTTACATAATTGAGAGACTGAAAGCAAGTTATAATCTAAAGAATCTACAAGAAAAACATTGGAAATAGAATGGTCAGGTGATATAGCAATTTTACCCAATCCTTTGACCAAACCTTGATTTCCATCCCCGAATGTAATGGCTCTTTGGGGATCTCGGTTTTTCTCATAGGAGGAGAACATCCTTTTCTCCCCAGTCATGTGGTTTGTGCACCCGCTATCAATAATCCAACTTGAGCCCCTAGATGCATAAACCTACAAAACAAATTTAGGCCTTGTTCTTAGGTACCCAAACGGTCTTGGGTCCTTTGACATTAGAAACAAGCACCTTGGGTACCCAAACACAAGTCTTTGACCCCTTGTGTTTGCCCCCAACATATTTGGCAACTACTTTTCCTGATTTGTTAGTGAGCACATATGAAGCATCAAAAGTCTTAAATGAAATGTTATGATCATTTGATGCAATAGGAGTTCTCTTCTTAGGCATTTTAACATGTGTAGAACGCCTAGAGCTAGAAGCCTCATTCTTATAAATAAAAGCATGGTGAGAAACAGAATGAGTCTTCTTAGCATAAATTCTCCTAATCTTATCCTCAGGATAACCAGCAGGATATAAAATATAGCCCTCGTTATCCTGAGGCATGGGAGCCTTGCCCTTAACAAAGTTAGACAATCTTTTAGGAGAGGCATTAAGCTTGACATTGTCTCCCTGTTGGAAGCCAATGCCATCCTTAATGCCAGGGCATCTCCCACTATAGAGCATGCTTCTAGCAAATTTAAATTTTTCATCTTCCAAGTCATGCTCATTGATTTTAGCAGTTAATGTAGCTATTTGATCATTTTGTTGTTTAATTAAGGCAAGGTGATCATGAATAGCATCTACATTAACATCTCTATATCTAGTGCAAATAGAAACATGATCAATCATAGATGTAGAGGGTTTGCAATCATTTAATTCAACAATCCTAGCGTGTAAAATAGCATTCTCATCTCTAAGATTGGTAATAGCATCATTGCAAACATCTAAATCTTTAGCCTTAGCAATTAATTTTTCATTCTCAATCTTAAGGCTAGCAAGAGATTCATTCAACATGTAAATCTTAGCAATTAAACTAGCATTATCATTTCTAAGATTAACAATTGAATCATCACAAACATTTGATTTCTCAACCTTAGTAATTAATTTGGCATTTTCATTTCTAAGGCTAGAAATAGTGTCATGGCAAGTGCTAAGCTCACTAGTTAATTTTTCATTTTTCTCTACCTCCTGAGCATAAGCATTTTTAACCTTAACATGCTTCTTATTTTCTTTAATTAGGAAGTCCTCTTGGCTATCCAAGAGTTCATCCTTCTCATGAATAGCACTAATCAATTCATTCAATTTTTCTTTTTGTTGCATGTTTAGGTTGGCAAAAAGGGTGAGCAAGTTATCCTCATCATCACTAGAATTATCCTCATCACTAGAAGTTGCATACTTAGTGGAGGATCTAGATTTTACCTTCTTCTTCTTGCCGTCCTTTGCCATGAGGCACTTGTGGCCGACGTTGGGGAAGAGGAGGCCCTTGTTGATGGCGATGTTGGTGGCGTCCTCGTCGGAGGAGGAGTCGGTGGAGCTCTCGTCGGAGTCCCACTCCTGGCAAACATGGGCATCGCCGCCCTTCTTCTTGTAGTATCTCTTCTTCTTCTCCTCCTTCTTCCCCCTCTTGTCGTCGCCCCTGTCACTATCACTAGAAATAGGACATTTTGCTATAAAGTGACTGGGCTTACCACACTTGTACCAAACTTTCTTGGAACGGGGCTTGTAATCTTTCCCTTCCTTTGCTTGAGGATTTGGCGAAAGCTCTTGATGATGAGCGTCATTTCCTCGTTGTCCAGCTTGGAGGCATCAATGGGAAGCCTACTTGATGTAGACTCGTCTTCCTTCTCCTCCGTTGCTTTGAAGGCAACGGGTTGCACATCGGTTGTGGAGGAGGCGCCTTGCTCGATGATTTTCTTGGAGCCTTTGATCATCAATTCAAAGCTCACAAATTTTCCTATCACTTCCTTAGGAGACATTAGTTTATATCTAGGATCACCACGAATTAATTGAACTTGAGTAGGGTTAAGAAAAACAAGTGATCTAAGAATAACCTTGACTATTTCATGGTCATCCCATTTGGTGCTCCCGAGGTTGCGCACTTGGTTCACCAAGGTTTTTAGACGGTTGTACATGGCTTGTGGGTCTTCTCCTTGGTTGAGCATGAACCGGCCGAGCTCCCCCTTGATCGTTTCCCTCTTGGTGATCTTGGTCACCTCGTCTCCTTCGTGCGTGGTCTTGAGTACGCCCCAAATTTCTTTGGCACTCTTCAACCCTTGCACCTTATTATACTCCTCTCGACTTAGAGAGGCGAGGAGTATAGTAGTGGCTTGGGAGTTGAAGTGCCAGATTTGGGCAACCTCGTCCGAATCATAGTCTTCATTCCCTAGGGATGGTACCTGTACTCCAAACTCAACAACATCCCAAATGCTAGTGTGGAGTGAGGTTAGATGGTGCCTCATTTTATCAATCCACATATTATAATCTTCACCATCAAAAACGGGTGGTTTGCCTAATGGGACGGAAAGTAAAGGAGTACGCTTGGAAATGCGAGGATAGTGTAGGGGGATCTTACTAAACTTCTTGTGCTCATGGCGCTTAGAAGTGATGGACGGCGTGTCGGAGCTGGAGGTGGATGGCGATGAAGAATCGGTCTCGTAGTAGACCACCTTCTTCATCTTCTTTTTCTTGTCTCCAGTCCGATGCGACTTGTGAGGAGGTGAGTCCTCCTTCTTCATGTTGCGGGACTCTCCCTATGGAGCCTTCCCGTGGCTTGTGGCGGGCTTCTCGCCGGTCACCATCTCCTTCTTGGCGTGATCTCCCGATATTACTTCGAGCGGTTAGGCTCTAATGAAGTACCAAGATCCGATACCAATTGAAAGTCGCCTAGAGGGGGGATGAATAGGCGGAATCTGAAATTTATAAACTTTAAGCACAACTACAAGCTGGGGTTAGCGTTAGAAATAAAACCGAGTCAGAAAGAGAGGGTGAAAACAAATCACAAGCAAATAGAGAGTGTGACACGGTGATTTGTTTTACCGAGGTTCAGTTCTTGCAAACCTACTCCCCGTTGAGGTGGTCACAAATACCGGGTCTCTTTCAACCCTTTCCCTCTCTCAAACGGTCACCTAGACCGAGTGAGCTTCTCTTCTCAATCAATCGGGACACTAAGTCCCCACAAGTACCACCACACAATTGGTGTCTCTTGCCTTGATTACAATTGAGTTAGGAACAAGAAAGAAGGAAGAAGAAAAGCAATCCAAGCGCAAGAGCTCAAATGAACACGGCAAAACTCTCTCTTCTAGTCACTATTGCTTTGAGTGGAATTGGGACTTGGAGAGATTTTGATTCGCTCTAATTGTGTCTTGTATTGAATGTTATAGCTCTTGTATTGAATGTGTTGGCTAAAAACTTTGATGCCTTGAAGTGTTGGTGGTTGGGGGTATTTATAGCCCCAACCACCAAAGTGGCCGTTGGGGATGACTGCTGTCGTATGGCGCACCGGACAGTCCGGTGCGCCAGCCACGTCACCCAACCGTTAGGGTTCGACCGTTAGAGCTCTGACAGGTGGAGCCACCGGACAGTCCGGTGGTGCACCGGACAGTCGTTGTTCACTGTCCGATGCGCCTTCTGGCGCCTGCTCTGACTTCTGCACGCGCAGTTGCACTGTTCACGTTCACTGTAGACTTTTGCAGACGACCGTTGGCGCAGGTAGTCGTTGCTCCGATGGCACACCGAACAGTCCGGTGAATTATAGCGGAGCGGCTCCCCAAATTCCCGAAGGTGGCAAGTTCGGAGTTGATCTCCCTGGTGCACCGGACAGTCCAGTGTGCCAGACCAAGGCAGCCTTCGGCTTACTTTGCTCCTTTGTTTTGAACCCTTTCTTTTGACTTTGTATTGGCTTGTGTTGAACCTTTGGCACCTGTAGAACTTATAATCTAGAGCAAACTAGTTAGTCCAATTATTTGTGTTGGGCAATTCAACCACCAAAATCATTTAGGAAAAGGTTTGACCCTATTTCCCTTTCAAAAAGCAATGCTCACCTTTAACCATCTTCTTTGGTAAGCCTTACACTTCACATGAGCCCCACCGTAAGTGCGCTCATACACATTATTCCCTACAACTTGTTGAGCGATGAACGTATATGAGCTCACTCTTGCTGTACTCACCAGTGGCGGGCCCATGATTTAGAGAGTGCGTATTCGAAATTTTTTATAGGATGATTTTTTTGGAAGATTAAAACATGTCTATCGACATATATAGTTAATTATATGTATAACCTATAATTAAACACACACGCTATGGTCATAACTGATTCAATAACTAGTCTACTAAACTCAAATTTCATACAACTATTCCAAAAGTTTTAAATCTAAATGCATCTGTTGGTTGTTGCTCAGTTGCTGGCTAGCTGCTTGTCCTCTTTGGCATTTTCCAATCGCTAATGTCCCATCTACAGCCTAGCACTGCAAGCAACAAAGCAGGGGATGCCAGGTCGGGTGGTCACTAGCTGGGTAGGCTTGGACATTGGCACGATAGGACCTTGCCCCTGGTTGTCTATCCTAGCACGCGGTGACGCCGTGACTACGGTGGATTGAAGCCTCAGACGACGGACGATATACAACGCAACAACGAGGCCAGATGCAACGCAATGACAGTTAGTCGGTCAAGTCTGGGCACCTAGCTGCGCTGCGGCCACAATGTCTCAACGGAGGTGCTGGTGTCTGCATGGCACGTGGGGCTGCAAGATGTGACCACGACTTGGTGGCTGGCGTATTTGGTGGCTCTGCCATGGTGCGACTACAATAGGGTTTGAGAATTTTTTTTTATCGTGAGGTACTGAGGTGGGCTTTGTCGCATCGTTGAGCTTCATGGTCCACGATAGATGATTGGATTAGTTTGGTATAAGAGGTAGGAAGGAGATATTTTAGTCCAAATTAACAGAAATCCTTTATTTATTTGATTCATTTTTTATTTTCCATGCATATACACTATATACATGTATATATATTGAAATTATTTTGCCAAAAATAATGGGTATTCATTTGAATACCCTTGAATTCAATGGGGCCCGCCCCTGGTACTCACATCCCCAGGTCAAGAGCAGGTACCACAAGATAAGGAGCATGATGAATGCCGCGATGAGTTCGTGAGAAGTCTAGACCATCGTCTCCCAGTCAACTATGGTTGCTGGATCGTTGTCTTCGTATGATATAATTATTTAGCTATTTTGTACAGAACTTCTATTATATAATAAAGATGTGACATTCGTTTTTGTACCATGAGCCATCATATGTGTAAGACTTAATTCTAGCACACATTTGATTCGCGCCCGGGTTTGGCCCTTAAATCTGGGTGTGACACATATTCCTATACAAAGTTATACAATAAAATTAACTAGGTAATATGAATGGCAATATTGATATAGAGCAGCCTGAAGAACAACATCATAATCACCATCTTGTTCTTCACCATAATGAGTTCTTACTGCTTCATCTGTCCGTAGCTTCAGCCGGATTATTTGCATATTCTTTTCCTTTGTCTTGTCTGACACACTAGCAAGTATGCCTTGATAACAGGAGGAACGGATGGAGAATTCTTCACATCCTTATCTCGATGTGCTAAATGCTCCTTCAAAAACGGAGCACCACCTCTACTCTTTGCTTCATGACAATACTTGCACCTAAAATCAACCCAATCTTCTACCCATGTTCTCACACTAGATCCAGCGTTTCACCAACAACAATGCAAACAATTATGAAACTAAACTTGACATGTAATACTAACAACTACAAACTTCATTGACAATATGACCTAATAGATATCAACTTTTGTAACACCCGGTTTTAAGGAACAACGTCGGGTGCATCTCATACATGCGCCAAGAAGACAACATATATAATAACAGAGTGTATAGAGATAAATATCATAAAACATCAGAGTAATTATTACATAGTGGAAGACTTATTACAAAGTAAAAGAATAAATATAAAACGAACTAAGGATCGTCGGCGCCAATGTCGACTGAGAAACGCCACCTAGATCAAGTCGAATGCCTCAGTGTTAGGCGGCTCCTCTTCGACCACCTGTTCTTCTCCTGTGGGGGGGTGTGAGACAGCAAGAGTGAGCTCACATACGTTCATAGCTCAACAAGTCATGGGGAATAATGTGGCATGAACTCACCAAAGGTGGGAGTTCATGAAGTGTAAGGCTGATCAATGAAATAAAGGCTGAGGTTGAGCATTGCTTTTATAAGTTGGTCAAAATTTTATTAGCAATTACTAAGTGTAAGTAAATACCAAACCTTAATAATAATAAAGAAAAGTAATAGTAAAATAATCCCAAATGTGATGCAAATGTCAAATTGAATTTAAGTTCCATAATTAATCATGTGAGGGTCCGAGCCGCTCATGACCGTGAGCACGGCTAGTATACTAGTTTTACACTCTGCAGAGGTTGCGCATCTTTACCCACAAGTCATGTTACCCATCTGCCAAGAGACGGCCAATCCCATACACCTCTACCGAGGAGGCGAGGCAGGGTAACACTACGAGGCCTTTACAAAGTTCCACTAGCTTCAGAAATCCCGCTACAGTTTATAGGAAGCTCCAGTGCAGGGTTCTTGCCTGACCGCCATCGCAGCAAAATCAACCCAAGGACCTCCCTACACTGACCACTCCCCTACTGCCCTTGCCCCTTTCGGGTAAGGAAGACCTCCACTAGCTTTCCTAGTTAATCAGCCAAGGGCGTCCCATTAAACCCTTGTGGTAGCACTGTTTTCCCGGGTGGTCGCTCCATGTTCCCATTAATTTAATGATCTTAACATGAATAGTAATAATAACAAGATAATAACAGGATAATCATGAGTAGTGTATCTCCATACCCAATCCACATAAAGCAATAGCAAGTACTACCCAAAAGTATTTCAGGGGTGAACAAGGTATAGAGGTAATCAAAACTAGGGTAACATAAAGGATCCCATCACAATTAACCTATGCAGATCATTAAAATTAATAAGAACATGGCTAGGAAAAGTAAGTGATCAAGGGCACAACTTGCCTGGCACTTGAGAATCCAGGTACCAACTTGCTTTACAGATGACACGTGTCCTCGCGCTAGTCGTAGCAATACAAACAAACATAGTATAGATAAAATTAACATCACACCAAACATAAGAACAAACTGAATAATAATGATCTACGCGTTGCTACGAGATCGTGGGAACGAGAACCACTAAAATCGGAGTTACGGTCACCGAGTTATGATTTTATGTAGTTATTAAGTATCTAGAATAGAGTAATTCATGTGAATAATTTTAAATCAAGTTTTATGGTTAGATAAAGGTACTAGGTGATAAACAATACTTAAACAAAATTAATGCCACTGGAATGAATCAATTTGGAGTTATATATTTTAAGTTATGAATTTCTAAAGGTTTTATGTGTTTTATGCAAGATTAAATAGGATATAAATTTTAATAGGACTTTCATGTGAAAGCAGTGGTACTAGATGATAAACTATAATATTACAAAATTATAGGAACTGGAATGGACTAAAAAGGAGTTAGTATGAATTTTCTATGAATAAAATGAGTTTCTGGAATTATTTATATACTAGAAATCATTTTCTATATTTATTTATTTATTTTTACTGTTCTCTGGACTGTGTGCACTAAAACAGAGAAACGCAGGGGTCACAGGGTAATTCTTCCTAAGACACTAAGCCATACAGCGCAGGATGGCGGGTTCATTTCTCTAAAACTCAGGGGCCCTTTTAAAAGACTGCCAGGGCGAAGGGGTATCATCGCGTCGACTGTCGTCCGATTAGAAACGAATGGTCCGGATTAGATCGACCCTGTTTACACACCCCGCTTTCACTCACTACCGTTGGATTCAAGATTAATGTCCGAGATCTGACCACGCCAGAGCCCGATCTCGGTCGTCGGATGGTCGATCTACGGCTCCTATCTAATAGCGCGAAGGGATATATCCCACTCCAATCTCAGTCGCCCGCTGTCCATCCAACGGCCCAGAGACAACTCCCCAACATTCACCTGCTCACGGCGGCGCCGCCCAGGGAAACACGGCGGAGACCCACCGGCGAACACACTGGCAGCCACACTAGCGTATTCTTCGCAAAATTGACGACACCTACTCATAGTACATAACGATGCGAACTGCATGAGGGTGTTATTACCAAGTTTTGTGCCGAGCTGCGCTCCGGCCACGACGAAGGGCGGGTCTGCGGCGGAGACGCCACACCGGGGAGCAATTCCGAGCCGGTCCGCTCTCGATCCGGCCGCGGAAGGTTACTCCCACGAGCAGCTTGCACCGGAGAACTCCACTGCAGCGAGTCAACGGCGCAAACCGGCCGAATCCATGCAGCAGCTTTCGCCCCTCCCTTCTCTCTCTTTCTTATCGCATACTATCGGCCATGGGGGGCGTGGTGTTCCCGAAGTGGCGCACGAGAGAGGAGCGGCTGTCTTCCCTTTATCTAGCCACGACGTGGAGCATCGGCCCGAGAAGTCGGCAAGAATGGCAGGGAGGTGGTTGTGACCCGGCGGATTCGGCGCTCCGTTGCGGCGTTGCATCGACTTGGTCCGCGACGGGGAGGACGACCCTGACAGTGCGGTCCCGCACAACGGTCACAGCGCAAAAGAAAACGTGGGTCTGCAGCGAGGGTCCCATTGGCCAGTGGCAAGGATGCGGCTGCGCGAAGGTGGAGTGGAGATTGCCTGGCAAATTGGCCCACATGGAAGTGAAGCGCGATCAAAGGGGCTGCCAGATAGGGCCCGCACGCAGTGGCTAAGCGCGCATGTGAGGAGGGGTTGCTTCGTGGGCTGCACGGGGAAGCAGGAAATGAGCAGGTGGGCCGAAATCGTGGTTGGCAGCCCAGTTAGAGTTTTTCCCTTTCTTTTTTTTATTTTTCTCAGTTTCTTTTCTATTTCTAATTTTCTAATTCCATATTTAAATTTGTTTTGAAACCAAGGAACAAGTTGAATGCCTCAAACAAAGAACCAGCATGGATGCATCACTATATATTTTGTTTATATACATTTATTCATTATCCTATATATGCATATGTTCTCTTTTTTAACAAAAACATGCATATCATACACATATGTTTATTTTAAGAAAAATAGTTTATAGTGCATAAAATACTTTTATTTTGGGAATAATTATCACTATATGAAAAATATTCACATAGAGGTCTTTTTTTAATCTTTATTAGCAAACATATTTGTTCTAGATTTTTATGATTAACATTTTTCTTTCCTAATTCCCAAAATGGGATTTTTTTTGAGGTGTTACAAATCCTACCCCCCTTAACAAGAATCTCGTCCTCGAGATTTAGGAGGAACGAGGGAAAAGATGGGGAAAATCTATGCGAAGCTCTTCTTCTCTTTTCCCAGTCGCTTCATCTTCTCCATGGTGACTCCATTGCACTTTGCACATCTTTATAACTTTGTTCCTCATGACACGAGTCAGTGCGTCAAGAATCTTGATAGGATACTCCGTGTAAGTCAAATCATCTTGAACACTGAGTTTTTTTCCATTGGTAACTGTTCGTCAGGGACACGGAGACTCTTCTTAAGTTGAGACACATGAAATACATTATGCACATCCGATAGATTATTAGGTAGCTCGAGTTGATAGGCCATCTCTCCAACTTGCCTAAAAACTCTGAATGGTCCAATAAAGCGAGGAGACAATTTGCCCTTAACTTTGAATCTCCTCATTCCACGAAGTGGTGAAACCTTGAGGTACACATGATTCCTTTCCTTAAATTCCACTAGTTTTCTTCTATTATCAGCATAGCTCCTTTGCCTGGTCTGAGCTACTCTCAGGTTCTCCCTGATTATACGGACTTGATTTTTTTCTGCCTCTTGAATAAGTTCAGGTCCAAAGAATTGTCTTCCTCTAGTCTGATCCAATATAGAGGAGTCCTGCATTTCCTGCCATACAGAGTCTCGAACAGTAACATCTTTAGACTGGCTTGACAACTATTATTATATGAGAACTCAGCATAAGGTAGACTCTTGTCCCAACTACTACCATGCTGAAGGCACAAGCTCTCAATATATCTTCCAACGCTTGGTTAGTCCTTTCAGTCTGTCCATCAGTCTGAGGTAGGCAGAACTAAAATTCAACTTCGCATCCATATTCTCATGAAAGCTTTTCCAAAATCTGGAGGTAGACTGTGATCCTCTATCCAAAATGATCTTCTTCGATACACTGTGTAGAGACATAATCCAAGACATGTATAACTTAGCCAATTGTGATCCCTTATAAATAGTCTTGACCGGAATAAAATGAGCCACTTGGGTCAGTCTATCCACAATAACCCATATAGAATCGTATCCTTTCAAGGTGCGAGGCAATCCAGTAATGAAGTCCCTACCAATCTCTTCCCACTTTCACTCGGGTATCTTTAGTGGGTGCAATAGTCCAACTAGTCTTTGGTGTTCGACCTTAACTCTTTGACACACATTGCACATAGTCACATGTGCAGCCACATCTCTTTTCAATCCATACCACTAGTATTTCTGCTTCGAATCCTGATACATCTCGGTACTACCAGGATGAATAGAATAATCCAAGTCATGGACCTCCTTTAAAATAGTCTCACGAAGGCTTTCAATATCAGGAACACATATCCGATTCTTGAACCATATCGTGCCTTGCTCATCCTCCGTGAACTCTGGGCCTCTACCCTCTGTTATCAGATCCTTGATCTCCTGGATCTTAGCATCACCAACCTGACCTTTACGAATTTCTTGCTCCAAGGTAGGTTCCAATTCAATAGCCACTCCTTCCGTATGTGTAACAATTTCCAGATTGAGCCTCTCAAAATCTTTTGCTAACTCATCAGGTAGCTGGACAACGAAAGCGGAGTGAACATGCTCCTTCCGACTCAAGGCATCTGCAACCAAATTTGCCTTGCCTGGGTGATAGTGAATTTCCAAATCATAATCCTTAATGAGCTCCAACCAACGGCGTTGCCTAAGGTTGAGATCCTTTTGAGTGAATATGTACTTCAAACTCTTATGATCCGTGTATACTTGGCACTTAGTTCCCATAATGTAGTGTCTCCAAATCTTAAGTGCATGCACAACGGCAGCCAGCTCTAAGTCATGGGTGGGGTAGTTCAATTCATGTTTCCTCAACTGACGAGATGCATAGGCAATCACATGACCATCTTGCATAAGCACACATCCAAGTCCTTGGCCACATGCATCACAGTAAATGTCAAATCCCTTCTGCAGATCTAGCATAATCAATACTGGAGGTGACATCAATCTCTCCTTCAATTGATCAAAGCTTTCTTGGCACTTCTCATCCCACTTGAATTCTCTTCCTTTTTCCAAAAGCGATGTCATAGGCTTAGCAATTTTAGAGAACCCTTCAATAAATCTCCGATAATATCCTGCGAGTCCCAAGAAACTCCGAATCTCAGTAACTGTAGTGGGCACTCTCCACTCCATTATCTCCTTCACTTTAGCAGGATCCACTGCTATTCCTCCATTAGAAATAATATGACCAAGGAATGGCACCTTGTCAATCCAAAACTCGCACTTGCTGAACTTAGCGTAGAGTTGATTATCTCGCAGCTTTTGTAGCACCAACCTTAGATGTTGTTCGTGATCACTTTCATTCCTAGAATAGATCAGAATGTCGTTGATAAACACCACGACGAATCTGTCCAAATACTCCATAAACACTTTGTTCATCAAATTCATGAAATAAGCCGGTGCATTGGTTAATCCAAATGACATAACAGTAAACTCATATAATCCATATCGGGTTGAGAAAGCCGTCTTTGGAATATCTGATGGTCTAATCTTCATTTGATGGTATCCCGATCGGAGATCAATCTTCGAGAATACCCTGGCTCCTCTCATCTGATCAAATAAATCCTCAATACGGGGTAACGGATACTTGTTCTTCACAGTAACATCATTAAGTGATCTATAGTCCACACACATCCATTGCGATCCATCCTTCTTCTGCACAAATAACACCGGTGCTCCCCAAGGTGAGGAACTCGGACGAATATATCCAACATCTTGTAATTCCGTTAATTGTTTCTTAAGTTCCTTTAGTTCTTCTACGGACATCCTGTATGGCCGTTTAGAAATAGGGGCAGTTCCAGGTAGAAGATCAATTACAAACTCAACTTCCCTATCTGGTGGCATCCCTGGTAACTCCTCTGGAAAGACATCCGAAAAATCCCTAACTGCACGGATGTTGTCACCCAAAAACTTCTCATCTACTAAGAATGTCGCTAGTCTGATGGTGGTAGTTACTGCAACTTCAACTTCAAAACTTTGTCCTTTGGAACTGGTGAGTTCTACGGTTCCTTTAGCACAGTGTATAAACTGCCTTTACCTTTCTTAACCATGACATGCCAAGGATCACGTCTATAGTGCTCTCTTCTAACACTATAGGGGTAGCCCATCTGGGTTAGAAATACAGGGTAAGAAAGGAAGAATTGTAGACAAGGCGAGTAATTACGAGGAATGTTACTGTGGGGGATTTATTAGCTAAGTAGATTAGTGTGTTATCCACTAAAGCTAATACATTACCTTATGGCGGTACATGCTAAGATGCCCGTCTATACTATTTCAATCAATCAAAGAAGCAAATCAGGCATTGATCATCAGAACAATCAACCAACATTTTTAATAGAGAAAATAGTTTTAATTTTATCTTAGGCTTCCTATCTCTTAAAAATGTCATAGGGGTAGGAATTCCAAGGTGTGAAATCCATCTTGTCTTAGAATAGAAAAGGTAAGAATGATCGGAATGAGATAAGTAGGTAAGGGTTGTCCATTTCTATCTAGGTTTCGTCCTACAGTCAACATTCCCTCTGATACCACTTCTGTAACACCCGGTTTTAAGGAACAACGCCGGGTGCATCTCATACATGCGCCAAGAAGACAACATATATAATAACAGAGTGTATAGAGATAAATGTCATAAAACATCAGAGTAATTATTACATAGCGGAAGACTTATTACAAAGTAAAAGAATAAATATAAAACGAACTAAGGATCGTCGGCGCCAATGTCGACTGAGAAACGCCACCTAGATCAAGTCGAATGCCTCAGTGTTAGGCGGCTCCTCTTCGACCACCTGTTCTTCTCCTGTGGGGGGGGTGTGAGACAGTAAGAGTGAGCTCACATACGTTCATAGCTCAACAAGTCGTGGGGAATAATGTGGCATGAACTCACCAAAGGTGGGAGTTCATGAAGTGTAAGGTTGATCAATGAAATAAAGGCTGAGGCTGAGCATTGCTTTTATAAGTTGGTCAAAATTTTATTAGCAATTACTAAGTGTAAGTAAATACCAAACCTTAATAATAATAAAGAAAAGTAATAATAAAATAATCCCAAATGCGATGCAAATGTCAAATTGAATTTAAGTTCCATAATTAATCATGTGAGGGTCCGAGCCGCTCATGACCGTGAGCACGGCTAGTATACTAGTTTTACACTCTGCAGAGGTTGCGCATCTTTACCCACAAGTCATGTTACCCATCTGCCAAGAGACGGCCAATCCCATACACCTCTACCGAGGAGGCGAGGCAGGGTAACACTACGAGGCCTTTACAAAGTTCCACTAGCTTCAGAAATCCCGCTACAGTTTATAGGAAGCTCCAGTGCAGGGTTCTTGCCTGACCGCCATTGCAGCAAAATCAACCCAAGGACCTCCCTACACTGACCACTCCCCTACTGCCCTTGCCCCTTTCGGGTAAGGAAGACCTCCACTAGCTTTCCTAGTTAATCAGCCAAGGGCGTCCCATTAAACCCTTGTGGTAGCACTGTTTTCCCGGGTGGTCGCTCCATGTTCCCATTAATTTAATGATCTTAACATGAACAGTAATAATAACAAGATAATAACAGGATAATCATGAGTAGTGTATCTCCATACCCAATCCACATAAAGCAATAGCAAGTACTACCCAAAAGTATTTCAGGGGTGAACAAGGTATAGAGGTAATCAAAACTGGGGTAACATAAAGGATCCCATCACAATTAACCTATGCAGATCATTAAAATTAATAAGAACATGGCTGGGAAAAGTAAGTGATCAAGGGCACAACTTGCCTGGCACTTGAGAATCCAGGTACCAACTTGCTTTACAGATGACACGTGTCCTCGCGCTAGTCGTAGCAATACAAACAAACATGGTATAGATAAAATTAACATCACACCAAACATAAGAACAAACTGAATAATAATGATCTACGCGTTGCTACGAGATCGTGGGAACGAGAACCACTAAAATCGGAGTTACGGTCACCGAGTTATGATTTTATGTAGTTATTAAGTACCTAGAATAGAGTAATTCATGTGAATAATTTTAAATCAAGTTTTATGGTTAGATAAAGGTACTAGGTGATAAACAATACTTAAACAAAATTAATGCCACTGGAATGAATCAATTTGGAGTTATATATTTTAAGTTATGAATTTCTAAAGGTTTTATGTGTTTTATGCAAGATTAAATAGGATATAAATTTTAATAGGACTTTCATGTGAAAGCAGTGGTACTAGATGATAAACTATAATATTACAAAATTATAGGAACTAGAATGGACTAAAAAGGAGTTAGTATGAATTTTCTATGAATAAAATAAGTTTCTGGAATTATTTATATACTAGAAATCATTTTCTATAATTATTTATTTATTTTTACTGCTCTCTGGACTGTGTGCACTAAAACAGAGAAACGCAGGGGTCACAGGGTAATTCTTCCTAAGACACTAAGCCATACAGCGCAGGATGGCGGGTTCATTTCTCTAAAACTCAGGGGCCCTTTTAAAAGACTGCCAGGGCGAAGGGGTATCATCGCGTCGACTGTCGTCCAATTAGAAACGAATGGTCCGGATTAGATCGACCCTGTTTACACACCCCGCTTTCACTCACTACCGTTGGATTCAAGATTAATGTCCGAGATCTGACCACGCCAGAGCCCGATCTCGGTCGTCGGATGGTCGATCTACGGCTCCTATCTAATAGCGCGAAGGGATATATCCCACTCCAATCTCAGTCGCCCGCTGTCCATCCAACGGCCCAGAGACAACTCCCCAACATTCACCTGCTCACGGCGGCGCCGCCCAGGGAAACACGGCGGAGACCCACCGGCGAACACACTGGCAGCCACACTAGCGTATTCTTCGCAAAATTGACGACACCTACTCGTAGTACATAACGATGCGAACTGCATGAGGGTGTTATTACCAAGTTCTGTGCCGAGCTGCGCTCCGGCCACGACGAAGGGCGGGTCTGCGGCGGAGACGCCACACCGGGGAGCAATTCCGAGCCGGCCCGCTCTCGATCCGGCCACGGAAGGTTACTCCCACGAGCAGCTTGCACCGGAGAACTCCACTGCAGCGAGTCAACGGCGCAAACCGGCCGAATCCATGCGGCAGCTTTCGCCCCTCCCTTCTCTCTCTTTCTTATCGCATACTATCGGCCATGGGGGCGTGGTGTTCCCGAAGTGGCGCACGAGAGAGGAGCGGCTGTCTTCCCTTTATCTAGCCACGACGTGGAGCATCGGCCCGAGAAGTCTGCAAGAATGGCGGGGAGGTGGTTGTGACCCGGCGGATTCGGCGCTCCGTTGCGGCGTTGCGTCGACTTGGTCCGCGACGGGGAGGACGACCCTGACAGTGCGGTCCCGCACAACGGTCACAGCGCAAAAGAAAACGCGGGTCTGCAGCGAGGGTCCCATTGGCCAGTGGCAAGGATGCGGCTGCGCGAAGGTGGAGTGGAGATTGCCTGGCGAACTGGCCCACGTGGAAGTGAAGCGCGATCAAAGGGGCTGCCAAATAGGGCCCGCACGCAGTGGCTAAGCGCGCATGTGAGGAGGGGTTGCTTCGTGGGCTGCGCGGGGAAGCAGGAAATGAGCAGGTGGGCCGAAATCGTGGTTGGCAGCCCAGTTAGAGTTTTTCCCTTTCTTTTTTTTATTTTTCTCATTTTTTTCTATTTCTAATTTTCTAATTCCATATTTAAATTTGTTTTGAAACCAAGGAACAAGTTGAATGCCTCAAACAAAGAACCAGCATGGATGCATCACTATATATTTTGTTTATATACATTTATTCATTATCCTGTATATGCATATGTTCTCTTTTTTAACAAAAACATGCATATCATACACATATGTTTATTTTAAGAAAAATAGTTTATAGTGCATAAAATACTTTTATTTTGGGAATAATTATCACTATATGAAAAATATTCACATAGAGGTCTTTTTTTTAATCTTTATTAGCAAACATATTTGTTCTAGATTTTTATGATTAACATTTTTCTTTCCTAATTCCCAAAATGGGATTTTTTTTAGGTGTTACAACATTCTTGGTGATGTAACAACTATAATACAAATATAAGCAAACAACTATGAACTACCATGACAGAACTAATAACTACTTTCAAAATATCAACTAACATTTATCAAATAGTATGGAAACATATCACCTAGTTATCATCTACTAGCTATTTAATCACGCACACCTCACTAACATAACTGTTGACGCTTTTCGGAGCGCCAAACACTCAACAAGAACCGTGGCGGTGCCCTCTGCACAGGGGCGGACGGTCCGCGCGCAGGGCCGGACGGTCCGCGGCCTGGTGCGAGGAGCGGTGGTGCTCTCTGCGCAAGGGCGGACTGTCCGCGGCCTGGGGCCGGACGGTCCGCGGCCTGGTGCGCTGCTGGGACTTCTGCCTGACGGCCGGACGGTCCGCGCCCTGAGGCCGGACGGTCCGCACGTACGCAGGGACGGCGGAAGATCGCCGACGGCGCCTGGATCTCGCTCCCGGGAGGGACCCCGTCGGGGAGTAGAGATCCTAGGTGGTGTCTAGGCTCGGGCAGGCCGACCTAGACTCCTCTAATCGACGTAGAGTCGAGGAGAGGCGGAGAATTTGGGGATTGGGAGGCTAAACCTAAACTAGACTAGAACTACTCCTAGGATAAAATGCGAATAAAAGTTGTATTGATTCGATTGTTGATGATTACAAATCGGCCGTATACCTCTCTATTTATAGAGGAGGGGGGCTGGACCCTTTACAAACTAATTTCCGAGCTTATCCCATGATTTTAGCTAACAACCGTAGCACAAAACTCGGAACCCTAATCTGTTCTGCGCACGCGCGGACCGTCCGGCCCACAGGCGCGGACCGTCCGGACCGCGGACCGTCCGGCCTCAGGGCCGGACCGTCCGCGCTCAATTTGGTGCTCAACATATGCCCCCTGCTTTTTGGTGGAGCTGAGCGAACCAAAAGCAACTAACTCGATGTTATCACATCGGTTTTCTTAGGCATCTTGCCACTTACTAGGATGGTACGCAGTGGCCTTGGTCTCGATGATTGACTCAACGGACGTGATCCCTTTAGATTTGATCGAACTGTCAGTCCCAACATCGCCGAGCGTCATACTGTTCCTGACCAATTCGTCACCTTGCCTTCCTAATTCTCTAAGTGTTCTGGCGTAGCTCCGTAGTCGACCAGGTCTTCTCCTTGCAGGTCGTCTTCCTCCATGGGCGTCGGTACGTCGTCGGAGGTGTCTTGGTGTAGTGCGGATGGTTCGGCCTCAGGGGTCGGATGGTCCGCGTCCTGTGCAGATGATCCGGCTTTTATAGCCGGACAGTCTACCATACCTGCAGAGAGATGCACAGTTGTCGTTTTATTTTCTATCTTTGTGGCCGTTTGACTTTTCTCAACGGCCTTTGGTCTCCATCTCTTTTGCGGTGGCGGATACTGCGGATGCGTGTCATTGAATATTCTTTCTGCCTCTTTTTCCTGATTCTCCTTTGCTCTGAGGCGCTGTAATTTTCGCTTTTGCGATCGTGTCAGTCCCGATGGGCACCATCGAGGCATGGAGTATTTTGGATCAGCTATTTTATTGACAGTCGTACTTTCTTTTTTGTTTGTGTTGGCCGATTCACCAAAAATCATCGGCCCTTCGTTATTTTGTTGTACGACGACATCTGTCGTTCCTATTTTAATGACATCTCCCTTTTTTGTACTGTTGGAGGTTGTAGCTGTATGCCCCCCTGCCGGATTAGTCAGCCTTTGGGGCCGAGTTGTTCGGCAATCTTGCTGGGCCTGTGCTCGTGGACCAGATTGAGGGGTTCTCAATCGGTCTTGTACTGGAGGTGTCAACCTATTGAATACAGATGTTTGGGGTGCCCCCCAAGCGGGGTACTGTGGCATCCCAAATGGGTATGGTGGCATGCCCCACATCTGATTTGGGGCATATGGTGGAGGTATGTATGTATATGGATATGGCATAGTTGGATATGGTGGTGGAGGTGTCCATGCAGGTACGTTAGGTCTTAATTGAACATTATGACCTTCCATCCTTTCCGATTGGTGTGGTGGTCCAATCGGCCTAACCTGCCGTCGCACCTGGGTGGGTAAGCGAGGTCCCTTTGGTGGCCGGTCGCTTGGGCCAGCCTTCCTTTTCACATATTTAGACAATAATTGATCAAAGGTCGGGCTAGATTTTACCAACCGACCAGTTGCTTTGAACGTGTTAGTTTTCCACGTACCTATTTCTGGTCGTCGTGGTTTGAAGGTACGTGGTCGTCGTGGCTCTTCGGCGTTGCCGGACCGTCCGCGCCTGGGCACCGGACCGTCCGCGATGCGTAGTATGGGTTCTCGCTCATGTCCCTTTATCTGCGCTTGCCCCCCAGCGCTGGAGTTTGTGATGGTTATCTTCAGTGTCTCCCCTCCATCAGGAGTCTTCTCGGCCATCACTTTCCTGCAAGAAATTTTGTTGTTTCCATCGACCTCCCGTGCGTTGCCGACGATGACTTCTTTGTCTTTGCCCTTATCGGCTGTGTTGGGCCGAATTAGGACCTTTTTGCCATTAAAGTCGATCACATTCATTGGGAAGGGCTCCGTGTCCTCCTGAAATTTCAATCGTCCCTCATTAATGGCCGATTGAATTTGTCGTCGGAACACATTACAATCATTAGTGGCATGGGAAAATGAGTTGTGCCACTTGCAGTATGCGCGACGCTTTAGTTCGTCGGCAGGTGGAACGATATAATCAATTTTAATGTTACCATTTTTTAGTAATTCATCGAATATCTTATCACATTTGCCGACATTAAATGTAAACTTAACCTCCTCCTGTCGTTCCTTTTGAACTGACTGCAAGGAGTAGCAAGCCGAAGATTTGGCCTGCTCGGGCCAAACTATTTCGGCAGTGTAAACTTTCTTTGGTTCATCGTCCGAACTACTTTGATTGTGTTCTACTATAGGGACATTATGATGAACCGTTCTGACTAGTTCTTTGCTTCGGCTTTCACAAGCCGAAGCTCTCTGATGTAATTGTGCTAGAGTAAAGAACTGGATGCCTTCTAATCTCTCTTTTAAATAATAGCGCAATCCATCAAAGGCTATTCCCGCCAGTTGTTTATCTGTTAAATGAATTTGAAAGCATCGGTTTCTCGTATCCTGGAATCTTCGGATATAATCACTAACCGATTCATCCTTTTCTTGTCGTAGGGTCACTAAGTCTACTAAATCTAGCTCATAATCACCAGAGAAGAAATGTTCATGAAATTTTTGCTCTAAGTCTCCCCATGACAAAATGGAATTAGGAGGGAGCGCGGCATACCATGTGAATGCAGTCCCTGTTAAGGATAATGAAAATAAACGCACACGGAATGCTTCGGTGTCGGCCAATTCTCCTAATTGTGCTAGGAACTGGCCTATGTGCTCACGCGTGCTCTTTCCTTGGTCACCCGAAAACTTTGCAAACTCGGGTATCCTGGTTCCCTGTGGGTATGGGTGGTGATCAAATCGGCTGTCATAAGGCTTCCGATATGATTGCCCCCCAGGGATCATGCTTACTCCGAGCTTATCTCGGAACGCCCCGGCTATTTCTTCCCTCACTATACCAATGGCAGCCGGTGCAAGACCACCGACTCTCCGGTCAAACATAGGTGAGGTTGGTTGCATGTTAGTATGTTGTCGTTCCCCCCATCGGTTTGAGCTACGTGGTGCATTTCCATTTGCCCTATATGGCTCATATGTTTGATCGTTTCTTTCCGGCCTTCTAGGTGGGGCCGGAAAGCTTTCCTGGGCTCTGGATCCTGAATTAATGGGCTGGTGTATTGCATAATGTGATGGGAAGTGTTGTTGGGACGGGCGAGGATTCAGGTAATAATCCCCCTCAAAAGACTCATGCGCGGACTGTCCGGATACGTACCCGGACCGTCCGTGATTATATGCGGACCGTCCGTCGTTGTATGCGGACCGTCCGACTGGATAGTTTATATTCGGTGCCCTATGTGGTGGCTCGGGTGCGTGTCTAGGTAACTCATTAAAAATGGGCCCGGCTGTGGCTGACTCGGACGGTCCGCGCTCGCGAGCGGACGGTCCGGACATGTGTAGATCGGCTGGTTTACTGCCGATTTGCGTTTGCTCAGGGTACGTGTCCATCGGCATCCCATAAGGGGGTTGTGACTGGTCGTGACAACCTTTAACCGATGTATTACGCGTATTATCTCCTAATTCAACCTCGTGTGAAGGAAAATTTGCTATACTAGATTTATCAAATGCACGTACCAGTTTCCTACAATCGTTTTGCATAACCCCTATGATATTTTGCATCTGTTCTCGTTGTTCGTCTATGTAAGCTTTAAGAGATTGGAGTTCGTTGGTGCTACTTACATTTGGGGTAATCGTAGTAGGTCGGAGCGAAGCCAGATCTGTCGCCCGTTGCCGAACGACTTTGTTGTTCCTGTCCACTTTGAAGTCAGCCAGGAACTTCGCCTTTGCTTCTTGGATCAGCTGCTCCTGGCGCTCCTCGAACAGGAGCTGTTCTTCAGCCGGCAAGGCTTCCCATGTCGGTGTGATGATATTGCTGGTGGAAACCTCAGAGCTATCTTTTGAACCGGTCATTGAGGGCCGATTTGATAGGTCTATATGTGTTGTCCCCAGCGGAGTCGCCAAAAGTATGTTGACGCTTTTTCGGAGCGCCAAACACTCAACAAGAACCGTGGCGGTGCCCTCTGCACAGGGGCGGACGGTCCGCGCGCAGGGCCGGACGGTCCGCGGCCTGGTGCGAGGAGCGGTGGTGCTCTCTGCGCAAGGGCGGACTGTCCGCGGCCTGGGGCCGGACGGTCCGCGGCCTGGTGCGCTGCTGGGACTTCTGCCTGACGGCCGGACGGTCCGCGCCCTGAGGCCGGACGGTCCGCACGTACGCAGGGACGGCGGAAGATCGCCGACGGCGCCTGGATCTCGCTCCCGGGAGGGACCCCGTCGGGGAGTAGAGATCCTAGGTGGTGTCTAGGCTCGGGCAGGCCGACCTAGACTCCTCTAATCGACGTAGAGTCGAGGAGAGGCGGAGAATTTGGGGATTGGGAGGCTAAACCTAAACTAGACTAGAACTACTCCTAGGATAAAATGCGAATAAAAGTTGTATTGATTCGATTGTTGATGATTACAAATCGGCCGTATACCTCTCTATTTATAGAGGAGGGGGGCTGGACCCTTTACAAACTAATTTCCGAGCTTATCCCATGATTTTAGCTAACAACCGTAGCACAAAACTCGGAACCCTAATCTGTTCTGCGCACGCGCGGACCGTCCGGCCCACAGGCGCGAACCGTCCGGACCGCGGACCGTCCGGCCTCAGGGCCGGACCGTCCGCGCTCAATTTGGTGCTCAACAATAACAAACCTTCACTAAATAGTCTTGCCAAAAAGCATATAACTATAATAGCTCACAAATAACTTGATAAATATGAAATGAAGACTCTATGTGTCGATTAGGACAACAAATTGAAAGACCCGGCAAATAAATGGTCGGTTTCTGACCTGATCTAGGCATTAACCGTGAGTTTCTTACCAAATCCCAACACCGAGCCGCTAGCACCCCGCTTCCCACTGTGAACTGCTGAGGTAGGTACGCATGAGCGAGAAGTAGCATCTCGTTCGCCTGGCGACTTGCGATGAGTTGAGCGGAGAGGACGAGGGAGTGGAGTGATTGAGTGAATGAGCGGGTGATAGGGTGAAGCAACGAATATTCATCCCATAAGACTGTCTCCAACAAGGAACGCTAAAGCGTTCTGAACTCTATATTTAGCGTTTCTTCACCAACTTTATCGCTCCAACAATGAACGCTATACGGTCCTCTATAATAGCGGAGGTTCTGAGCGTCCGCTAAGTCTAGAGAACTTCTTTGGTCCGCTATCGTTGCCCGTGAATGCTGACAGCAGCTGACGGCCACCAGCATGGCGTCGGTGGCCAGCAACGGACGACCATCAACGTTGGTGGCCAGCAACGGACGGCCATCAACATTCATTGTTGTTGTGCGGACGGCCACCAGAAACTACTGCTGTACTGCATGGCACCGACGACTAGAAAAGTGCAAGCCACTCGTCGGCCACTTGAAAAAACAAAACAAAGGAAGAAAGAAATGGCATGTAGAAGAGAATGATTTGAGAATTTAATTGGTATTTATAGTTCTCAAAAATATTCATTAATGCATAATTAAAAATTGATTTGCAATATGTAAACGACACAATATTTTGTTAAACATTACCGTTGTACAAAATTATATTAATATTAATATAATTGTGAAAATATAGAAGATGTGATATAGAGGATGAAATTTAGGGGACGTTGCTGGAGGATGAGAAGATATAGAGGATAGAATCTTTTAGAGTGCTGTAAAGGACAGAGAATATTCCTTTAGAGGATGGAATTTAGAGAACGTTGCTGGAGACAGTCTAACAGATCCGGGATTTCGGGTTAACGGGTCCCGAACCCGTTTTTTTGTTTTTTGGCACAAAAACCATGAATTTCTAAACAACAATTTGTTACAACTATTGGGGCCCTCTAGTTTTTAATTGATTTCTTCCAATTTTTATAAAACATTTCTAAATAAAAAAATCAAAACAAAATATTTGAAATCTAGCGCTGGTTTTCGAAATTGTCATGTACTGAGAACCGGAAATCTGAGCGGTTTTCGTCGAATCCTGAGCGAGATTTCAAACCTTGCCTCCACCATACCGCCCCCGCTGACCATCGTGAATGCCACCCCACTACAGCTAACATTTTTTGTAATCTGATGGCATTAAAAAGATTGATATAAGTTTCGATACCGTTGAATAGATTTTCTCCGGAAACTACTAGTGTCTGTAGTATACAGTGATGTACCACCCTGCCATTTCCATTAACCACCATATATATAAAGGGGACATAATCCTGTGCAATATGCCAACATCTACACACATATATTTGACTACTATTCCTACACATTTTTTGTAATCTGTAATTACACATGATCATTTACGAGTTACGACGACACCTACTGTTTGATAACCCACGGCCACAAAGGTGCTATTTTGTCCTTGGCACATCCACTATTTCTGCAGCTGCAGATGTTACGGGTTCAGCTTCCAGCGCTGAGCTTCTCTTCAACCTCCTGCAGCGTCAACGACCACCTATCAGCCCATTCCAAGCATCAAGCAGGGGCTTCCACCTGAGCTCCTCCCACGCGCTGCGCCTCGCCTCGGCCTGCGCCTCCGTCTCCGCCTCGCGGCCTGCGTCCCCTGCAACCAAAGTTTCTGAAGCTCATTTGCACGAACAAGTGGAGTGGAGAGAAAAATATTTTCGTTCACTTTACCGTCGAGGCCCCCGGAGGGCTGATCCCGTTCCAGCTCCTCCCGCTGCTTCTCCCTCTCCAGTCTCCTGGCGAAGTTCTTCGCCGCCGCAAACACGTTCCCGGGGCGCTCCCACCCGCCGCCGAATACGCCGTGGCCTTCCTTCGGCTGCGGCCGGGACAGGAACTCCAGCACGGGCAGGTCGTGGCTCTCGACCCAGTGGATGCAGTCCACGGGGCAGGACTCCACAGCCAGCTGCCCTTGCACAAACAACATACAGCAGTTCAACTAATCAGCAGAGAACTAGGTGATTTTTTTTTCTACGCTGTAGAGTCGGGTCAGGAAACGAAAACGACCTGAATCTGCTGCTCCAGGTCGCCGAACTGGACCTCCACGTGCGCGCTGCCGAGAACGTCGTCCATGGCGAACGTCCTAGCGGCATGGTGCACGCACTCCCGGCATCCTATGCACTTGTTCTCGTCCACGAAGAGAGCTTGGCTTCTCACGGGCCCTTCCCAAGAACTGTATCCGTCCCCGGTGTAACCGGCTCCTGACCCCACCCTACTCCTGCCCCTTCCATCGGCGTGCCTGGAACTGGAAACATCCCGCATCAGAACCTTGTACGCCTCGTTCAGCAGCAGCGTGTAGTCGTGGCCCTGCACATTCAGATCCCAAAACATTCTGTTTTTTAGCTTCAGAAAATCGAACAGATTTGATATTAGAAGCTGCCCAAATAAAACCAGCAGCTGCTGTTTTCCTGGGCACGCACACCCCAACTATGAATGGAAGGAGGAGGGATGAGCGGAAGAATAGGAGAGCAAATGGTAGGCATGGGTGCACCTTGTAGCCGGCGATGTCTGGATGGTGTTGCTTCTGGAGTTTCCTGTAAGCCTCCTTGATCTGCTGAGGTGTGGATTGAATTGCGATGCCCAGCACCTGGTAGTAATAGTCCCTGGTCCTTCCCCTTGCCGTGCTGCTGCAGCACCTGATCGCACTTCTTGGTCTGCCATGGTGTCGTCTAATCAGTTCATGGTGAACTGATCCATTTGTTGTCAGCAAACGACAGTGATCAGATGCAGCAGAGGCGCCGAAGAACCCTACCATTTCTGTATGGATTGTGGTGGTTCCTTCTGTCTTTGGTTTTGTTCAGCAACTTGGGAGAGTTCTGTTCAGATATTTCCAAATAGCTGTCCTTTTCATAGAGTAGATATTTGCAGGAACTTTCTTCTTGGTTTTTCCCAGCAACTGGGGATAGTTCTGTTCACATATTTCCAAATAGCTGTCCTTTTCATAGAGTAGATATTTGCAAGAACTTTCTCTATTTCTGCACTTAAAAAAAAACACAAACATAGAGGTAAGACGCCCACTGGAGACATTGAAATAAGAAGCTGTACCCGAGCACACTGCTCCAACCGATATAACTCCTGAGAAGCTGGTTACACTTTGCAACATATTGAGAAAATTCTTGCACAAGTATATATATAAATTATTTATTACCCAATAAGTCAACACGTCCATTTTCATAGACTCCCAGCCATAGGAGTACACTTAATTATTGGTGACAATGAAATGTAGAAACTACAGTACAGGACCAATGCTTGTTTCAGCATTTATATATATATATACGAGTACACGTGTTGTACATCTAGGCATACAACTATACATGCCATAACGCCCATATGTCCCAACCATACAAGCGTACAACAGTGCTTATTGAGCTGTCTAATAGATGCATACATACTACATCTGTGGTCTTGTCTGGACTACATAGATTTTTCCATCCTTCACTACTCCCTCGACGTCCTGAGGAGAACCATATAGCTCCTCGATGGCATGGCCAGCCCGTGCTATGCTTGAGAGGATTGAGCTTCGGAATCCACGGTCTACTATAAGAGGGTCAGTTGTATAATCAAGTACAACCTCATCCTCCTCATCCATCGGTACACTGAGGAAACAAACAATTTATCTGTCATTCCAAACCAATAAGAACCTTAACATATATATTCAAGAAAGGGATTTCCCTAACCTATCATATAATCCTGCTCCAGCATAACCTTCCAGGTCCTCACCGTTGGAGTCGGAACGGAAGATGATTGATTGCCTTATGAAGAGACCAATTGGCTTGCTTGGGTAACCAAGTAACTACAGATGGGTTAAAGATTAGATCTGGTAAACCATATCATTAGTTGCAATTTTGCAATCTGGTTGGGGGACCTACTGACCATTATTTTTTCCTCAATTAATCTACATTTATTTACCAGTATGTTCATATGCAGTCTACTTTATAAGTAAGAAAAAAATTAAGTTAAATTAGAGGGCGGGGGGGCAGGATTCCTTATAACATACTTTGTGTTTGGGTTGAAATTTTTAAGAACAACGCAGCACCCAATATAATAAATTCATCAACTTTCCAACTGAAGCGGATTGCATAATATTAGCCTACCATAAGACAATATTCTAAGAACAAACCTTGGGAGAGTCAAGGTCATCTTTTTTGCAAACAAAGCTCATAGCACGACCAGGATAGGCTCCCACGAGGGTCTCGCCAAGCCCTTTCACCACTTCAGCATATATCTCAGAAGAATCTCCAGACGATGGGTTTGTGGTATGAATGACAAAAGCATAATCTGCATTCACAACTTCTTGCACGAGAACAGCCATCGAAAGGTACTCATGATCAAGTTTCACCTTGCGTGTGCTAAAATATGCTCTTTCGTTCCATTTTGATGCCCAAACCTAAAAAGGAAATGGAGATATTCAATTATCATACTTGGAATTTTTTTCTTACATTCAGTTTCCAAGCATGTTTCTTATTTGTAATAGATCTATCTACAATATATGAGATCAAATGACCCATGAATGAAGACAAAAAAAATAGGGCAGACCCAGTGCCAAAGGCTCCCACATGAAAGGGGTCTATGGATTGGAAGGGACAAACCGAGGCAAGCCCTTTCCCGCAGATACAAACACTCCTTTGAACTTACAACCTGGTGACTTAGTGAGACAGTTCTCACCACTGCACAAAACATGCCCTTAAAGTTAAAGCCATTGGTGTTTCTAAGCAGATGACCCACAAGGATGTGCCGAATCTTATGGATGCTAGTATTAATTTTAGATCAGGGTACCTTTTTAATAGCCATCCATGCTTGCTCCCAACGCTTGTCTCCTTCATCACCAGGCCAGGGCATTCCAGAGCCTAGCATCCTCTCCTTCAGCTCATTAACCTGAGACACAAAATAAGGCATACATGAAACAATAAAAAGATTAATGTCATAACTATGTCTTAATTGCAACAAATATAAACATATAGAGACATCTCACCAATTGCATAGGAGCAGTAAGATTAAGGACGACTTTTCTTATTTCACCTAGAGCACTAAAATCTTCTTGGGCAAGTCTGATCTTAAGCTTCTCTATGCTCTGTGCTACTTCCTGCCATAAAAGAACAATCAAATACAAGGCAGATCGGTTTTGATGAAACAGCAGAGGGTCCCCGACTGATATTTTTCATTTATAAGGAAACCATAGAAAGAGGAAAAGAAATAAACAAGAAAAAGACAGGGGGATAATGGATCCAAAAGAAAAAAAAGAGGGAGACACTAGTTCAAAGTGCACAACAAATCCCTAAAAAGAGGCTTGTTATCATTTCATTTGCTTTGATATGGCCAATTCTGTCTCCTTTCTAAAGACACCTTCCAATGAGCATGGCAGGGTCATTTACCATCAAAGGTAATATTAGGAAAATCATAACTTATTTGAGCGTATATGTCATTTAGCAAATTTAGTTCATGGTAGAATGAGACTGTAAAGATATGAAATACATACTACTGAAGATGCTACTTACAGAGCAGGCTCAGAAAAATACATTGGTGTTCTGAATACCAAAATGACCCCTTAGAACTTGGTGAACATTAAAGTGCATATTGATATCTTCCCAATTGTATACTTCAAACATGTACAAGAAACAGACTTCTCCAACAAATGTATAGCACTATTATTAAAATATATAATGTCAATAAAGAACCACCAACTGACCTTATTAAGCCCATCTGACAAAACCTTCTCAAAAGTGCCAAATGGTATCGCAACTGACGTTGGGACACCGACCCATGAAGGTACTTTTCCTTTGAGGTATGCTATATTCCGAGACTTGGCCCCAACCTGAAAATAGAAATGTGAGTGTAAGCACGAGGCCAAAAGAAAAGAATACCAGCATAGTAACAGCTGGTTTCATCAAGTTTTTCTTTTGATGCAAAAGTTTGTATTACATACCATTTCCTCAGAGAATTCTTCGGCTGATATTGCATATTTTCCAAGAAATTTCTTCTTG